>NW_026056974.1:600000-1136443 GCF_023758075.1 Alternaria novae-zelandiae | reverse complement strand
AATCTCTTTATTAAGGTTATTCTCTTTAGTATTATTTTTATTATCTAAGTTAATAATATACGTGCGCTTTTATAAGGCTTAGCTAGTACTTATAATAGATAAGCTTCTACTCTTACTTAGTGCCTTTACGCTACTTATATAAAGTAGTAAGATAGGTACTATAAAGATACATAATTCTCTACTATTAAGTATATCTTAGCCTATAGGCTTTGCGTTTCTACTTATAATACTATTAAGTTAGTAGTACTTATAGTAAAGATTCTTAACATTATAGTTAAGATTATATTATAATATATTAAGGCTATTAATAGTATAGAGGCTTAGAGCATTAGCTTAGTTATCTCTCTAATACTAGGTAGTATTAGACTCTACTACTATATAATTATTGTATTTCTAAGTAAAGGTATATACTTTAGTTACTACTTATTAGCTAATATTAAGTTCTAAAAAGTTATAATTAGATTTAAGAAAGTACGCTATAGTATCTTACTTATAAAGCTAGCTAAGAACGCGTAAGTAAAGTATAGTAAGCTTCTTATCTACTAGGTGTAGTAGGTACTAGTCTATATAATTATTTATAACTTATAGTGCTTTAATATTATACTCTATAACCTATAGCTTATTTAACTATAAACTATTACTAGTGTACGCTAAGCTATATATCTATATCTTAGAGTTATATAGTTATCTTTTATTATAGTTATTATCTAATACCTTATCTAAGTTAGTCTACTTTAGTTAGATAGACTTAATACTTATAATATCTATGCAGCTAGACTGCCTAGATTACTTATTAGAAAGAAGTTAGACTATATTACTTATAGTAAGTATCTTAGTACTAATATAGATACTATAATAGTATATACTTACGTTTAGCTATAACTTTTAAAAGTAGTACTTATCTATAAGAGAGAGCGTTAATATTAGAGTAAGAGCGTTCTTAATAGTGTTATACTATTCTTCTTAGAGTATCTAGTGTAAGAGGTCTCTCTATATTATAAATAGGCTTATCTATTATAATAAGATATACTTATACCTTTTAGAGACTAACTTATTTAACTTATTAGAGTTTAGAATTAGTTTAACGCGTATACCTATACTAGATATACTATACTTCTAAGTAGAAGTAATAAGTTTAGTAACTATAGTACTAGTAGCTAGCTTAGTAACTAGGCCTACTACCTATTATAGAGTATCTAGGTACTACTTATATTACTTATTATATAGCTAAAGCTTACTAGTAGTATAGTCTTAAACTAATTTAATAGTATTAGGTATATTACGTATATATAAGATAATATCTCTAATTTATAAAATCTATTACTTCTAACTCTTAATATTACTAAGAAAATTAGAGAGTTATTTCTACTCTACTTACTAGTCTAGACTTAATAGCTCTAGTATAGCTTTATCTACGTTCTAGTATTAATAAAGCTTATTAATTAGGTTTTTATATATATTAGAAGTGCCTTTATTATTAATATTAGTTATATCTAGCTCTAGAGTAATCTTCTTTAGTTAATCTTTATACTGTAGTGCTAGAATAGGTAGTAGTAGTATAACTAGAAGTAATTAAACGCTATAGGCACTAGAAGACTAGCTTAGTAGAGAAGTAGATAAGTTAGATATCTTTTGTAAAGACGCTGTGCTTAAGCTTTACACTTATAAGCTATTAGCTAAGATTTTTAGAAAAACGCTTACACTACTACTATAGAGAGTATATAAATAGCTAATACTATTACTATTATTATTTATTAGATATAGAAAATAAGAAAAGAATTAGTTTAGTAAGTTAAATGCCTTCTTTCTAGAATAGCTATATAGGTACTTATTAAAATAGCTTAGTTTAGATAGTTATAGATAATGCTAGAGAGTATAGCTAAAGAGAAGCTAAAGAGAAGAGCTTCTAGTAAGTACTATACACTAGGCTTAGTCTTACCTTAACTCTCTATCTATTATTAACTAATCTTTTCTAGGTATAGAGTTAGTAGATTAAGTTAAGTATAAGCTTCTAGAGGCAGAATATAAAGAGAATTACTATTAGAGTAACTAGAGACAAGGTAAACTATTACGTAGAGTAATATTATAACTAGTAGTAGTAGCTTATAAAATAGTAGATAGCTTAAGTAATTTACTCTATAGTCTTACTTTAGGCGCTATAGAGTTACTACATAGTAAAGCTAAAGTTAAGACGTTAGTAAGAAGTTTTTTTAATTAAAGTACGTAGGTATATAAATATTACTATAGATATAGATAAGAGTATAATTAAGGTAGTTACGTTTATAATATGTTAGTAAAGCGCGTAGTAAGAGTAAGAGCGCGTAAAGAAAGCGCGTTTAATAGCTAGCTTTACCTCTTATTAGATATTAGTATAGTCTTATACTATTATCTTTAAAGGTACTTATAAGTTTATTTATAATAGTTAAAGCTACCTAGGTAAAAGAGTATTATATTTAGATTCTATAACTTCTTTATACTAGCGCTTGTAGAGGCAAAGAGTAGGCGCCTATAGAGAATCTTATCTTAATCTATTTTAGTCTTAAAGTTATTAGTATTAGTAGAGAAAGTTATAACTAAAGCGTATTTAGATTCTATAACTCTTTTATACTAGCGCTTATAGAGGCAGAGAGTAGGTACCTAAAAAGAGTACTATCTTAATCTATTTTAGTCTTAAAGTTATTAGTATTAGTAGAGAAAGTTATAACTAGAGTGTAGTAGAAGATACTATAAAAGCTAATATAACTATAGCTATAGAGCTATTCTAAAAGTCTTTTAGAATTATATAAAGATTTAGAAAGCTAACTTAAAGAAAAACGTAAGTTAGTAGATAAGTAAGAAAAGCTAGAACTATAGTAACTTTTCTAATAGAAACGTCTAAGTAAAAGATTTTAATATAGATAATGTTAGAAGTAAAGTTATAGTGTAGTTATAATTATTATTCTTTACGCTAAGTAAGAAGGCTATAAAAGTTCTTTAAGATTATATAAAGATTTAGAAAGCTAACTTAAAGAAAAATATAAGTTAGTAGATAAGTAAGAAAAGCTAGAACTATAGTAACTTTTCTAATAGAAACGTCTAAGTAGAAGATTTTAATGCAGATAATATTAGAAGTAAAGTTATAGTATAGTTATAATTATTATTCTTTACGCTAAGTAAGAAAGCTATAAAAGTTCTTTAAGATTATATAAAGATTTAGAAAGCTAACTTAAAGAAAGACGTAAGTTAGTAGATAAGTAAGAAAAGCTAGAACTATAGTAACTTTTCTAACAGAAACGTCTAAGTAGAAGATTTTAATATAGATAATATTAGAAGTAAAGTTATAGTATAGTTATAATTATTATTCTTTACACTAAGTAAGAAGGCTATAAAGGTTCTTTAAGATTATATAAAGATTTAGAAAGCTAACTTAAAGAAAGATATAAGTTAGTAGATAAGCAAGAAAAGCTAGAGCTATAGTAACTTTTCTAATAGAAATATCTAAGTAGAAGATTTTAATATAGATAGTGTTAGTAATAAAATTATAGTATAGTTATAATTATTATTCTAAGCGCTAAGCGATAAGGCTTTATTTATCTTTTTATTAGTATTAGACTTAAATATTAATTTATTCTTAGATAAGGCTTTGTTTATCTTTTTATTAGTATTTAACTCTAATATTAATTTATTCTTAGATAAGGCTTTGTTTATCTTTTTATTAGAGTTCGATTCTAATATTAATTTGTTCTTAGATAAGGCTTTGTTTATCTTTTTATTAATATTAGACTTAAATATTAATTTATTCTTAGATAGAGCTTTATTTATCTTTTTATTAATATTAGACTTAAATATTAATTTATTCTTATATAAGGCTTTTGCTATAAATAATAATTTAAAAACTAACTTTATAGCTCTATACTTATTATATAGTATTTATTTAAATTATAGTAATAGCTACTTTATTACTAGAATAGTTAGGTAATAGCGCTAGAACCTATTCTTCTTACTCTGCACTAAGCTTAGTAGTAAGCCTAATTATAATAGTAGTAGTAAGAAGGCTTTTATAGCCTACTTTATAGAAGGCCTCTATCTCTTAGTACTTTAGATAGTTAGTATGCATAATAATATAGAGTAATAGCTATAGACTTAAATTCTTAGTAGTATTCTATAGTGTAGAGAAAGTGTTAAGGTTACCTTTAGTATAAGTTACTAGATATTTAGTATTAATAATATTAGAGAATAGCTTATAGGTTAGAGTTACTCTATAAGTAGTTATCTTCTAGTGTACTCTCTAGTATAAGCGTTAAAGAGCTTATTCTATAGATAGTTATCTTCTTATAGTTATCTTCTCTTACTCTTTAATATAAGCGTTAAAGAGCTTATTCTATAGATAGTTATACTATAGTAGTTATCTTCTCTTACTCTTTAATGTAAGCGTTAAAAGGCTTATTCTATAGATAGTTATACTATAGTAGTTATCTTCTCTTACTCTTTAATATAAGCGTTAAAAGGCTTATTCTATAAGTAGTTATACTATAGTATTTATCTTTTCTTACTCTTTAATATAAGTATTAAAAGACTTATTCTATAGGTAGTTATCTCTTAATAGTTATCTTTTCTTACTTTCTAATATAAGCGTTAAAGAGCTTATTTTATAAATAGTTATCTCTTAGTATACTTTTTAATATAAGCGTTAAAGAGCTTATTTTATAAAAGATTATTTTCTTTTACTCTTTAATATAAGTGTTAAAGAGCTTATTCTATAGATAGTTATACTATAGTAGTTATCTTCTCTTACTCTTTAATATAAGCGTTAAATAGCTTATTCTATAAGTAGTTATCTCTTAATAGTTATTTTCTTTTATACTTTAATATAAGCGTTAAAGAGCTTATTTATTAGATAGTTATACTATAGTAGTTATCTTCTTTTACTCTCTAATATAAGTATTAAAGAGCTTATTTTATAAGTAGTTATACCTTAGTATACTCTTTAATATAAGCGTTAAAGAGCTTATTCTATAAGTAGTTATCTTCTAGTAGTTATATCTTAGTAGTTATCTCTTAGTAGTTATGTTTTAGTAGTTATCTCTTAGCAGTTATCTCTTAGTAGTTATCTCTAGGTAGTTATCTCTTAGTAGTTGTCTCTAGGTAGTTATCTCTTAGCAGTTATCTCTAGGTAGTTATCTCTTAGTAGTTATCTCTTAGTAGTTATCTCTTAGTAGTTATCTCTTAGTAGTTATCTCTTAGTAGTTATCTCTAGGCGTACTTTCTAATATAAGTATTAAAGAGCTTATTCTATAAGTAGTTGTCTTCTAGCTACGTAGTTATCTTCTAGCTTATTTAGTAGATAGTTATCTTACTAGTAGCGTTAAAGAGCTTATTCTATATATAGTTATCTAGGCGTATTCTATAATTACCTTCTGCGCGTTTCTCTACTTACGTTAGTAGCTAAATTAATACTAGTCTTTTATTAGAGGTACCTAGTAGCTATAATAATAGCTAAATTAATACTAGTCTTTTATTATAAGTACCTTATAGCTAGACTTACATTAATAGCTAAATTAATACTAGTCTTTTATAGTAGGTACTAGGCTACTACGTTAATAGCTAAATTAATACTAGTCTTTTATAGTAGGTACTAGACTACTACATTAATAGCTAAATTAATGCTAGTCTTTTATTAGAGGTACCTCTAAGCTATACTCTTTAATATAAGTATTAAAGAGCTTATTCTATTAGTAGTTATCTTCTAGTAGTAGTAGCACATTGCCTATAAACTCTAAGGCAAAGTCTAATATAATAAAAAGAAAGTATTTTTACTACTATAGTAGAGATCTAGTATAGTATATAGACTTATAGTTACTTAATTATATTATAGTAATAGAAGTTACTTATAATATCTATTACTATAATATAATTAAGTAACTATATATTTATATACTATACTAGATCTCTACTCTAGTACTATCTATTATCTATGTTAGGTAGTACTCTACCTAGTTACTATCTACTACTGCTAGCTAAGCTATCTAACCTATTACTATAGCCTGTACCTAAGCTATTAACTAATCTATACACTTAAGCTTTCTACTCTTATACTTCTTAGATAGCCTAGTAATCTATACTAACTTTATTCTCTTAGCTATAGAGGTCTTAATTAAGAATTTTATAACTATTATTCTAAGAGGTAACTAGAGTAAGGCTTCTTTCTTAAGAATTATATTATCTAGAGTAAACTTAGTATTATATATAAATATTGTATCTTCTTCTTAAGCTATTTCTACTATATACTAGTTATTCTTATTTATAAGCTTAATAGTATTACTTATTAGAGAGTATATAACTCTAACTATACGTTTAGTTACTAGCTACTATTTTACTACTAACACTATAGTAACTCTAATCTTAGCGTTAGGCTTCTACTCTATTAGCATTATAAAGATATAGCTATCTTACTATAGCTTATTTATATATATAGCTATTACTATAGCTACTTTAATAGAGAGTAATAGAAGTATATAAGATTAGAGTATTGTTATAAAGTAGTAGTAGAGGTTAATTATACTAGTATTATAATAGTATTAGAAAAGTTATAGAAGTAGTTTTATAGGCTTAAAGAGATATAGTTAGATAGAAGTTAGCGCTGCTAGTAGAGACAAGGCAGCTATAGTATTAATAGTTATTTTACTCTTTTTAGTAAGTAGTTAGAGTTATAGTTTAAACTTAAAGCCTTAGTATTACTAAGGTAGTATTATAGTTACTATAGTTTGTTTTAAAAGAAGACTAGTAAATTTTATAAAATATATAGATACTTACTAAGCTTCTATATATAGTAGAGAGTATAACTCTATATACTACTAGTAGGCTACTTTTTAGCTTCTCTATAGGCTATATATAGAGTGTTTGTATATAAGCTATTTTTACTAAGTAAATATATTACTATTAGAGTAGCTGTAAGGCAGTAGAATAGAATATAGTAGTAGTACTATAGCTACTTAAGAGTCTACTAGACCTCTAAAAAATAAACTTTTTTATAAAGTTTATAATATACTTAGTTATACTTTAGAGTCTATAAGACTTTATTATATTATAAAGTATAAAGGTTTATACTACTTCTAGGTTTTTATATTTATTAAGAATAAGCTAATCTAATAGATATAAGTATATAGAGTACTACCTCTTTACTAATATATACCTATATCTATATTAAGCTTATATACTCTTAAGAGCTCTAATATAGATTTTGTATAGAAGGTAAGTATTTCTATTACCTTATTAGTTTATATTTATAAATATATTAAAGGCTGTTAATATTAATAGGTTAAAATTAACTATATATTCTAATAGAGTAGCAGCTATTATTCTCTTTACTTTTATATTCTAGCTCTTTTCTAGTGTATATATTATAACGTAAAATTCGCACTTTTATAATAATCTAGCTATATAGTAGTATATAGCACCTGTAAGCTATATAATATAGTAATAAAGGTAGATATATTACTTTTATAGTAATCTTAGTGCTATTATAATAGCTAGAAATATTCTCTTGTTTTTATAACCTACGCACGTATACTAGATTTAAATTTTAAAAACAAGACGTCTCTAAAATAGTATATAGTAGCTACTATATATAATATTAGATTAATAAAGCTTTTACTTTACCTCTAAGTACATTTTTAGTTCTATTATAGTAGCTAATAATATTCTGTTTTTTTTTATAAACTATATATATATATAAAGTTTTTATTTTTATAAAAGTATCTTCTAGAAATAGCGTATAGCAACTACTACATATAGTATTAGATTAATAAGGCTTTTAATCTATACCTAAATGCAAATTAAGTACTGTTATAGTAGTTAAAATAGGCTTATTTTTTTTTATAACTTATATATATATACAAAGTTTTTATTTTTAAAAAAATATCTTTCTAAAATAGCGCACAGCAGCTACTATATATAGTATTAGATTAATAAGGCTTTTAATCTACCTCTAAATACAATTTTAGAGCTATTATAGTAGCTAAAAATATTCTGTTTTTTTTTATAAACTATATATATATACAAAGTTTTTATTTTTAAAAAAATATCTTTCTAAAATAGCGTATAGTAGCTGCTATATATAGTATTAGATTAATAAGGCTTATAATCTACCTCTATATGCAATTTTAGAGCTATTATAGTAGCTAAGAATATTTTGTTTTTTTTTGTAAACTATATATATATGCAAAGTTTTTATTTTTAAAAAAATATCTCTCTAAAATAGCGCATAATAACTACTAGATAAATTCTTAGTTAAATAAGGTATTAGATTTTAACTTATATACTACTTTAGTTCTATATAGTAGCTATAAATATATAGTTTAGAGAGAGAAGAACTTATAAGATAGTTTATCTATAATATACTATATACATCTATACTATGTATAGAAATAGTAATTTAGTTCTCTATTATACTTATGTTATAGTTTAATAGTTCTTATAATAGCTATAAATATAATATTTTTTTTAATAATTTATAGAAATATACAAAGTTATAGTTTACGAAAATATATATCTATAAAATAGCGTATAGTAAGTTTTATAATTAATATAAGATTAGAAAGCTATATATTTAGTTCTAGAGACTATTTAAATATAGATTATAATCTAAACAGCTATAATAACTACGTTTTTTTAAACTTCTAAAGGCTATCTACTATTTTCTACGTCTTTTCTAAATTATTTTCTAATTAGGTAATATGCCTATCGCGAATTAGCTATATATATTCTAGGTTTATTTACTAACTATATTTATAGCTTACTATCTACCTATATTACTATTCTAGCTAGAGTAAACTATACTATATATAGAAATATAAAAATAGTATATAACTAAGTATACGTATATACATAAATATAATAATAATTAGACTATATATAGAATAACTAATCTAGGCGTATAAATAATCTATAGATAATAAGGTAGTAGAGATTTAATATATAGAAATAGAAAAGTTACTACTTATAAAAGGCTTAGAACATAATATAATAGAAAAAATAGAGAAGCTAACACTATATAACTATTTATTACTAACTATAACAAAGGTAAGAGGTTATAAAAAATATACTTTTGTTTTTCTAATATATATTCTAACTTTTAACCTCTTTATAATTATAGATTAACTACTTTCTTCTCTCTACTAAGACCTTGCCTTAGTGCTACTTATACTAGAATAGAATTCTTATTCTTTAGTTCTATACTCTATTCTAAGTAGATAATCTAATTTATATAAGGCCTAACCTAAAAAGCTGTATACTTCTATAGTACTATAATATAATATAGTAGATACTAAGAGCTACGTACGTAAAGAAAGATACTATAATAACTATCTTCTATATAAAGCTACTTTTATTTATATATTAGCTAGAGATAGTAGAGAAGAGAAATAATATACTTAATAACTATCTTAAGAATAGTAGCTATAAATATAATACTACTACTCTAAAGCTTACTAGAATTGTAAAACTACACTTTATACTAGAAAGGCGAGGCCTTACTAGTTATATTACTACTAATAGTTAGTAGTTCTCTATATATAGTAAGAAGCTATAATAATTATTATTAGTAAAGTATATAAAAACGTAGTTAAGCTACTTATAGTAACCTTAGAGATAATTAGATAGCTATTAGTAGTTAGCTCTAGGTAGATATAGTAGTAGTTAACTCTAAGCCTCTTCTATAATATAGTAATAATAGTGCTTATATTACCTAGTAAAAAGTTAGTATATAATGTTTATTATTAGAAAAGTCTTATAGATAGCGTTTTACTAAATTATAGCTCTTATAGGTAAGATAAGGTATTAATAAAGAGATTTAAACTTAGACTTCTTATAATGTAAGCTACTATAGAGAAAGTACTATTAGACTATCTTATACTTAAGTAATAAATTTTGCAACTACTTACTATATATAGTATTATATTTTCTCTATTAGAATATAAGCTTATTTATAAACTTTAGAGTCTATAAGACCTATAACTCTAGGTAAAGATAGGTGTCTACTATATAAATAGGCCTTATAGACCTGTAAGTACTAACTAATAACTTTATACTCTTAGATAGTATAGAGGTATAAAGTAGTAGACTTAGTATATATCTACTTCTAGACCTTACTCTAAATACTATAGAATACTTTATTAAATCTTATAGCTTTTAAAATACCTTCTATTATACTAGTAATACTATAAGCTTATTTTATATATAAATAATTAACCTTTTATTTCTAGTATATAGAATAAACACTTTACACTTTAATATAGTATTACTATACTTTTAGACTTACGTATCTAATATCTAACTCTACTAGTATTATATTTAAGTCTGCTAAACTTTAAAAAAGTATTAAAACTTATAGACTACTAAAATCTATATTATATTATAATACTCTATAATACTTATATATAGTTATTATAGTAGTAATACCTTTAAAAAGTACACTATATATAAAAATAATATCTAAATACTTATATATATCTAATATAGAACTTTTTTAAAGCTATAGAGATAAATATATAACGCTATACACTTAATACCTTAGTAAAGACTTATATAGATTAAAGTAAATATAAATTCTATAAAAAGAAAAACTCTAGTCTTTTACTATATATTCTTATTTACTTAATACCTACATTTCTATATTTTACCTCTCTAACTCTTTTCTACTATAGACTAGCTACTTTCTCTAGACCTTAACTAAACTAGAATTCTTTAGCTAATCTATAATACTATAGTAGATAAAGAAGTCTAAGTAGGCGCTAGGCTAAAGAAGAGAAAGATAGTTCTAACACTTAGCTAGGTACTTAGAAAAATTAACGCAGCGTTTATTACAATATAGGCTTACTAATCTACTACTAATATAACTACTAGTAAACCTTTCTAATTATTAGCTTAGAATATTAGATATAAGGTATAATATATAATAGAATTCTCTTTAGAGCGTTACTATTAAACTAGATATTATTACTATAAAGGTTCTCTACCTTATAAAACTAGACCTTATACTAAGTAGGTAAAGCCTTAATAGTAATATCTCTGCTATTCTTAACTAGGTTAGAGCTAGAGATAATTAGTAGATTACTATATATAGCAAGAAGCTATTATAGATCTAGTTAGTAAGAGCTAGATAGGTAAAGTACTAATACTTATAATAACCTTAAAGATAATAAGATAGCTATTAGCGAGTAGCTTAAGAGTAGTATAGTAGAGCTTATTATTATAGCGCTAGAAGACAGTAATAAGAGTTATTATAGTAACTAGAAATAAGTTAATATATAAAGTATTAAGTTAGAAGAGTTTTATAGATAGCGTTTTACTAAGTTATAGCTCTTATAGGTAAGATAAGAAGATATTAATAGAGAGAATTAAACTTAGACTTCTTATAATACTAGCTACTATAGAGAAAGTACTATTAGACTATCTCTAATTAAGTAAAAGATTTTATAATTATTTACTATATAATGTACTACATTTACTATAGAGTAAAGTAAGCTTACTTGCACTCTTATAGGTCTATAAGACCTATATCTCTAAGTTATAATAGGTTTCTATTATATAAATAGACCTAAAAGACCTATAACTATAAAGTACTTATATTCTACTATATCTTTATTATCTAACGCTTAAGGTTTAGAAAAGATAGAGTATATACCTTTTAAAGCTAGTAGTATTGTAGAGGTAATATATAGCTAGATATATAGGCTTTTTATAGTATAAGAAAAATACTAATAGCTAGATAACTTTAATAAATATATTTATATATTTATAAACTAGATAACTATATTAAGAGCTTGCGTTAGAGTAACTAAAAAGAATAATAGAATTACTTAATATACTAGATAAGTAGGTTATATATAGTATTTAATTAAGTTATAAAGTAAGCTATATTTAAATAACGTTAAAAAAACAAACTTCTTAAACTACTTTTACACTCTTAAACTACTACTTATTAATTTAGCTTCTTAGAATATCTTAACTACTTTATCTATGCGCTTAAGATTATTACTAAAGCTAGTCTTAACCTACTAACTAAAGCACTCTACTATCTAAAACGCTAGGCAGCTTAGATAGTAGTACTTAATATAGTTTAGCTAACACTAATTAGTACTACAGCGCTTACTAGACTTAATTCTAAACGCTCTTAATTATATATTAGTTTTTATCTTTACGCTTATTATATTAGATATACTTAATTAATTCTCTTAAACGCTTAATTTAGATTACTATAGAATATAAGTTCTTATAATTATTAAAGTAGATAATAGTAGCTAACGCTATAGTAGAGATATTACTACTATTCTTAACTAAGTTAATATTAGAGATAGTTAGCTTAGCACTAAATTAATATTCTAGCTAAAAGAATATTAGTATAAATAGTATATAGAGGCAGTAATAATACTTATAATATAGTTTAGAATAACTAGTCTACTATCTTAGTAAA
Source organism: Alternaria novae-zelandiae (assembly GCF_023758075.1). NCBI lineage: Eukaryota > Fungi > Ascomycota > Dothideomycetes > Pleosporales > Pleosporaceae > Alternaria > Alternaria novae-zelandiae. The sequence goes on along the minus strand of NW_026056974.1, from coordinate 1,123,992 downwards.
GAATAGCTTAATAATAATATATCTAGTTCTTAATCTAGAAGATAATAATGTTAGAGGTTAAGCTTATAGTGTCTAGACATAGAGTTAGTAAAATTATTAATATAGTAGAAGAATATTTATAAGTAGCGCTTTGCTAGGTAGTATACTTCTTTCTTTTTAGCTTTAGTTAGTGTTATAAATAGAACTAATAGCTCTAGAAGTACTAAAACTATAGTAGCTATAGTAGTGTTAATTTTAACTTATACTATAGTTCTTAGAGAGATAGAGATTAGCTAATTTTATAGAATAATATACTAGAGAAAGTGCTCTACTAGTTATAGTAGAATAAGAGATTCTCTGTGTACTTCTAGGCCTATAAGACCTATATCTATAGTAAAAATAGCTTTCTATTAGGTAATTAGGCCTTATATAACTATAATAAGTACCTGTCTAGTTTACCTAACTATAAAAAAGTTATTTAGATAATTTAAAAGACGCTATATAGCTAGGTATAATACTAAATTTAGAGAATATAAAGATTATAAGAGCTTAGGTGTATAGACTACTACTTTTTAAGATACTTAGTACTATAGAACTAGCGTTATTAGATAAATTTATAACTACGTAGTATATCTACTTACTTTTTATAGTATAAAGTGTATTAGTTACTATAATAATAAGATAATATAGATATAATATTAGAGTTATTTTTCTAAGTAGAGTTTTAGTAAACTTAAAAAGTATAAGACTATAACTTAGATACGTATTAAATATTAAAAAAGAAGTATATAAAATAATTAACTTTTTTATTCTACTACTTTCTAAATTCTATTAATTTGTACACTAAACTTACTTATACCTCTAACTTACCTCTTTACCTAGACTTAAACTCTCTAAGAATAGACTTAGAACTCTATAGTCTATATTCTAATATAATAGTTAATACACTAGTATATCTTTTAGCTATTATTACTAGTCTTAAGCCTCTAATAGTTAAATAGGTACTTTAGCTTATTCTTATAGTACTTATAACTATAGTAGTCTACTACTAGATTATCTTTTTCTTAGATTAGTAGAAGATACTAGAGTTAAAGTATAACTTATATTATAATATTCTAAAGAATATAAGTATTAAACTAGAGCTTAGAATTATAGAGTAGCTTTATATTATTAAATAGAACTTTATACTAAGAGAGGTTATTCTTTACTCTAATCTTGCTACTAGCCTAGACTAAGTTTATATCTAGAATATATAGTAGTTTACTAAATATAGTAATAAGCTAGAATATATATAGTTAGTAAAGTATATAGAGAAGAGAGATTAGAATAGAATAGTAATATGTATAGTAATCTTAGAGATAATAAAGTAGCTATTAGCGTATAGCTTAAGACTAGTCTAGTAGCTACTTAGGTTATTAAACTACTAGATCTTAAGTAGAGTAGTTATAGTTGCTAGAAAGTTATTAGTATATAAAGTGTTAAGTTAGAAAAGTCTTATAGATAGCGTTTTACTAAATTATAGCTTTTTAGGTAGTATAAGAACGTATTAGTAGTGTAGATTAAACTAATACTCTTTGTAATGCTTATAGCTACTTAGGTAGAGATAGATAATAGTTATACTATCTTATATATAAGTAATAGAGTTATAAATTAGTAACTATATAAAGTACTATAATTATAACTATATAATTAGTAGCTTATATTAAGAAGTAAGTCTATTAGACCTATAACTCTAAGTATAAAGAAGGTGTAGCTATATAAATAGGCCTACAAGATCTATAACCTTAATATAGAAATAGTAAAGAAGTATTACGTAAGTCTATTAGACTTAAAGTAACTAACCTAACCTAAAGATAATCTATCTCTATTTTTCTTTAATTATTAGTATAATATTAGAGCTATTATAGTAGTATAAAATGTTCTATCTTTTTTTAGAAGATTAATATATACGTAAATCTTATATTTCTAAAAAAATATATCTACAAAGTAGCGCAAGGCGCCTCTAATAAATATTACTAGAATAAATAGCTTTAGATATTATTCTATCTACTAGTTAGATCTAGTTAAAAGTATAAATTATGTACAAAAATTCTAAAAGTTAGACTAGAAAAATAAGACTAGAGTTAAGGTCTTTCTAGAAGAAGTAGTATTATAGTTAGCTATACTATTTAATTATTAAATTCTTATAGCTCTTTCTACCTTAGATTCTATTATAGTAAAGACTTTATAAAAGGTAAAATATTTAAAAAAAAGAACTCTATTCTTCTACCTTAATTTTATAGATACTAGATACTATAACCTCTTTTAATATACGCTAATCTACCTCTTTCTCTAGAAGTACACTAGGTTATTTCTTAGTGTTAAGTAAGATATAGCCTCTATAATCTTACTAGATAAGTACTTAGGTATAGCCTACTTAGTCTAGTTGCTAGAAGATATAGTCTACTTAGACTAGTAACTAGAGTTAGTAAACTAATAGTATATTAGAAACTTAGAATAATCTACGTAGAACTTATTACTATAGCGTTCTAGAGAAGCTCTACTTTATCTATAATAGTCTCTCTAAAATCTAGCTTTATACTTTTAAATTTATTAGTATAAGAAATAATAGATATAGTAGAACCTATATAATAATTTTATATAGAATCTTAGAGTTAAACTATATATCTAGCGCACCTTAGAATAGGCTAATATTATTAAGGTACACTACGTACTTGCGCTTATTATAGGTATTAGTTATAATATTACTACCTTGTAGAGTATTATTAGTGTTAGAAATAATAGGTAGCTTACTAAATATAGTAATAAGCTAGAATATATATAGTTAGTAAAGTATATTAATATAGTAAAGAGAGAAGAGAGAGAGATAAGAATATATATAGTAATAAGAGAGATAATAAAATAGCTATTATTAAGTAGCTTAAGGTAGATAAAGTAGCTACTAGTGTTATTATACTACTAGACTCTAATATAGCTATAAGATATAATAACTATAAAGAAGTTAGTACGTAAAGCTTAGAGTAGAAAAGGTCTTATAGATAGCGTATAGCTAATTAGTAGCTTTACTAAGTAGTATAAGAAAGCGTTAGTATAGAGATTTAAACTTATACTTCTTAATAGTACTTAGTAATACTAGGTAGAGATACTAGATAGTTAGAGTATCTCTTCTAAGTAAAATAATCTTAAATTAATAACTATATAACCTACTATAAGAGTAGCTATTACACATATATAGGCTAGAAGATAGAAGTAGATTAACTAAACTATTAATTATAAGTAGAAATAGATCTTCTACTATATAAATAGGTCTTATAGACCTATAAGTATAAGCTAGTTATAAGCGTTTTACTATATAAGTAGGTTTATAAGACCTGTAACTACAAAAAATAGGCTTAAATCTAGTAGTAGATACTTGCTAGTTTACTAGACCTAGAACTTTCTACTAAAAAATACCTATTTAGGTTTATCTTAAATAGAGTTAGTTATAGAGTTCTGCGTATAGACTATTTAACCTAAATAGACTTTATTTAGATTTCTAACTATAGTAAGAGGTATAATAAGTCTTATAGGTTAGACTAGGCTCTATAAGTATTATAGATTATACTAGTCTATAATAGTAGAGTAAGTAGAGACTACTAGAGAGTATATATAAGTCTACCTAGTTCTACTACTACTACTAAAGCTATAGCAACGCTAGTGTCTATAGTATAATAGAAGAATAGACCTTCTCTAAGAGAGTATCTAGAAAGGTTCTAATACTATATAAAATAAATATTATAAGAAAAGATTAAAAAGAATACTAAATTACTAACTTTTAATACGCTGTAAATAGATTTATACTATTATTATAACTAAGTTCTCTATTATATTTTAAACTAGTAAAGCTATTCTATCTAGTACTACTAACTAGCTTAACCTCTTTTTATTTCTTAGATATACTATATAATATTTCTAAGGCTGCGTACGTTTTGCATTAGTATTAATAGAGTAATCTTAATATTCTGCTTAGATAAACTAGTAGAAAACTACTAGTTAGCTTTAGACTTCTTCTTACTAGATAAGACTAGGTTGTTATTAAGATAAGTATAGAAATAGTTAGTAGCTAAGTAGGCGTAGTAGACTATAGAGTATAGAGACACTAGAGTAGTAGAGTAGATATAGTAGTATAAGTACTTAAAGATAAACTACTAGAGCTTAGCTAATAGCTACTTACTCTTATTAAGAATATACTAGTAGTAGATAGAGCGAGCTATACTCTTAATAGTAACGTAGATGTAGAGATAGAAGTTAAACTTAAATAGATAGATATAGCTAGTTTCTACTAAAGTACTAGAAAGAGAGTTACTATTATAGTTACCTTTACTAGTCTTAGAGAAGAAGTAGATATAGTAGCGCTTACTAGTAATAATAATAGTAAATTTAGAGATTTTCTTACAGCCTAGCTTCTTAAAGTATTCTTTTATATTATAGACTTTTTTCTTAAGAATAGTAGCGTACTATCTTTTACTTACGCTATCTCTAATATAGAGTATACGCTAAGAAGGCTTACTCTAGCTAATCTTCTATATCTAGTTCTTAGCTATAAATCTAAAGTAGTTATTAATATTAGAGGTTATAACTATTTCTACGTAGTTACTATTAGTCTAAACCTTAGTCTAGTACTTAGCAAAGTAGACGTTAGTAGATACTATAATAGTAGCAAAGAATATAGCCTTATCTAAAGTAGCTCTAGAAGTAGAGTAAGAGACGTTAGCGCTAATAACTATAGTAGAAATAGATACTAACTTTAGAGTAACCTTAGAAATAAGCTAAGACTCTATAACTAAAGTAGCTCTACTAAGCTTAGCGTTAACTTTTATATAGATATTAGAGATATACTAGAGTAAAGTAGATATAATATACTTAGTCTAGAGAACCTATAAAGCTACACAAAATTAAATATTATAAAACTTCTTAATGTAATAGTAGATATTAATATTATAGTTATTAACAATAAAGAAGAGTAGATTAGGTAGCATAGTATACTTATTACTAGTCTAGTTCTAGATCTTCTAGATTATTTTACTACTATTAGTAAGGTTACTAGAACCTATTTATAGCTTCTTACTATACTAAGAGTACGTAGCTATAAGTCTACTATAGGCTTTATAGATCTAGACAAACTTCTAGAAGAAGACTTTAATAGCTTAAGAAGAAGAGCTGCTATAACCTTAGATATAGTAGATATCTAACGCCTTAATAGAACGCTTCTTATTATTTATAGTAATCTTATAACTATCTAGTATCTAGTAACTAGTAATTATGTCTATAGGCTTAATAGTAGCTTTCTTAGAACTAGCGCTAGAGTAAATAGTAAGTATAGAGAGAATATAAGCTATTATATAAATTATATATATAAGAAGATAAAAGTAGATATACTTATTTACTATATATTATATATACTAAATATCTACTTTCTATTATAGCGTCTTGTATATATAAGAGTAGATATATAGTAGTTATAGTAGCTATAGAGAATATATAGAAAGGTTTTTAGTACCTCTCTCTCTATAGAATAAATAGATAGCTAAGAAAGCTCTAGTTAATTACTAATAGATTTATCTATCTTGTTATAGAAACTTAGTAAAGGTAAAGCTATAGCTTTACTAGTAATCTAGTAAGCTTTATATATTACTTTATTATAAAAATTATAGTAGTTTCTCTATTTCTTCTTTTCTCTACGCGTATTTTTTAGCTTAATATAATAGGCTTCTAATAGAGTATATATAGTATACGCTTCTTACTTCTAATATATAGCTTCTTACTTATAGTAGTCTTTCTTAGTATAGATAATTATAATATTATTAGCGTAAAACTAAAGAAGCTATATAAGAGACTTTATATAGGTAGTACTTTCTTTAAACTTATAGTTAAGCTTCTTAGTAGTGTAGGTAAAAGTATTAGTATAAGTAATAGTAGTAGTTAATAAAGATAGTATAGAAGAATAGCTACTAGTTTATTTATAAGTAAACGTACTTATTAACTTATTAAAAAGCTAAAAGAAGTAGTCTACTCTAAGTTTAGCTTTCTTAGTAGAGAATATATATAGTAGAGACGTAGGCTATAGAGAGAGTAGAGCCTACGTCTGTAGTAGTAATACGTTAGAATAAGCTCTTTTTATAGCTATAGTGTAGTAGTAATATAAGTATAGATACGCGTATAAGAGTTAAGACGTTTAGATAGAAGCTATTAAAGAAATAGAAAAGTAGTAGATTATATAGTTAAGTATATACTAGACGTAACTAAAAAGAATATAATAGAAGAACGTAGCGCTAATACGCCTCTAAAATATAGAAATAATAGTCTACTAATTATCTAACTAAACTACTAACTATCTTATCTACTATCTACCTCTAAGTCTTAACTAGTGCTAAACTATAAACTAGTGTACTATAGAGAGTATCTAGAAAACTTTTCTAGTTACCTCTAATAGGTATAACATCTCTATACGTACGTATTCTTAAGTAACTATAGATTAGCTAGTAGGTAAGAAGAGTTTAGATAGAATACGTATTATACCTTATCTGCGTAGTTAGATACTACTTATAGCTTTACTTATTAGAGTAGTTATAAGAGTTATTATTAATATTAAGTTTATAGTTATAGAAGTTAAAGTTTATTAAATAGTAGTAGCTAGAATAAGAGAAGCTTTTCTCTAACTCTATAATCTACTTAACCTCTAGTAACTTACTTACAGCGTTAAACTAGTTATAGTAGTTATAGTAACTATCTAGTAGTATAATAATATAAATAATAATTTTAAGCTTACTATAGATTAATATATACTACACGTCTCTAGTAAGTGTAATAAGTATATTTTCTAGAAGAATAGATATAGAGAGGTAGTAAATATAGAGAATAACATTATAGTTTAATATAAAGTAATAGATAGCTTTATAAAGAAAAGTATCTACTATATTAGTATTATAAGTAGTAAACTAGTCTAGTATACTAAGTCTATAGAAGTAGATAACTATATAGTTTTATAGAAAGACCTAGAACTTAACGTAGAGCTAATCTAGCGCGTTCTAACTAAACCTAAATAGATAGGTCTAATCTACTATATAAAGATAGTTTACTTTAGTTAGTAGACTAAGTATAGCACTAGTCTAGAACTTTGTACACTTAAATAATGCCTCTATTAGATAAATAGAGAGATTTTAGCAATAAAGCTATATAAGATAGTCTAAGTTATAATTAATATACGCTATACTAGAATCTAAGAGAGCTAATCTAAGATTATATCTTAGAATAAAGGGCTTATTATTAAAAAAGCGCTAGGCATAAGTAAGTATAGTATTAGTACTAACTAGGTAAAGAGAGGCGTTATAGATTTTAATTAGCATTCTACTAGATAAAGATACAGAAGTTAGTAGTATATTAAAAAATTAGTATAGCTTAATCTTAGTAGAGAATATAGTATCTAGTGTAATAGCGTAGTTAGATTCTATAAAACTACTAGAAGTAGTACTAGATATAGAGCTCTAGCTAGATAGTTAGGTACCTTATAAGACTATTATACTATTATAGCGCTAGATAAGAAAGATAGATATAAATATAAAAGAGGTATATAGAAAAGTTATAGGCTCTCTAGAGAACTTAGAGAGTAGTGTAGAGTAGAGAGTAATTAGAAAAGTTATGTAATACTAATAAAAAGGCTTAATTAGAAGTAGAGAAAAAAAGTAATAGTAATAGTATAAGAAGTAAATTAACTAGAGACGCTAGAGACTAGCGTTGCTTACTAATAACTAATATATATGTAAATTACGTAATATTTTTCTCTCTTATTCTATAAATATATATTATACTCTTAGAATATATATAGAGAGCTACTACCTCTATAGAATTTACCTTAGAAGAAAGTATATAGAAAACTTTTCTAAGTGCCTCTATATAACTAAATCTATAGAAAAGACTATTATAATTCTAGTTAACTTTTCTATTTAATCTCTAACCTCTATAGTTTCTATACTTTATCTATAATAATTAGTATAGACTATAGTAATATTCTGTCTTTACTAGTCTAAGGTAGTATACCTCTATTACTATACTAATTAGTATACACTAGCTAGTCTTTATTACGCGTAAGTACCTTATATATCTTATCTAATATTAGTCTACGCTATAGTAAGACTCTAAATACTCTAGCGCTAGTAAAATATATCTTAATATACTCTTAGCTATAACTCTACTTCTTATATAATATCTAGATAGCTTATAGTACTATAGAATAGTGTTCTATACTAAGTTTATAAAATATAGACTTAACGTTAACCTATAATATACGTGCTATATAACTAACTAGAAAGTAGAATATCTTAGAGTATTCTAAGCTGCGCTCTTTATAATAGTTAACTAGTTAATTAATAAACTATAGATAGAGCTCTATATTTAGATTAGTTAGGTATTAGAGGCTTAATACAGCGTAGACGTCTATAATTAACTTCTATATATAATATAGAAGTAGTGTTTATATTATATTAATTATACTTATATTATACTATAGAACTACGCTAAGATAGTAGATAGTACTCTATAGATCTAGATAGTTTCTCTTTACTTATAGTAATACTATAAAGTTTAGTAGGTTAGAGGCTTCTACTATAAAGTAAGTATTATAAAAGTATAACTAAAGCACTTATACGTAAAATACTCTAAAAATACCTTTATCTATAAATTAGGTCTTTATCTAGATAGAAAGGCTTAGTAGTGTATAAGATTAAAGATCTAAGTTATAATAGTAGTAGAGAAGATTATCTTATCTATTACTACTATAAATCTAAACTTCTCTATAGTTAGTATTATAGGCTACGTAGCTAAGAATTTAGTTTATTAGCTTATTTAGAAGCTAACTTATATACTTATAGATAGTCTAGAGAGAGATTATTTAGATAAACGTAATAGCTATTCTAAGCTACGCCTAGACGCGTAGCTATTCTAGTGTCTATATAAGACGTAGTGTAGATCTAATATTATGCCTAAAAACTTCTAAGTAAAACTAGTTATATATAGTAGTATAGTAGAATATAAGGTACGTAGTAACCTCTATATAAGTAGACTAAAGTAGGCTTAACGTAAAACTATTATACGTAGCACTAGAGGTATTAGTTACTAGAGTTAGAAAAGTGTTAAAAAGAGAAGGCCTACTAAGTAATATTAATATTAGATATTATACGTATAGGTGCTAGTATATATATTTTAAAGTATTTAGAAGTTATAGATCTATGCGTAGTAAGTAGGCTAAGCGTATATATAACTACTATTAAGAACTTATAATAGAAGTATCTAGAAAAGTTATACTACTTAAAAAGTATAAGTGTAGGTAGTATAAGAGTAGAGAAAGTAGAGTTAGTAGAATTTTAGGCAGAGACGTAGTTTATATAGTAGATACTACTATAAGTAGCCTAAGCGTATAGATAATAGTAAAAGATAATAGTAAGGTAGTAAAATAATAAGTTATTATATTTAAATAGTTATTTTAACGTATAGAGCGCTAAGTAGGTAATATAGTACGTGCTAAAGCTTAACTACTAGATCTTTTAGTTTTTTACTCTCTCTTTTCTACTCTCTACTCTCTATACACTTAGTATAAGATGTATTTATAAACATAGATTACGTAATATTTTTAGAAATTATGTCTTTATCTATATTATTAGATTAGTAGATAGCTCTACACTTATATTCTACTAAGGTAATTAAATATAATATTATAAGTTCTTATACTTTTCTATACTAAGAAGTATATAGAAAGGTTTTCTCTATACTCTTATACTATAAATCTATACTAACTATATAAAGTAGCAGTATTCTAGTTATTTGTATTAATTATAGCTCTAGTTAAGTTTTTAATAATCTTTTTATATTTACTAGTCTAGTAGTTAGTATAGTTTTTAAAGCCTATTACTAGTATCTATAAAGTCTCTCTAACGTTAACTCTAGAGTCTATACCTAAGACTATCTATACTAGGCTAATAAGCTTAAGCTTACCTAGAAAGAGTACCTTACTAAAGATAATATTAGAGCTCTAGAGAAGGTAAACCTTTGTCTTATTTATATAGACGCTATAGCTCTATTTTACGCCTAGTTTAGTAGTATTAATTACGTAGATACTATTTTTAGAAAAGTGTTTATTAAGCACATAGTTAAGGCGTTACACTAGAATAGCTACTTTCTTATTAGTATCTACTTAAATAATTTCTCTATATATAATAAGAGCGTAGCTCTAACTTTATTATTACTTTTTATTAATATTTCTATTATAAGTAATCTCTACCTTAGCTATTATACTATCTATATTAGTATTAACGCTAAAGAGAAGAAAGCTAATAAGATATAGTATATTCTTAATATTAAGATTCTAAGTACTCTTTCTAGAGCTAGATATATATAATCTTACTTGCGTAACTAGAAGTTCTAGAATAAGAATACTCTACTTAGTACTACTTATATTAATAGTAATATAGGTAATACTATAATACTACTAATAGAGAGGCTAATCTTAGTATTAGCTAGTACTATCTAAAGATAAGAAATCTTTATAATAGAGAAACACAGTATAATATATTAAATAGTTAGTAGGCAGAGTATAGAGATAAGGTAGTAGAACTATAACTTAAAAAACTCTAGTCTTTTAGTCTATAATCTAGTACTAAATCTAAAAGCTATATATAACTTCTAGAGCGTATAGATAGTATACTATAATACCTGCGTTGCTTTATAGCTTTTCTACTAATTATATTATACTAATACCTAATAGCCTATTACTAAACCTATATATATAGAGAAATTCTAGAGTATAGGTAGAGAGTAGAGAGAGAAAGTAGTTAGAATACGTTATTATAGATTAGTAGAGTTACGTTTATAGTATAGTAGTAATATAGATAGTATTATGCTAGATTGTCTATATATAGTAAAATATATCTATCTAACTACTATTATACTACCTAAAACCTAGTATACTTAAGGTATTCTTTACTTTATCTATACTTATATAGTTATATTAGTACTATATATAGTTCTAACGTCTTTTCTCTTAGAGAAATAAAAAGAACTTTTCTATATACCTTCTTATATAGCATTCTACTTAGAGTTTCTCTTACCTCTTAGCTTCTTATAGCTAAGAAAGTTTAGGTTATAGCCTAAGTTCTTAATCTTTATTATAACCTACTTCTTTTTATAACTAATAAAATAACTTACTTTCTAGTAATCTAGAATATACTTAGAGAACTTATCTATAGCTATAATAACCTCTTAAAGAGTAGATTTATAGTCTACGCTCTATAAAAGACTTTAGGCCTCTCTACTAGCTAGTGCTTTTATTATAGTATCTATCTTTAATACCTCTAGTATAGTAGCTTTCTTTTCTTTATCTTCTTTCTTAAGAGTCTTAACGTAGAAAACCTTTATAGAAGTTATATTCTCTATACTATTAAATATAGCTACCTTACTAGCATTCTCTAGAAAGTAAATATTAGATAGAGTACCTTTAGCGTTCTTAAGGTAAGATAGTGTATTATTTTTCTTTACCTTTTTAGAAGTTTTCTTAGAATAGAATTTATTATCTAGATTAATACTATTATTAGCTATCTTATAGATATCTTTCTAGTTATCTATATATTTATAGGTTAGAGCCTTAATCTCTTAGAAGAGCTTCTTAGAGAAACTAGCTAGATAATAAATATATTAGAAGTTAGATATAGCTATAATACTAGTAAGAGCTATAGTATAGGTAAGTGTCTCTAGCTACTATATATTCTCTTTCTCTATATTATTATTACGCTACTATTAAATAATCTAGAGACTGCGCTAGAATAGAATATAATAGTACTTAAAATCTTTAGCGTCTTTAGTATCTAGAAATAGAGAAACGTAAATAAAGCCTTTTAAGAAGTTAGAGTTAATCTTCTTTAAGAAGTAGTTAGAGAAGTAAAAAGGTAGAGATAACGCGTTTATATTTATATTATAGTTAATAAAGGTAGAAGTAGAGCTAAGTAAGGTTATAAGATTTATTCTATAGAGTATTAGTATAGAGATATAATAGTAGATTATAAAGTTCTCTTTATATAAGAGAGTAGTTAGAAAAGTTTTCTAGATACTTCTAAGTTAGAGAGAAAACATATATATAGTAAAATCTAAAAGAGGCTATTAATAAAGCTAAATCTATACTTACTATACTTATAATAGAAGCTATTCTATATAGAAGCCTTAGATAACTAAATAGAAGAAGTACACTTCTAAAAGTTACTCTCTATAGTACTACTAACTCTAGATTTGCTACTTATAGTTATCTATATCTAGCGTATCTACTATAACACTAACTCTACTATTATATTAGAGATTATAGCTAGTACTATATACTAGGCTAGCTGCTAAGAAACTACGCTTCTTAATCTTAGAGTTATTCTATTTATCTATAACGTTAGAGCGCTAAGCAGCTACGTTCTTAGAGTAAATACTAAATAGATTATAGCCTAGAAGCTCTAGAATAGTTTATATAATTTCTTATATAGTTAGTGTTATAAACTAGAAGATTACTTTCTTATTCTAGAGAGTGTACTAGTCTATCTATAGTCTAAGAATAGCTTATATCTTAGGTAAATAGTGTATAATAACCTAAGTAATATTAGTATTTATTATAGTCTTATAGTTATTATTTAGGTCTAGGTAATTATAGCTTATAGCTTAGGCTTTCTTAAGAATCTAATATAAACGTTTACTATAACTACTAGGCTTTATCTTTAGATAACGCGTATAAGCTTTAAATAGGTTACTTTTATAATAAAACTAGAATATATAGTTTTTATTATACTTCTTATCTAAATAGTTATTACTATTACTATAAACTTAATCTTTAGAGCGCTTCTACGCCTCTACCTCTAAGTATAGAAAATCTACTAAGAGAAGAAAATTAATAATCTATAGAGCTTATATAGCGCAAGTATTAGCTATAAAGACTTTAGTACTATCTACGTTTATATACATAGTAAAAAGATAAGTTTTCTAGTAGGTAAGCTAGTTAGAGTAGGTTCTCTAGTTATTAGGTAAGAAGATACACTTAATAGTGTAGATATACTTAGAAGATAAGTATTTACTAATATTATTACTAGAGTTAATAGGCATTACGCTATTAAAATTATAATAGATAATAATAGTTTCTAGTATAGCTTACACGCGTATGCTCTATATAATATAGATCTTATAGAAGAGATTAGATAAGTTTATAATAAATTTAGCCTAGTTTTTATAGAGATAATAAAAGTAAAAGCTATTATAAGTTAGCTAGAACTAACTATAGAGAGAAATTAGGTAGAGAGGCACTTAGAAAACTTTTCTAATTACTCTCTAGTATAGATTATAGAACTTACTTTAGGTTATCTTTAGATAGTTTATATAGATTAGACACACTATATATAAAGATATCTAGATTAGATAAGTTATCTAATTACTTACGCTTTAGCCTCTTATACTCTATAATAAGCTTAGGTTACTCTAGTAGTTAAAGGTAGAATTCTATATCTTCTATGCCTTATAGAGTAGAGTAACTAGATATAAAAATAAGACTCTATAGTTACATCTACTATATAGACTTCTACTAGCTTAAGATATTATAGAGTTCTTTCTAAGCCTTATTAGTAAATAGAAAAGTAATCTTATTAGCTAGAGATTATATATATAGATTAGAGTTATCTTCTAGAAAGAATAGTAACGTGTCTAGGTCTTTTTTTATCTTATAAGTATCTAAACTAGATAGTAATATACTACGCTTTTTACACTAAAGATTCTAGTCTTTTAAAGCTTTCTTCTAATACTTAGATAGTTTATACTTATCTAAGAGCTATTAATAGCTTATTACAAATATAGTACAAATACCTAAGAGATAGTTACTACTCTAGATAGAATTAGAGTTAGATAGAAAGTTCTTAGTAATAAGGTAGTAGCTCTCTACTACCTTTAGGTCTCTACTAACGTAGTAGACTTTAAAGAGTAGACTTAGAGCTACTAGCTTCTTAGTAGTCTAATAGTATAAAGATAATTTTGTAATATATATTAAAAGTAGGCTAACCTCTCTAAGTCTTAGCTTAGCGTAGTCTAGGCGTTTAGATAGTAGATTATATTATAGACTAGCCTTAGAGTTAGAATATACTAAGTGTTAATAGAATATTATAAGGCTTAGAACTTAAGAGGCTATATATAGAATCTAGAGGTTTGTGTAGTAAGTCTAGACCTTACCTATACCTTCTCTATTCTAGCCTAGGCTTAGGCAAAGCCTAAGACTATTATATACCTCTAAACTTGCCTCTATTATATTAGTTAGAAAAGTAGTATAGCGTTGCAGAAAATACCTCTACGCTAAGGTTATAGGCCTAATAGATAACGCGTAAAGGTAGGTCTACGCGTATAGAGTTTTTAGACTATATAAAAATTTTGCCTATATAACCTTTACTACGCCTATACATAGAGTTATAACAACTCTAAACTATATCTAGACTAGAGTTATATTATAATTTTTTGTAATTATAATATAGCTTTTGTCTAAGACCTTACTTATACTCTAATATAACTTACCTTTATTCTAACCTACTCTAAATCTTTTACTTTACAACTTCTGCACCTACCTCTTTTAAAAACCTATTAGTTCTAGACTACGTCTGTACCTCTTATTATAAGGTTCTATATTATTCTTGCCTAGCTTACTACTCTAGTGCTATTTGCTTTAGCTAGCTCTCTTAACGCGCAAAATAGTAGCACTAGTATTACTACTACTAGCGCCTCTAGTAGCTAAGATCTAAGAAAGCTAACTAGTCTCTCTAGATATAGCTTCTTCTATAACTCTAAAGTAAGAGCTCTAATTAGGTCTAGACTATACTCTAACTAATATATAATAGAGTAAGCAGCGCTGCATAGACTAGTACAAAGTTAAGAGTAACTTTAATAACTCTAACTTCGCTAAGGCTAACTCTAAGAATTACTTATATATTCTATATATTACGCTACTCTTCTAGTTTAGAAAGTACAAGTATAAGCCTAGTACTAGTTTATTCTATTTAGGTTCTCTTAAGAGTCTAGACTATAAGCTAACTTCTTCTAGACTCTTTATATTCTTTCTATAGCTATTATAAGGTAAAGTGCGCTTTATATACACTTAAGTTCTCTATTAACTCTAAGCTACGCTACGCGTTCTGCGATTAGAACTACTATATTAAGTAGAGTACTAGGCGCAGAAACGCTTATATTATAGATCTAGAGACGTATAGTACTATATAGTCTATAACTAGAACTATGCTAAAGTTTGCGCTATACTTTTACGTTCTCTACTACTACTTTAAATTAACTCTTGCTATAGCTAAGTAAGACTCTAGTCTAGCTACCTCTTATAAACTCTTTACTTAACGCTAGTACAAGGCTTTACGCCTATCTAATAACTAGATATTTTTATTTAATTTCTTTTAGAGGAATATAGTTATTTCTATAGTATCTAGTTATAGCTTAAATAATTTAAATAATCTTACGTATTTTGTTAGCAGCGCTCTAAACGTTATTAGTAGTTAGTTTTAGTAGTAGAAGAACATGTTTAGTAAGATTATAGTATAGGCTCTAACTTTCTCTATACTATCTATATATTAACTTTTGTTAGAACTAACTTCTATCTAGCACGCTCTTAAAGCACTACTGCTAAGTAGACTATCTACCTCTAAGCAGCTCTAGTTTCTACTACTAAGCCTACTAGATTAATAACTAGCCTAAGAATAAATATAACTTAGATAATAAGAAGTATAGAGTCTCTACGCGCTGCGCTAACTACTATACTAACCTCTCTTATAACTGCTCTTAAACTACTAGAAATACTACCTACTATAGTTACTATTACGTTAATATCTAGCCTAGCGCTATTTCTTTTCTAAACTTAAGCGTGTAAGCCTTCTCTACTATATATAAGTAGCACAGCACTTCTAGATATAGTACTCTAGTACTTATCTTTGCGCGGAATTCTCTAGCGCCTTGTATAGATATAGTCTACTACAGCACTAAAGCCTATAAGAACGTTAAGTAGAACTAGAATAAGCTAATAGAGAATTTTGCTAAGCAGCCTAGCAACTCTAGACTAGCTCTAGACTCTACTCTATCTACTAACCTTTCTACCTCTAACTAATCTTAGCGCTATATCTTAATATTATCTAGCTAGCCTATGTCTAACTCTAAGTCTAAGGCTAAATTAAAGGCTTACCTTTTCTAGATTCTACTATTATTAACTTCTAGTAGTAACACTTTACGCTAAAGCTCTATTAAGTAAAAGACTTCTCTACTACTATATAATAACTATTCTACGTACTACTATATTAAAGACTAACTTATTCTAGAGCTGCTTCTCTAGAGCTTTAGCTACGTCTAGAAGTAGCTTCTACCTAAAGAGGAGCTTTCTCTACTTAAAAAGAATCTAATTCTGCCTAAGAAGAACCTATAATAGTAGCTAGAGTAGAAGTTTTCTAAGATTAAGAAAAAGATTCTAGAGCCTAATAAGTAGTTTAATATAAGTAGTAGTCTTTCTAATAAGTAGATCTATTATAAGATAGAAGATAACTAAGTAAACTCTATATACCTCTAGTCTAGGTCTGTATAGTGCCTATAGAGTTACTATTCTTAAGATTTGTAGTGCGCACTAGATAGCATAGACTAAAGGCTATTAAATTAACTTCTTTATTATAGGCCTAAGGCTAAATTTATTATATATCTTTTCTTTTCTTATTATAATACACTAGTCTATTATAAAAACGCGCGTCTCTATATTTAGCTTTAAAATAATCTAGCGCCTTAGTCTTAGAGAGTTTAAGTAGGTTAACCTATATTAGCGTAACGTAGCTAGCCTACTTTACTAAAGCCTTCTACTAGCTCTAACTAGAAGCGTTCTTTACCTATAAAACTTTCTCTACTATCTATTTACACAAATTCTTATTATTCTTATATAGATCTACTACAGGCTCTAGTTATGCGTCTATTAGCGGCTAGCTTAGTAGAGAATCTACTACTACCTACTTTACTAGATCTATATAGATAGTCTTATATAGATTTCTAGGTAGGTCTAAAGTAACTATAAGAGAGAATAGCACTACTATTATAGCGTACTTTGCTTAGAGCTAGTCTAATTTCTTACTAGGCTAGTTTGTCTTAATATTACGCATAGAGAACTATACTCTATTACTAACCTAGAATTACTCTATAGAGCAGCGCGACTAGTTTATAGTCTTTTATTACTACTACTAGGTAAAAATAATTATAGCTTAGGCTAGATTAAGCCTAGACTTTAGATACTCTATAAACTAGATAGCGCAGCTCTTAGAGGTGTACGTAGACCTCTTCTAAGGTAGAACCTACTACAGCGTCTCTACTATATATCTATTAAGTAGTAGGTTTAGGCTAACCTCTATAACGCTTAAGTTATAGTTGTTTAAGGTAAGTTAATACGCTAGAAGGTAATTAGGCTAGTTAGTCTATTTAAAGTTTACTATTATACGTAGTACTATCTATACTTTCTAGTTTATACGCTCTATACCTCTATTAGTTTAGAGGTAGTGTAATATTAAGAGTAGCTAGTCTACCTTTATAAGCTTACACAAGGTAGTCTAGAAAGCCTCTAACTAGTTAGAGCTATAGTCTATAATAAGAGCTAAGAGAAATCTATAGAAACGCTACTAGTAGTTATAGAATACCTGCGCGATATAGTCTAAGGCTATAGAAGAAACTACTTCTAACTAGATAAATTTTAATAGGTAATCTATAATAACTAAAAGATACTATAGTAAGGTCTTATTATAGGCTAGTAGTTCTATTATAAAGTCTATTAAGATCTACTACTAGTACCTATCTACTACTAGAATAGGCTATAACAGCTCTTAGCGCTTCTTCTAAGAGAAGTAGATAGCGTAGTAGTAGTAATTTCTAATATAACGCGCAACGTTACTTAATATACTATTCTAGTAATAGTTTTAGCGTATGTAGTAGAAAGTAACGTTCTTCTCTAGATACTCTACTAGGCCTAACTTATAGGCTCTCTAGATTACTGTTATAGTAAGTAGCTTCTAATTTAGTAGCTACAAAACGCTCTTCTAAAGTAGTGTACTATATACGCTAATAGCGTAGTCTCTAATTTACTAAGTTATATTAGCTTTAGGTAGAAAAGCCCTTGCACCTAGATAGACTGCTCTCTACCTCTTAACGTAGCTAGAATTCTCTACTAGTGCTGCGTTCTATAGGCTCTATATATAGAAGTTAAGAAACACTAAAGAGCCTAGTAGAGGTGCATTCTCTACCTAGATCTAGACTATATCTACTAAGATCTAAATAGATATTATAACGCGCGTTAACTAGCAGAAATTCTCTACGTAGTCTTACTTATAGTAGCTTAATATATTAGAGCACACTATAAGGCGCCTAGACTAATAACGTAATATATACTAGAATTTAGAGAGGTGCTCTACCTAGTAATACTATCGCTTGCTAAGGTCTTATATACTAGTAAAGTACTCTAGGTTCTTATAGTTAGTAAGAACTTTAAAAGGCTTATACACGCTAGTAAGCTTAGCTACCTATATCTTAAGATAGTGTACTATAGTAAGTAACTTCTTATTATAAATAGTATAGTTACACTTTTTGCTTATAAGAGCTACTAAATAGTAAGTAACTAGGTATAGAATGCCTCTAATATACTATAAAAGACATCTCTCTAGAGTAACGCCTAAGTAGTCTATCTTAATAATTATTTAGTAAGAGAGGTTCTACTAATAAAGAATAGAGTCTATAATAAATATAGACTTTAATATTTAGAAAGCCTAATTCTTCTCTAGTCTCTATTTAAACTAGGTAGCCTTTTCTATAAGTTAGTAGAGAGAAGTAGCTATCTTAGAGAAGTTAGAGATAAAGTTATAATAGAAGTTTACAAACCTAAGAAAACTACGTATACCTATTACTATTATAGGCGCTCGCTAGTTCTAGACTACCTAGAGCTTGTCTAGGTCTAGATATATAGCGTACTCTACCTTAATAACGTAACTAAGGTAGTAGACCTTCTTTACTACAAACACACTTTTCTTAAGGTTTAGATTAAGTTAGGTATTACGTAGTAGAGTTAGAACCTATTTTGCCTTAGTAAAGTAGTTAGCTCTACTTTCTCTAGAGTAGATTAGAATATTGTTAAGGTACGCTATTGCGAAATTGCCTAGTGCTTTCTTTAGCGCACTATTAATATACTACTAGAAGAACGTAGGTACACTAGTTAGGCTAAAAGAGTAGATAAGCTACTTAAATAATCTAAATTAGGTACAAAACACTATTTTTGCCTTATTACTATTAGCTATATGTAGCTTATAGAATGTAGTATAAATATTAACCTTAGTAAACTAATAAGCCTCTAAAAGTATGCGCAGCGTCTTCTTAATTAAGAGTAGTAGGTAGTAATCTATAACTATAATTTTGTTAAGGCTATAGTAGTTAACGCAGAAGCGCTAACCTCTAGAGGCCTTCTTTACTAGAAGAACTAGCGACCTAGTAGAGGAAAAGCTAGCTTAGATCTACTTTTTATTAAGTAGGTTTATAAGCTACGCGTGTAGCTCTAGTAGCTAATTGCGTAATATTAGATATAAGAGGCTCTATAGCGCGTTCTACTTGCAGCTATACGCGTTTATAGATAAGTTAATATAATAATTAAGGTAGCTCTAGTAAGAGAGTAGTCTACTAGCCTTGTTCTTATTAAAGAGGTTGCAAAACGTAGCTAACTTAGGTAGTAATTTACTTAGCTTAGGCTCTATAAAGAGTTAAATGCCTTCTAATAAAAGATAGAACTAACGTAGAGTATAGGTAAGAGTATAGATACTTGTAATAAGAACTGCGCCTCTATACCTAGAAATGCGCGCTCTATAATCTACTACCTTAGCTACCTTCTTAATACTAATTATTACAATCTCTAGCTACTCTAGAGCCTAATTACACTTATACACTACTATCTCTCTAGCGTAACCTATAGTAAGAAGGCTCTATAGAATATTAAGAATAACGCTCTTCTAGCGCATCTATAGCTTACCTAGAATAATATTATAATATAAGTTTAGAACTATATAGATAATAAGGTAAGTTAGCTAACTATTAATATTATACTCTACTATAGCTAACTACAAGATAATAGAGTTCTGTAAGAGACCTGCTACTTAGCGTAGTAACTATAGAGTTAATTTAAGAAATTAGGTACTTACTCTTCTAGTAACTACCTTATTAATTACGTAGAAATATTTATACTCTAAGTTAACTAATACCTACACCTACTTAGCGCTCTCTAGAAATAGAGATACTAAAAATAGGCTCTTATCTATAGACTAGCTAATATTAACTAAGTAAGTATTAAGGCTACGTGTTAGTAACTTCTCTGCTAATATAACTATAGTCTACTTCTAAGCTAGACTCTCTCTAGAGGTAGTTAGTTTTCTAAATATACTCTCTCTTTATCTAAACTAACTAATTATATTATAATAGAGCGTATTATAGCTGCGTTTAGGTATACTCTTATATAGTAGCCTACGCGCCTATACTACGTGTAGACACCTACTACCTTACGCTTACTAAATATATCTATAGAAATCTAGTTCTTCTAGTTAGAAGCTAGACCTCTATAAGAGCCTCTAGACGTAGTACTTACTACCTCTACGTTTACTATGTAAACGTTACTATTATAGTTCTACCTCTAAGGCGCTATAGGTATAGAGTAATAGAGCTAAGACCTTTAGATAGACTCTATCTCTACTATTTTAAAGTTAACTATAATAGCCTTATACGTAAGAACTATAGCGTTATAGTTAGTGCGTAATACGCTCTAGTTTATAGAGATCTTTCTTATATAATTATTTAAAGCGTTGCAAAGCTAGCCTAGCTTATACTTATTAGCCTAGTAGAGCCTACCTACCTACGCTAGAGTCTAGCTAAAGGTAATAAAGAATTCTATAAAGAACTAACACTTTCTCTAGCGTAAGTAGTCTAGGTACACTAGAGCCTACTTCTTACTATAGATGTTGCTATAGCAGAACAATAGGTAGTTAAGAAACTCTAGTAGATTCTAGGTACTATACCTACTTGTTTTAAAGTATAGAGCAACCTACTACTAGACTATAGGTAATAGTTTAGCGTTAATAAATATAAACTATAACTTTCTATTCTCTAGAAACTCTTAGTCTGTCGCTAGCTTATACTTAATTATTACCTTCTAGGCTTAGAAGTACGCCTTATTACTTCTAAAGCGCTTCTCTATCTAAAGAGGCCTACGCTTATCTATATATATAGATAGAGAAGAAGAAGAAAATAGAGAGTCTGCACTAGCGCTAAAACTACTAATAGGCACCTCTATAGTAGAAGTAGCGTTTCTCTCTTATAGAGTATTGCTAGAAGAGAGCGTAGTATTAAACTACGTACTTAAGGCCTTAAGGCGTTAGGTAAAGTATTTATTCTAGACCTAGAGTGTCTAGAATAAGGCGTAGTCTTCTGCGCAGTCTTAGGTTAGTTATTATAGTTAGTTTAGAATTACTTATAGAGTTGCGTTTTTAGCTATTTTTATTTCTTAAGCCTAGCTAGTCTATCTCTAAACTTATATATAGTGCGCAAGAAAGAAGCCTTATAAATGTTATAGACTAGCCTTAGAGTTAGAATGTACTAAGTATTAATAGAATATTATAAAGCTTAGAACTTAAAAGGCTACGTATAGAATCTAGAGGTTTGTGTAGCAAGTTTAGACCTTGCCTATACCTTCTCTATTCTAGCCTAAGCTTAGGCAAAGCCTAAGACTATTATAGATTATATTTATAATACTTATCTAGTTTAGAGTCTTAAAACTCTATCTATATCTAGATTATCTATATATTATTAGTAGGTATTCTATAGAGAGGTATCTAGAAAACTTTTCTAAATACCTCTAAGTGCGTTATTTCTTATCTTAGTAATTATTCTACTAGCGATAAAGGTTTTACTAAGCCTAATTATATTAGCTATAATTCTACTATTAATTTATATAGTAAGTAAACTAGCTAATAAGTCTATAATCTACTTAGTACTAATTACTTACTACTATTAAAGAGTAAAGTTTATCTCTAGAATAAGCTTATTATTTATATTAGTAATATAGACCTTAATATATACCTAAATAATAAATTAAGAGTTAAAAGCTGCGTTATTCTTTACCTAGGCAAATAATTTCTTTATAGTATTATTCTTCTTATTAGTAGAGAGGTTAACTATCTAGTTAAGCTTATTATCTTTACTATCTAGGTTAATCTTACGCGCAGCTATCTAATAGATAGTAGCTACTTTCTCTTCTTTAATAATATTTATAACGTTCTAAAACCTTACTTCTACGTGTTTAGCTACCTTACTTATTAAGCTTACTATCTTTTTATTTTATTTATACTCTTTCTTTATAGTATTTATAATAGATTTATAATACTTATTTAGTTTAGAAATATATTTAATACTTATAATATAAGCTAATATAGCTTAGTGTAGTAGTTCTAAATTATAGATATATAACTTTTAGGCCTTTAGTTAAGCGCAGAGACTATCTACGTAGTTAGCTAAAGATATTACGTTCTAACGCAAACGTGTCTAGTGTTCTAAGCTATCTATAAGCTTAGTAGTACTACGTTCTATCTCTTCTATATATACTATAATAATGTTATCTAACTTTATATCTAAAATCTTATAGAGTAGTTTAGAGGCTACTTATAGCTTATTTATATTAATAGCTAAGATATTATTATTCTTCTCTTTAGCTTTATACTTAATCTTCTTTTTACTTAGAGTACATAGAGTAGACTTTTTTTTCTTCTAGACTAGGCTAATAGTTAACTTTACTACAGTCTAGGCGTTTTCTAGTAATATATTTAATATAGCGTTCTATATAGAGGTCTCTAAGGCCTAGATACTTATATTTTTCTTCTAGCTCTATAGGCGCTTTATAAGCTTTTATTTCTTAACTAGTTAATAGTTCTTAACTATAATCTTAGTAAGAATCTAGAGTATAGTATTATAGGTAGTACTTTCTCTAATCTTTATAATATTAAATATACTATTATTAGGCGTTAAAATAACTACTTTAATAGAGAATAAGAAGTAGGCCTAGTATACTTTAATAGGCTAATTCTATATTTTATTCTTAGAGGCTATAACTATAAAAGTACTATTACTAGAGGTTTTAGCGTCTAGAGCGCCTTTAATTCTAATACCTCTAATACTATATAGTAAAACGTGCTTACTAAGATTATTATAGATCTTAACTATCTAATAGTTATTAATAGTAAGATTAATAAACTAAGTGTTTATAATCTAGAGAACTTAACTAGTAAACTTATAGAGTTACTTAACCTAGTTAGTTAAGTTATATCTTCTAAGTGTATTTAGAGTAATATTACTAATAATAGGTTTATAAAAATCTCTACTTAGTTTATATTCTAGGTTCTTATTACTATCTATAGTGCTATTATCTTTGTTAATCTTAGAATCTAAGACACTTTTATCTTAGATTATAATATTAGTAGTAGACTTTAGAAAATTATTATTATTATTATTACTTTCTAGTTCTAATAGATTACTATAATAGAGGTTAGTAGAAAACTTTTCTAAGTACACCTAAGATATAGTAAAGTTATTAATATACTAGCTACGCTTAGTGCTATCTTATAGAGTTTCTAGAATAGTTACTAGAGGTGCCTCTAGTGTATCTTATATAAGCACGTCTAGAGCTTCTAGGCCTATATTATTATTAGAGATATTTTTATAATAGAGGTAATTAGAAAACTTTCTTATATAGACTTAATATATAGAGAATATAGTAACGTACTAGGTATACTACTTACTATTAGATGTTTTAGAGATAGTATCTAATACTCTATTTATTAAACCTTATATAGATTTATTATTATTTTCTTTAGTTATATTATAGTTAGTACGCTTTCTATAATAGAGGTTATTAGAAAACTTTTCTAGGTACTCTTTTAGGCGTTTAGTGTAAAGACATACTTAGTAATTCTACTTTTCTTCTTCTTTAGTAGTATAGCGCGTAGTCTGCGCCTTATAGAAAGTAGATCTTCTTTTTATTTACTATTAGAGTTAGCTAATATCTATTTTTAAAGTTCTCTACTATAACTTTTTATAGTCTTTATATAGAGGTATCTAGAAAAGTATTATAAGTATATTAGAGGTACTTAGAAAGGTTTTAGAGAAAGTAGAGTAGTATAGCGTAGTTATAGTAGCGTAAACTTATCTATACTAGCGTCTTAGGTTATAAAAGTAGCGTAAGAACTAGAGTAGTAATTAGTAATAATCTTAAACGTATATTATAATACTTATACTTACGTTTAGTAGTAGAGCGCGTAATTATTATTAGTTTTAATTACTTATTATACTAGAGAGATTAGTAGTTATAGAGTAGTTATTATTAAGTTACTAAGATTAAAAAGGTAAGAGTTAGACTATTAGGTCTAAGCTCTTACTAGCGTTATAACTTTTCTACGTTTTTTTATAGTATCTATATCTATAGATAATATTATATTATTAGACTTTTAGTTTATTACTATATACTTAAATCTAGCTATCTCTTATTCTAATCTCTATTTTATAGTTATTCTATAGGTTCTATACTCTATAGATAGCTCTTTTTATATTAGAGACGTCTTAATAGATAATAATGTTTTAAGTATAGACTTAGAATAACTAAAAGATAGAAACGTAGTTAGATAGGTATATAACTACTACTATAACCTCTAGAACTACTACTTATATAGAGATATATAGAAAACCTCTCTAGTTACTCTCTAGAATATATATTCTATACTTTACTATTAGCTAGGCGTATTATCTAGTATATATAGTTACCTCTTATTCTTCTTCTTTACTTCTCTCTTTAGCGTTTACTAGGTTTTTTATAACCTAGTTTAGTTCTAATATAATATATCTAGCTTTATAGTTATTTCTAAAGTCTTCTACTTTACTAAAGTAATATTAAAACTACTTATTATTATTAGGTAACTATAACTCTTCTTTACTCTCTTAGATATATTTAATCTAAGCTATACGCACTAGTGTATTATACTTCTATAGCTAAGCCTAAGTATTTTATATAGCGTATTAGTTAGAGTATAAGTTCTTTCTCTATACACGTATACTTACTCTTATTATACCTAGAACTTACTACTCTAGGTAATAATTTATAAGTAAGAGACACTACTAATATTAGTCTAATCTCTACTTATTCTCTATACGTATATAATACGCTTTTATAATACTATTTATAAACACTTTATATTTACTCTTAGAGTATTAATACTATTTTCTAGTTAAAAAGTAGATAACGTAATATAGTAACTAAAACTATTATATAGCTAGTATTTTAATCTTAAATAGCTTCTTTTATAGCTATTCTTTAGAGATACTTACGCAGCTATTATATTATAACTCTTATTCTTATCTTACTTATTTAAGTACTATTATAGAGCTTAAAAGTAGCTTTATTATTAATAATTAGCTTAGTTTAATTTAGCTATAGTTTCTCTTATATAGTGTATTACTATAGATAGAGCTAGAACCTACGCTTAGTAGTATAAAAGCTAGTAGAGGTTGTCTAGTAGTAGGTACACTAATCTCTAATATATTAGTTAAGACTAGAGATAAGCTATTTTCTAGTCTACTTATTAAGAGTGTATACGCTAGAGATAATATAGTTAGTTAGCTACTAGAGAAATAAGGTATAGAAGAAACTATTTCTTTAGACTCTCTAACTAGAGTACGTAGTAGGCCTAATTTACTAGTAGTAGTGCCTTATAAGTAGATATTATATCTATTTAGTAGAAGTTATTAGTGTAACTAGTCTTAGTAGAATTACTCTTTATATACGTTACACTAACTTTTATATTATAGATATATAGTACATTTTATATTACTATTAAAATAATTATTAAGTATATAACGCTAGTATTATAACACTAGCTAGCTATACTATATATACGTATTAATTAGTTTATAGGTTATATTATTAGTTTTTAAGTAGTACTAGCTAGGTATTCTATTTAATATAATAAGAACTACTTTATATTCTTCTCTATCTTAGCTACTTCTTTTTATTTTCTAATTGTATAAAATAAGTAAAGTAGGTAACCTAAATTAGCTTACTTACTAAATACTAAAGATATAAAGGCCTTTAGTATATACTATTATAGCTATTAGATAGCTAGTTAAATATTTATAGAATCTATTTATATTATAGACTTTATTATTATCTAATATTTAACTATAGAACTTCTAGTAATAGAGTTTCTTAGCTAAGTTATCTATAGTGTAAGCGTATTTAATATATATAATCTACTTTATATATATACTTAATTTACTATTTATATACGCTACTATCTTTTATATACTCTATTACGTAGAGCTACTAATATACTAAATAGAGTATTATATATTTAAGCGTATTATTAGCTTCTAGATTAGAGTAGTATTACTAGGTAGGCCTATTAGTTAAAAGGCCTTACTTTACTTACTTACTAGTATTATTACTAATAAGAAGGTAAGTTGTATATTAAACTATACTAGAGTACGTAGGTTTATTAGATATTAATAGTAATCTATATCTAGAAGAATTACGTAATAGAATTTATCTACTACTATTCTCTTAAGAACGCTAAGAGTAGTTTAATAGTAGATAAACTTTAGAAAAAGCTTATATAATAGACTTTCTAGTGTAGCTATAATAATAAACGCTAACTTATTATAACTACTACTACGCTATATAGTTATAGAAATCTATAGACTTTAGTATTATTAGAATATATTATCTTATAAGATAGCTAGAGAAATAATAATAATAGTTTAGTAGTATCTAGAGAAATAGGTAGGTAATATAAATATAAGAGATTTTCTAGACTCTATACTAGTAACGTAGATAATAGTAGGTTTACTACGTATAATAGCTTAGATAATCTCTTTCTATAAGCTTTAGAACTAGAATATTAGTGTAAATATTACTTATAATAAGTAAGTATAGTTAGTAGACTCTTACTCTACTTATTTTATAAGCGTAGTAGCGTTAAGTGTAACTTAAGAAGTAATAGTAGCTTTAGACGTTAGGCTAAATATAAAAGTATAATACTAGTAAGTTAAAGTATTAAAGTAACTACTAGGCTAGTTAAATTAGTAACTAAATACTCTACTAACTTTAATAGTGTATACTACACTAGCTATCTTAATAGAGTAGCTAGCTTATATTTCTTATAACTCTACCTCTACTTTATTATAAATATCTTTTACGTCTTCTCTAGTAAGCTCTCTAGGTATACTATTACTACTATTAAGCTTATAACTAAATATAATAATAAGATACTATATAGTGCTAATATTAATCTCTTTACTAATCTAGCAACCTATAGCCTAATATATTACTTTACTAAGAAGTTAGAATAAGGCGTATTATTTTCTAACCTTATTTAGCTATAGTAGTAGGCTCTTTACTTAATAGAAGTAGTAGTTACGTAAGTTTAGTTAACGCTAGAACTAAATAGTAAGATAGAAGAGCTACACTAGCTAGCTATACTATATAAGAAGACTACTAATTTCTCTAGAAAGAAATTAGTATATTATCTTTATAAACTTGTCTATATTATAGCTTTTATAATACTAAAGTATAATTATAATAAGTCTATTATATAGAAAGACATTTCTTATATCTATAACTAGACTATTTTTAAGCTATACGCTAAGTAGCTCTATACTATAAGTAGATTATCTACTTATAAGGTAGATAAAGTAAAGAAGATATTAGAGAAACTCTTATACTAGGTTATAGTAACGCTCTACTTCTATATAGCTACCTAAGTCTATAATCTAGAACGTTTTAAACTAGTTCTTACTAATACTATTTAAAAGCTATTAGATAATAAAGTTTTTTCTAGATTAAAGCTTTATATTACTAGAGCTAAATACGCTATACTTTAGTAAGGTGTTCTTACTATTATCTATAAGCTTATTCTAAAAGATAGAGAGAAGGCTAGCGTAGTTAGTAACGTAGGTAAGATTATAGAGAATATAAAATGCTTTATTATACTTTTTATATATAATATATATAAATTTAGTAAAGTTTATATATAATCTATAAATAGTAATATTATCTCTATTCTAATAAATAAAGGCGTTTAGGTTCTTACTATAGTAGAAGTAGCTTAATATATACGTAGTGTTAATAAGCTAAGCTATTATAGTAGAATACTTTATTATTATATAGTTATATACCTATATATAAAACTAATTAGTAAGAGTATAATTCTCTTTTTTAGTTATATAAGAGTTCTCTAGAGAAGCGTCTAAGTTCTCTATAAGAATATCTACCTCTTTAGCTATAGTAGTAGCACTAGTAGTAAATAATATATAGAATAGAATTAGTAAAAAGGTTTTCTTAAGCGTAGAGATTAGTAGTGTAATAGTCTTAGGCTTTGCCTAAGCCTAGGCTAGAACAGAGAAGGTATAGGTAAGGTCTAGACTTGCTACACAAATCTCTAGATTCT
The DNA here is from genome assembly GCF_023758075.1 of Alternaria novae-zelandiae. Taxonomy (NCBI): domain Eukaryota; kingdom Fungi; phylum Ascomycota; class Dothideomycetes; order Pleosporales; family Pleosporaceae; genus Alternaria; species Alternaria novae-zelandiae. The sequence goes on along the minus strand of NW_026056974.1, from coordinate 1,095,400 downwards.
ATATATAGCTTCTTAAGTTCTAAGCCTTATAATATTCTATTAACACTTAGTATATTCTAACTCTAAGGCTAGTCTATAATATTTATAAGGCTTCTTTCTTACGCACTATACATAAGTTTAGAGATAGACTAGCTAGGCTTAAGAAATAAAAATAGCTAAAGACGTAACTCTATAAGCAATTCTAAACTAACTATAATAACTAACCTAAGACTGCGCAGAAGACTACGCCTTATTCTAGACGCTCTAAGTCTAGAATAAATACCTTATCTAACGCCTTAAAACCTTAAGTACGCAGTTTAATACTACGCCTCTCTCTAGCAATACTCTATAGAAGAGAAACGCTGCTTCTACTATAGAGGTATCTATTAGTAGTTTTAGCGCTAGTGTAGACCTTCTATTTTCTTCTTCTTTTCTACCTATATACGTAGATAAGCGTAGGCCTCTTTAGATAGAGGAGCGCTTTAGAGATAATAAAGCGTACTTCTAAGCCTAGAAGATAATAATTAAGTATAAGCTAGTAATAGACTAAGAGTTTCTAGAGAATAGAAAGTTGTAGTTTATATTTATTAACGCTAAACTATTATCTATAGTCTAGTAGTAGGTTACTCTATACTTTAAGATAGGTAGGTATAGTACTTAGAATTTACTAGAGTTTCTTAACTACTTATTATTCTACTATAGTAACGTCTATAGTAAGAAGTAGGCTCTAGTATACCTAGACTATCTGCGCTAGAGAAAGTGTTAGTTCTTTATAGAATTCTTTATTACCTTTAGCTAGACTCTAGCGCAGGTAGGTAGGCTCTACTAGACTAATAAGTATAAGCTAGGCTAGCTTTATAACGCCTTAAACAATTATATAAGAGAGGTCTTTATAAACTAAAGCGTGTTACACACTAACTATAACGCTATAGTTCTTACGTATAAGGCTATTATAGTTAACCTTAAGATAGTAGAGATAGAGTCTACCTAGAGGTTTTAGCTCTATTACTCTGTACTTATAGCGCCTTAGAGGTAGAACTATAATAGTAACATTTATATAGTAAATATAGAGGTAGTAGACACTACGTCTAGAGACTCTTATAGAGGTCTAGCTTCTAACTAGAAGAACTAGATTTCTATAGATATATTTAGTAAGTGTAAGGTAGTAGGTATCTATATATAGTGTAGGCGCGTAGGCTACTATATAAGAGTATACCTAAACGCAGCTATAACACGCTCTATTATAATATAATTAGTTAGTTTAGATAAAGAGAGAGTATATTTAGAAAACTAACTACCTCTAGAGAGAGTCTAGCTTAGAGGTAGACTATAGTTGTATTAGTAAGAAAGTTACTAATACGTAGCTTTAATACTTGCTTAGTTAATATTAGCTAGTCTATAGATAAGAGCCTATTTTTAGTGTTTCTGTTTCTAGAGAGCGCTAAGTAGATATAGATATTAGTTAACTTAGAGTATAAATATTTCTACGTAATTAATAAGGTAGTTACTAGAAGAGTAAGTACCTAATTTCTTAAATTAACTCTATAGTTACTACGCTAAGTAGCAGGTCTCTTACAGAACTCTATTATTTTATAGTTAGCTATAGTAGAGTATAATATTAATAGTTAGCTAACTTACCTTATTACCTATATAGTTCTAAACTTATATTATAATATTATTCTAGGTAAGCTATAGATGCGCTAGAAGAGCGTTGTTCTTAACATTCTATAGAGCCTTCTTACTATAGGTTACGCTAGAGAGATAGTAGTGTATAAGTGTAATTAGGCTTTAGAGTAGCTAGAGATTATAATAATTAGTATTAAGAAGGTAGCTAAGGTAGCAGGTTATAGAGCGCGCATTTCTAGATATAGAGGCGTAGTTCTTATTATAAGTATCTATACTCTTACCTATACTCTGCATTAGTTCTACCTCTTATTAGAAGGTATTTAACTCTTTATAGAGCCTAAGCTAAGTAAATTACTATCTAAGTTAGCTACGTTTTGCAACCTCTTTAATAAGAATAAGGCTAGTAGACTACTCTCTTACTAGAGCTACCTTAATTATTATATTAACTTATCTATAGACGTGTATAGCTATAAGCAGAACGCGCTATAGAGCCTCTTATATCTAATATTACGTAATTAGCTACTAGAGCTACGCGCGTAGCTTATAGACCTACTTAATAAAAGGTAAATCTAGACTAGCTTCTTCTCTACTAGGTTGCTAGTTCTCTTAGTAAAGAAGGCCTCTAGAGGTTAGCGCCTCTACGTTAACTACTATAGCCTTAACAAAATTATAGTTATAGATTACTATCTACTACCTTTAATTAAGAAGACGCTGCGTATGCTTTTAGAGGCTTATTAGTTTACTAAGGTTAATATTTATACTATATTCTATAAGCTACGTATAGCTAATAGTAATAAGGCAAAAATAGTATTCTATACCTAATTTAGATTATTTAAGTAGCTTATCTACTCTTTTAGCCTAACTAGTGTACCTATATTCTTCTAGTAGTATATTAATAGTGCGCTAAAAAAAGCACTAGATAATTTTGCAACAGCGTACCTTAACAACGTTCTAATCTACTCTAGAGAAAGTAGAGCTAACTACTTTACTAAGGCAAAACAGGTTCTAACTCTACTATGTAATATCTAACTTAACCTAGATCTTAAGAAAAGCGTATTTATAGTAAAGAAGGTCTACTACCTTAGTTACGTTATTAAGACAGAGCGCGCTATACGTCTAGACCTAGATAAGCTCTAGGTAGTCTAGAACTAGTAAGCGCCTATAATAGTAATAGGTATACGTAGTTTTCTTAGGTTTATAAACTTCTATTATAACTTTATCTCTAACTTCTCTAAGGTAGCTACTCTTCTCTACTAACTTATAGAAAAGGCTACTTAGTTTAAATAGAAACTAAAGAAGAATTAGGCTTTCTAAACGTTAAAGTCTATATTTATTATAGGCTCTATTCTTTGTTAGTAGAACCTCTCTTACTAAATAATTGTTAAGATAGACTACTTAGGCGTTACTCTAGAGAAATGTCTTTTGCAGTATATTAGAGGTATTCTACACCTAGTTGCTTACTATTTAGTAGCTCTTATAAGTAAGAAGCGTAACTATACTATTTATAATAAGAAGTTACTTACTATAGTGCGCTATCTTAAGGTATAGATAGCTAAGCTTACTAGCGTACATAAGCCTTTTAAGGTTCTTACTAACTATAAGAACCTAGAGTACTTTACTAGTATATAAGACCTTAGTAAGTAATAGTATTACTAGATAGAGCACTTCTCTAAATTCTAGTATATATTACGTTATTAGCCTAGGCGCCTTATAGCGCGCTCTAATATATTAAGCTACTATAAGTAAGACTACGCAGAGAATTTCTGCTAGTTAACGTGCGTTATAATATCTATCTAGATCTTAGTAGGTACAGCCTAGGTCTAGGTAGAGAATATACCTCTACTAAACTCTTTAGTATTTCTTAACTTCTACATATAGAGCCTATAGAATATAGCACTAGTAGAGAATTCTAGCTATATTAAGAGGTAGAGAGTAGTTTATCTAGGTGTAAGAGCTTTTCTGCCTAAAGCTAATATAACTTAGTAAATTAGAGACTACGCTATTAGCGTATATAGTACACTACTTTAGAGAGACGTTTTATAGCTACTAAATTAGAAGCTACTTACTATAATAGTAATCTAGAGAGCCTACAAGTTAGGCCTAGTAGAGTATCTAGAGAAGAATGTTACTTTCTACTATATACGCTAAAACTATTACTAGAATAGTATATTAAGTAATATTGCACGTTATATTAGAAATTACTACTACTACGCTATCTACTTCTCTTAGAAGAAGCGCTAAGAGCTATTATAGCCTATTCTAGTAGTAGATAGGTACTAGTAGTAGATTTTAATAGACTTTATAACAGAACTACTAGCCTATAATAAGACCTTACTATAGTATCTTTTAGTTATTATAGATTACCTATTAAAATTTATTTAGTTAGAAGTAGTTTCTTCTATAGTCTTAGACTATATTACGTAGATATTCTGCAACTACTAGTAGTATTTCTATAGATTTCTTTTAGCTCTTATTATAGACTATAGCTCTAACTAGTTAGAGGCTTTCTAGACTACCTTGTATAAGCTTATAAAGATAGACTAGCTACTCTTAACATTATACTACTTCTAGACTAATAGAGATATAGAGCGTATAAACTAGAAGGTATAGGTAGTACTACGTATAATAGTAAACTTCGAATAGACTAACTAGCCTAATTACCTTCTAGCGTATTAACTTACCTTAAATAACTATAACTTAAGCGTTATAGAAGTTAGCCTAAATCTACTACTTAATAGATACATAGTAAAGACGCTGTAGTAGGTTCTACCTTAGAAGAGGTTTACGTATACCTCTAAGAGCTGCACTATCTAGTTTATAGAGCACCTAAAGTCTAGGCTTAATCTAGCCTAAGCTATAATTGTTTTTACCTAGTAGTAGTAATAGAAAGCTATAAACTAGTTGCGCTGCTTTGCAAAGCAATTCTAAGTTAGCGATAGAGTATAGTTCTCTATACGTAATATTAAGATAAACTAGCCTAGTAAGAAATTAGACTAGCTCTAAGCAAAGTACACTATAATAGTAGTACTATTCTCTCTTATAGTTACTTTAGACCTACCTAGAAACCTATATAAGACTATTTATATAGATCTAGTAGAGTAGGTAGTAGTAGATTCTCTGCTAAGCTAGCTGCTAACAAACGCATAACTAGAGCCTATAGTAGACCTATATAAGAATAATAAGAATTTACGTAAATAGATAGTAGAGAAAGTTTTATAGGTAAAGAACGCTTCTAGTTAGAGCTAGTAGAAGGCCTTAGTAAAGTAGGCTAGCTACGTTACGCTAATATAGGTTAACTTACTTAAACTCTCTAAAACTAAGACACTAGATTATTTTAAAGCTAAATATAAAAACGTATGTTTTTATAATAGACTAGTGCGTTATAACAAGAAAAGAAAAGGTATATAATAAATTTAGCCTTAGGCCTATAATAAAAAAGTTAATTTAATAGCTTTTAGTCTACACTATCTAGTGCGCACTATAAATCTTAAGAATAGTAACTCTATAGGCACTATATAGACCTAGACTAGAGGTATATAGAGTCTACTTAGTTGTCTTCTATCTTATAATAGATTTGCTTATTAGAAAGACTACTACTTATATTAAACTACTTATTAGGCTCTAAAATCTTCTTCTTAATCTTAGAAAACTTCTACTCTAGCTACTATTATAGGTTCTTTTTAGGTAGAATTAGATCTTTCTTAAGTAGAGGAGGCTTCTTCTTAGGTAGAAGCTGCTTCTAGACGTAGCTAAAGCTCTAGAGAAGTAGCTCTAGAATAAGTTAGCCTTTAATATAGTAGTGCGTAGAATAGTTATTATATAGTAGTAGAGAGGTCTCTTGCTTAATAGAGCCTTAGCGCAGAGTATTACTACTAGAAGTTAATAATAGTAGAATCTAGAAAAGGTAGGCCTCTAATTTAGCCTTAGACTTAGAGTTAGACGTAGACTAGCTAGATAATATTAAGATATAGCGCTAGAGTTAGTTAGAGGTAGAGAGGTTAGCAGATAAGGCAGAGTCTAGAGCTAGTCTAGAGTTACTAGGCTGCTTAGCAAAATCCTCTATTAGCTTATTCTAGTTCTACTTAACGTTCTTATAGACTTTAGTGCTATAGTAGACTATATCTATATAAGGCGCTAGAGAATTCTACGTAGAGATAGATACTAGAGTACTGCGCCTAGAAGTACTGCGCTACTTATATATAGTAGAGAAAGCTTATACACTTAAGTTTAGAAAAGAAATAGCGCTAGACTAGATATTAATATAATAGTAACTATAGTAGGCAGTATCTCTAGTAGTTTAAGAGTAGTTATAAGAGAAGTTAGCATAGTAGTTAGCGCAGCGCGTAGAGACTCTATACTTCTTATTATCTAAGTTATATTTATTCTTAGGCTAGTTATTAATTTAGTAGGCTTAGTAGTAGAAACTAGAGCTGCTTAGAGGTAGATAGTCTACTTAGTAGCAGTGCTTTAAGAGCGTGCTAGATAGAAGTTAGTTCTAACAAAAGTTAATATATAGATAGTATAGAGAAAGTTAGAGCCTATACTATAATCTTACTAAACATATTCTTCTACTACTAAAACTAACTACTAATAACGTTTAGAGCGCTGCTAACAAAACACGTAAGATTATTTAAATTATTTAAGCTATAACTAGATACTATAGAAATAACTATATTTCTCTAAGAAAGATTAAATAAAGATATCTAGTTGTTAGATAGACGCAAAGCCTTATACTAGCGTTAAGTAGAGAGTTTATAAAAGGTAGCTAGACTAGAGCCTTACTTAGCTATAGCAAGAGTTAATTTAAAGTAGTAGTAGAGAACGTAAAAGCATAGCGTAAACTTTAGTATAGTTCTAGTTATAGGCTGTATAGTGCTATACGTCTCTAGATCTATAATATAGGCGTTTCTGCGCCTAGTACTCTACTTAATATAGTAGTTCTAATTGTAGAACGCGCAGCGTAGCTTAGAGTTAATAGAGAACTTAAGCGTGTATAAAGCGCACTTTACCTTATAATAGCTATAGAAAGAATATAAAGAGCCTAGAAGAAGTTAGCTTATAGTCTAGACTCTTAAGAGAACCTAAATAGAATAAACTAGCACTAGGCTTATACTTGTACTTTCTAAACTAGAAGAGCAGCGTAATACATAGAATATATAGGTAATTCTTAGAGTTAGCCTTAGTAAAGTTAGAGTTATTAGAGTTACTCTTAACTTTATACTAGTCTATACAGCGCTACTTACTCTATTATATATTAGTTAAAGTATAGTCTAGACCTAATTAGAGCTCTTACCTTAGAGTTATAGAAAGAGCTATATCTAGAGAGACTAGTTAGCTTTCTTAGATCTTAGCTACTAGAGGCGCTAGTAGTAGTAACACTAGTGCTACTATTTCGCGCGTTAAGAGAGCTAGCTAAAGCAAATAGCACTAGAGTAGTAAGCTAGGTAAGAATAATATAGAACTTTATAATAAAAGGTATAGATATAGTCTAGAACTAATAGGTTTTTAAAAGAGGTAGGTATAGAAGTTATAAAGTAAAGAATTTAGAGTAGATTAGAATAAAGGTAAGTTGCGTTAGAGTGTAAGTAAGGCCTTAGACAAAAGCTATATTATAATTACAAAAAATTATAATGCAACTCTAGTCTAGATATAGTTTAGAGTTATTATAACTCTATATATAGGCGTAGCAAAGGTTATATTATTATAGATTAAACTAACAACCTGTTCTAATTAGGACTAGTGCAGCCTAAGCAAGAAACATTAAAACCTTGCGTATAGCCTAGATAGTTCTGTACGCAGAATCTTACTTAATACCTAACTTAACTCTTACACTATTCTACGTCGCTCTATACCTAGGTATAGATACCTACTACTCTTAACTACGACACTAGAGCCTATTACTTAAACGCTGCAAAATATTAAAACCTATTACGTAACTACGTAAAGCATTAAACACAAGCGCCTACAGCTTTGCTAACGCTATCTAAATTAAGCAGCAATTCTACTTACTTAAGAGACAATTGCGCTAATTACAACGCTACTAGCGCCTACAGAATATATAAGTAGAGTAACTAATATATACTCTTAGAAGCTCTTTGTTAGAGTACTTAGTTATTAGAAGATAAGTATTACGTAGAACCTCGCGCTTTATTGCTAAAAGCATTACAACGTAATAGGTAGAGAATTAGCTTGCTTTATTTAGAGTAAGTAGTTAAAAGCAAATCTATATATTATGTATTAAATACTAAGACGTGCAATAACTACAAGCAAATATTTAGAAGAATAGTTAAGAAGAGACCTGCATTATTTATCTCTACTAATAACACTTCTATATTTAACTCTAATATAACTAGACGCCTAGTCTCTAGTACCTAGAGCTTGTCTCTGCAGAATATCTAGAATACCTAGAACACTATAGTCTAGAATACACTAGCGCTACGCAAGATTTAGCAATCTAACTACTACTAAAGTAGCTTTCTAGATCTATACTCTCTACCTTCTATATTAGAAGAGGTAACTAGCTCTAAGCTAGAAGAGTCTATAACTTGTAATAACGCTGCTCTATATATTAAACTAGACATTCTAGAAGACTGCGTTAAAGTTATTAATAATAATAACTTAGTAATTATCTGCGTATTACTATAGTCTAGCTAATAGCTAGAACTACAAACTGTTAAGACTAATACTAACACTAACACTAATAGCTTATAATATACTATTATAATAGGCTAAGACCTTAAAGAAAGCAAAGCTTATCTTAAAGAGGGTAACACTATTAATAGTATCTCTCTACGCGTTACTATTTACAATAACACTTACCTCGCTAGAGCTATTACTAAATACTCTTAATAGTTCTACGCTACTCTTATCTATATAATAATAGTAATTAGCACACTAGCTAAAGGCTATAACGCTCTTTAGAAGAAGACTACGCTTCTATCTATAACTATGCCCCGCAATCTCTACAAAGAGAAGCTTAACTACATTTAGAAGCTTAAGTAATAAGTTTACCTTACTAATAATTAGAGTAAGCTCTTACACACTTCTAACCTTAACGCTGCACTTTAGACTATTACTAATAAGCGCAACAAGCTACGTATTCTTAACTAGAACTAAGCTAAGATTATTAAGAACTAGTTAAAATCTATTAACTACCTTAAAGAGCGCAACTTAGACAAAAGTAACTAGCTTACTAATAAAGCTACTAAGCTCTGTAAGAAGCTTAATAGAGAAGTTACTAAAGCTAACTTACTATATAAGAAACTAAAGAAGTAGAAAGCTTTAGCCTCTAAATAACGTAACGTTATTACTGCAGAGAAGAAGAAGGTAACTTAGTACTATATTAACTAAGCAAATAAAGACGCTAACTATAAATTACTTTAGAAGAAGTATAATAAGGTTAAAGATAACCTAACACGCCTTTAGCGCAAGTACAACGCTATTATTACTAGGCTCTAATTCTATAAGCCTAGCTACTGCCTGTATTCTATTCTCTACTAAGAACGCACTAACTAAGCTAGTTGCAAGAAACACTAACGCAATAACGCTAACGAACGCAATTATTATAAAGGCACTACTAATTATAACAAACGTAATTATTGTAAAGGCACTACTAATTATAGTAAACGCGTAAACACTCTACGTTACAACGTTAATAAGCGCTACTAACGCAATAACCTCTCTAAGCGCTTATAGCGTAATAATTTCTCTAAGCGCCTACAGCGCAATAATGCTTCTAAGCAATAACCTACTATCTAAGATAATATACCTACTATAAGCCTATATAGACAAGCTGTGTTGTCTATTAGCGCCTCTAATAGTAGAGTTAGCTTTTACCTACCTAATATTTCTATCTTTCTTAGTAAGAATAAAGACAAGAAGAACTATAAGAAGTAGAGGTAGTTAGCTATTAACAAATACAACACGTACTTTAACAATTACTCTACTATAATCTACTTAGAGTCTTGTATCTAAAGTAATGCTTAGAACCTTATCTAATATAATATTAAGAGCGCTAAGAAGTTCTTAGATCTCTTAGAGGCTCTTAATTACTATTTTACTACTAAGACTTATAAGAAGAAAATAAAAGCTAAGACCTTACTCTATAATAACTTCTTTATGCAGAAGAATAGCAAAGCCTTTACTACGTAGAAGCAGCGCTTTATAAAAGTCTACGCTATTCTTAAGAAGTTAGACTAAGAGATAATCTTCTACACTTAATAGTTTCTTTAACTAGGTCTTATAATAGCTACTACTACTAGTTCTATACAAAACGAGACGCTTATTACCTTTCTAAACTAAGCCTGTAATCGCGACTTAGATAATAAGAAGATTAACTACTATTTAGCGCTAGTTGCTACTACCTCTACTAAGCGCTCTACTAAGCGTAAGAAGAAAACTTAACACTATTTACCTAGTAATTGTTTACTAAACTATAAGCGTAGATCTACTTACTTAGCTAAGTAATCTACTAGCTTTAGGTAGACTAAAGAATAACGTAACGTCTTATTTAAGAATAAGGCTTACTTTAAGTATAGTAATAAGGTATATTATAGTAATAACTACATAAAGATAGTAGCTATTCTATTTAATTAGATTAAGAGCCTATTGCTTAATACAATTAACGCTAACTTTACTAATAATAAAGAACTACAACCTAACACTAATAATAAAGCTAACTACTAGCTATACGTAGAAGACGTAGATAATAAAGGCTTTATTATATATTTAGATAATAAAGAACACAAGCAGCGTTTTTAGACGCTTCTAATTAAAATCGCAATTAGAAGCTAGTATAGAGTAAATTACTAAAGAAGACTTATTATTAGGCTAATTACTACAATTAACTAGAAATAGCTATAATAAAGGTACTTAGCACTAAGCCCTCTACTTATTAGAAAATAGTATACGTTTCTACCGCAGTTATACTAGATTTATTCTAAACTTAAGAGAACTTATACTCTATAAAGTAGCTTAACTTTAAGTGTTATATTAAGACTACTTATAAATAGAAGTTAACTATTAGTTTTATTAACATAGAAGCTAGCGCTTGTTTCGTTAGTTAATAATAGGTAAAAGATAACTATATAGCTACTATATAGATATTACTTATCTAACTCTTACTAGCAAATAGTTCTGTTGTTAAGTTACTTACCTAAGCTATTAACCTTCTAGTTAAACATAGAGCTTACGTTAGTACAGTATTATATTATGTAGCTAATATTAGTTAATATAATATTATTCTAGAGATAAATTAGATAGACTAACACAATATTTTACTAAGTTTTAGAGAGAGCTAATCTATAACGTTTAATATAAACTATTGCTACTTAAACTATCTAGAACATAGTATTACTAAGACAATCTATAATAATAAGCGCTTACCTAATAGTAAAATAAGAAAGCTAGACTTTACTATCTCTATTATAATAATTAGCGCTTATACTGCTTACTTAAACGCTAAGTAACACTCTAATAAGATTATCTAGGTAGAGCTACAACACTAGAAAAGGCTTAAGAAACTACTAGATAAGAACACCTTTAAGTTCTTTTATAACAATATCGCTAAGTATATAGCTATAATATAGAAAGACTTTAATAAGTACATAGTAAAATATAATAAGCCTAATATATCTAATAATAAACTCTACAAACTTATCTCTAACTAGCTATATACTAAGATAAAGAATATTTTTAGTGCGCACTTAGCAAACAACTTACTACTATAAAGGCTAGATATTAATTATGTTATTAACGTAGAAGATAATAAGCTACCTTAACTATACATTTATAGACTTATACGCTAAGAAACTAAAGTAGTAAAAGTATATATTAACAAAATAATAGGTAAGAGCTTTATCTACCTAAGCGTATTACTATATACATTACCTATTCTTATTATTAAGAAACTAGAGAGTAGACTCTATATTTGCGTTAACTATTATAGTCTAAATAGTATTATAAAGAAGAACTATAATACTTCTCTATTAATTAAAGAGATATTAGTAAGAATATCTAAGGTTTGTATTATAAGTATTATTAATGTTATTACTACCTTTAACTCTATACGCATTAAGAAAGGTAATAAAGAGAAAATAGTATTCTAAACTTAATATAGTCTATATAAATACTTAGTTATACTCTTTAGCCTTTATAATGCTCTAGAGACCTTCTAGACGTTTATTAACAAAACGCTAAGAGAATACTTAGACAACTTCTATAGTGTATACCTTAATAATATACTTATCTATAGCAAGAATAAGAAGAACTATAAAGGTTATATCTTAAAAGTGTTAACAAAGCTTAAAGACGCTAGCATGTACCTAAACGCTAAGAAGTGTTAGTTTAAGGTTAAATAAGTTAAATACCTAGAGCTTATTCTTACTACTAAAGGTATTAAGATAGACCTAAAGAAGGTAGACACTATTCTAAATTAGTTACTGCTCTAGACTATAAAAGACGTCTAGTCTTTTCTTAGCTTTGTAAACTTCTATAAACGCTTTATTAAAGGCTTCTTATACCTTACTAAAGCTCTTACTACTCTAATAATAAAGAATCTAGACGCGAGAAAAGCTTTTCTACTATTACCTAACTCTACTGCCTATAAAGCGTTTTATAGCATTAAGTAGGCCTTTACTAAAGTAGGTATGCTTACCTATTTTAATTCTAAACTTAAGTCTTAGCTAAAGACAAACGTGTTAGACTTTATTACTACTACTATTCTCTCTTAAATAAGCTCTAAAGGCGTACTTTATTCTATTACTTTTCTATTCTGCAAGATAACACCTGTAGAATGCAACTATAAAATCTATAATAAGAAACTTCTTACTATTATACAAGCTTTTAAGAAATAGAGGTTTAAGCTTATAGAAACTAAGAATTCTATTAAAGTTCTCTCTAACTATTAAGCGCTATAAACGTTTATAGAGAGTAAGAGACTTAACTATTAATAAGCTTAGTAGGCTAAGTTTCTAGCTAAGTTTAATTTCTAGATTAAGTACTAACTAGAGAAGTAAGGCACTAAACCTAACGCTCTTACTTGCTGTTCTAGCGACCTACTAGAAGACTATAATAATAAGCAATAAAAGTACTAAGTATAAGTTATTATTAAGTCTAATTAGGTTAACCTTAAGCTTTAGGTTGCACAGCTATTAATTAAAAAGAATAGAAGTAGCTACTATATAATATATCTTACTAGATACTTCTTTAGCTAACTTCTTAAAAACTCTATTTATATTACTCTAATAATATATTAACTAAGTAAAGAAGACAACGTTAGCAAATTATACGCTAAAACTTTACTTATAATAGCTTCTCTTACTATTAATAATATTAACTCTAAGAATAAAGTTAAGAACTAGTCTATTAATTAATATAACCTATAGCTAGCTATTAGACTAGAATATAATAAAGAGAAAGACAGTGTTCTTAAGAAGCTAATTAAAGTAAAACAAAACAGACTAAAACGCATTCTATATAACCTTATTTATAGTAGTTATAAAGTGCGCTTAGAACTAGGTAACTATAAGCTTATTAATAACCTTCTATACGTTAATAAGCGAGTGTACATCTCTAATATTAATAACCTCTGCACCTATATTATCGAATAAGCTTACTAGACATTCTATAGAGGTTATAGCAGAAAATATAAGTCTTACTCTTATCTATTGTAATAGTATTACTAGCTAAGAATAACTATAGATATTATCTAATATATGCGCAATTATTTAGTATATAAGCGTACTAAGAGCTATTATAATAGAAGATATAGTTTACTTTACCTATTGCTAGTTTCTACTAAATATTAGTTCTGTATTTTAATAGACTTTATTACATATCTCTCTTCTTACTACTATAATAGGCAGATCTTTACTAATATTCTTATTATTATTAATAGACTTATAAAGAAGAAGAAGTTTATTTCTATAAGCTCTTTAACTATTAATATACTTATTTAAGTCTTTATAGAGTATATCTAGCGTAAGAAAGAATACTCTAAGAAGATTATCTCTAATTGTAGTAGCTAATTTACTTTCTACTTCTAGAAGAGGCTATACTAACGCTTAGGTACTTATTCTAAGTACTCTTTAGCCTTTTACCTACAAACTAATAGATAAACTAAAAACGCTAACGTATATTTAAAGTAGTACCTTTGCGCGTACGTTAACTATAAACAGAATAACTAGGCCTTATACCTATCTATTACTAAGTTCGAAGCTAACTTAACTATAAGCGTAATAATAGGCGTTTTACTATTCTACACTACAAAGAAATACAAACTACGTTCTAGGCTTAAACTACTAATACTCTAGACTAACAGTGTTTAAGATATAGCGCCTACACGCATAGACAAAGCAAGAGCTAACTAGCTAGCGTAATACTTTAACAAACTCTAATAAGAGCTCTATAGATCTATGTAATAGGCCTAGGCAAAATAGGTAGATTACGCTAACACTAACTATCTTCTTGCTCTCTTGTTTAAGCTAGGCAATATAGTAATACTAGATACCTATAATATTTACACTATATAGCTAAATTAATTATTAGACTATAAGAACTATAGTCTATTTAAAGTTATACGCTCTATTAGTAACCTAGCCTATAAGCTAGAACTTCTCTCTTAGATAGGTAAAGTACATAACGTCTTCTACCTATAGCTTCTCTACTATGTGTTATCTAACCTATTACCTAGGTAGACTATTAACCTAGAGAAACTAGCTATAGTTTACTCTAACGTTAAAGATAATAAAGACTATATAATTAAAGCAATTAAAGACTGCTGTATTAACTATAAGCTTAAAGATAGTAAGAAGAAGAGTCTACTCTAGTATAAGGTTTACTAGGCTAGCTACTCTAAAGGCTCTAATAATTCTTCTTAGAAACTATATATAAATCTAGTTAGCAGCTCTAACGCTATTTACAAGTATTATTAGCTTTACTCTAATAAACTAAAGGTCTACGCTAGGTTTAAGATATTAGCAAGTAAATAGAACCTTATAATAATAACGCTTAGTGTGTTTACACTATAGGTTGCCTTATTACTAATAGCTTAGCGTAAGTACTTACGTAATACCTTAATATAACACGTTATATTCTATAATTAAGAAGAGTGCTACTACGTTCTTATCTTACTACGCTTTAAGAATATCTTCTATAAGATTAACTAACTAATATATATAAGCCTAAGTTACACTAGCTATAGCGTAGTCTTTATAATTAGAGGTTAATAGAAGCTCTAGATAAGCGCGCGTAATAATAAAGTAATTTAGCCTTTAGAGAATTACTAGTTATCTACTATAATAATTAATCTAGCCGAAAATAAAGACTAATCTATAGTAAGTATAGTCTACTTACTAACTATTAAACATAGCGTGTACTACTAGCTTACCTAATACACTATAGTGCCTATTACCTCTAGCTACTATACTACACTATTGCTGCCTGCGTAACTCTTATAACACTATAGTGTCTAAACGAACTAACTAATATAAGGCTTATAAGAGTAATAATAGTAATAATAGGTAAGAATAGAAGCTAGAGAGAATACCTAGAGCATAGAATACTAGGTAAGCGTACCTATACTTAGCCTGCGTAGCTTTTGCAATATAAGCGTTTTCTTTATAATTATATTTATATTTATAATTTACCTAAGTAAGCGTTAGAACTTACTCTCTTTTTAGAGAGAGGTAGTGTTATAGATTAAACTAACAACCTGTCTTAATTAGAACTAGTGCAGCCTAAGCAAGAAATATTAAAACCTTGCGTATAGCCTAGATAGTTCTATATATAGAATCTTACTTAATACCTAACTTAACTCTTATATATATAGGTAAAATTTTTATATAGTCTAAAAACTCTATACGCGTAGACCTACCTTTACGCGTTACCTATTAGGCCTATAATCTTAGCGTAGAGGTATTCTCTACAACGCTGCGCTGCTTTTCTAACTAATATAATAGAGGTAAGTTTAGAGGTATATAATAGTCTTAGACTTTACCTAAGCCTAGACTAGAATAGAGAAGGTATAGGTAAGGTCTAGACTTACTATACAAACCTCTAGATTCTATACGTAGCTTCTTAAGTTCTAAGCTTTATAATATTCTATTAATACTTAGTATATTCTAACTCTAAGGCTAGTCTATAATAAGTAGTAAGAACTTATCTTAAAGTTTCTATAGAGCTATAAACTAGTACATCTTCTTAATACTAGATATATAGATAGTAAAGTTATACGCTTTAAGAAACCTATTCTTTAATAGTAATAACGTAAGAAAGATAACTAAGTAAGTTAGAGTAAGTTTGCTATCTTTACGCTAGTTAGTTTACTTAATAAAACTAATCTAGAAAGTGTAGTAAAGAAACTTAAGTAGAGATAGAGTAGTGTATTTGTATTATTATTTAGCGTCTAGAGTACTTAGCTTAATTATATTTAGAAAATATAAAATTACTTTCTAGGTACGCTCTTAGTGTAGTTAAAGAGCTAGAGTTAATAGTTATTTCTAATTTAGTTTAAAAATATAGTAGAAAAATAGAAATATCTTCTATAATAAAAGTGCGTAGTAGAGATTATTTACTTAGTAGAGCTTAAATAGAAATAATAGAATATTAGTATAAGACTCTTATATAATATAAATATAGACAAAGCGTAATAACTTTACTATAATATTCTACTAGATACTAACTATACCTTTTACTATATTATATAAGTAGACTAAATAAAGTTCTATATAACTTAAAGGCACTATAACATAGGCTATAGCTTTAGCCTAGATATTAAAATTCTTAAATATATATATAAAGCTAACACTAGTAATCTAGAGATTAGTTTATATAGAAAGTATATCTAGTAGAGATATAAGCTATTACTCTTAAGTCTTCTCTATCTACTTTAAAGCGTTTCTAAGCTAGCTTTATAGGCGTTATATAATCTTATTATTTATTATTAGTATTATAGTAAAGCTATTAGTAGTAGTAGTAGAAGAGTGTAGTTTAAGTAAGATAGTAGATAGTGTAGAGAATAGAAATTCTGTAGTAAATAGTTTAATATAGCTTAATATAGCGTTTACGTGCTTATAGAGAATAGAGACTAAAAACTTTTATATAAGTTTAAGGTAGTAGTATTAGAAAGAGATAGATTTAAAGAACTACTATAATACTAGAATATTAACTTAGATATTATACTAGAGCTTTCTACTAGGTTAGCCTAGGTTTAAGAGAGTATTAAGATAGTGTAATATTTAGAGGTGTTAGTGTATATTATAGCGTATATTATTACTAGTAATAATTATTAGGCAGCGCTTATATTAGTAAGAACTCTTATATAGCTTAAGCCTAGTAATACACTTAATTAGTATTAAAGAAATAATAAAGTTTTTATACTTTATATAGAAGAAGTGCTAGTTAAGTAGATTATTAATAAAGGCTTAGATATTATAATACTCTTAAGAGTTTATTTCTCTATAATACTCTTTATTAAAATATAATAAAACCTTACTAGGTAAAAGAGTATAGAAGTAAAGTGCGTAAATAAAGATATAGTTTTTATAGTTAGTAATAATGTATTTAGGTTACTTTATAATAGAGGCTAATAGTAGAGGTAGACGTTTTTAGTTAAGTGTTAATATAAAGATTTTAGCCTATAGCTAATACTAAAATAGAAAAGTGCTAAGATACGTGTATAGTTGCCTAATATATAACGTAGAGTACTATAATACACTATTATCTTTAATATAATATAAAAGACTTTGCGCTTAACGCCTAGCGTAGTTAAGAATAATAAGAATATAAAAGTATTATTAGATAGCGCGTACTAGGTAAGGTTATAGATAGGTGTATTATATACGTTACTAGATACGCGTTTCTAGAACTATAAAGTATTTATTACTATCTTACTAGACGTAGTGTTATAGTAGATCTATTATAGAGTTAATAAAAAAAGAGTACTATAGTTTATAAGCTAAGCGTATAATACACTAGTAGATAAAATATCTAATATAGATAAAGATAAGAATAACGTAGATAAAATATATAATAGTAATATAAGTAGTAAAAGAAAGCGTAGAGAAGAGAAGATAACTACTAGAGAGATTAATAGAAGGTTAAAGAAGTAACTAGAGAAGGTAATAGTACGTACTATAGTAAGTATATAAGAGCTCTTAAAGGCGTAAGATAATAATATTATAGTTAATTCTAATAAGTAGTAATATTAGTTATTTACGTAATATTTACCTAGTGCTAGTGTTAGAGTTATAGGTAATATAATTATAAAGGTAGTAGTAGTTATAATAGCTAAGTATATATAAGAATAGAGAACGCTGTTAAAGTACTAGCGCACCTAATATAGCTAAGAGAAACGTTTATTTACTAATATAATTAACTAACTTTTAGACTTAGATAATATAGCTAGTTTATAGTTATATATAAGTATAGATATACTAAGTATTTAGCTAGAGAACTACCTAGTTTTATTATAAAGAACGTCTATTCTCTATACTAAGTCTAGCCTTATAGATAAAGACACTACTTAATTTAATTATCTAATAGTTTCTACTAGACGTAGTTACGCTATTAGAATTACTAGTAAAATATAATATTAATAGATAATAGTAGTATTAACTATAGAGTATAAGCGTTTCTAAGCTTTAGTATAAAGTAGAGTAATATCTATAGGTAGAAGAGGTTATAGATATACTATAGTTATAAAGAAATACCTATTTATCTAATTATATAAGTCTATAGATAGGCGTCTAGTAATAAAGAAAACTAATAAAGAGAATTAGTAAGAGTTTAGAAGAAAGTTAGATATAAAAAGATAGTAGTATCTACTTAAGATAAGATTTAGAATAGGCGTATTTATATTATTTCTATAATAACTAGTTAACAACGCGTATATTAAGACTAGCCTAACTATTACTTAATTTAATTAGTAGGTTAAAATACTAGTAGTATATAATTTAACTATATAAGACACTATATTAGTAATTAAGCCTCTATACGTAGCGTGCATATTAGAAAATCTACTACTAGACTAGTTAGTATTAGAGACGTTAATAGATAATAAAGTAGATAGCTATAATCTACTCTTTACACTATTGCATATTAGAAGTATATAGAGAATAGTAGATAGAATTGTTAAAGGTAAAGATAGATTAGATAATAATATTAGAGTTCTAAGTTTATAGATTAACTAACTTAGAGGTATATAGAAAGCTTTATTATATACTATCTATAGATAATTTTATATTATAATATCTATATAACGTTGTGTACCTATTATATAAAGAAATATAAAGAACTTTTCTAAGTTCTTCTAAGGTTTTCTATTCTATTACCTTATAAATAGATAATAGAGTAATATTAAGTAAACTACGCTCTGTTATAGAAATTAATTAGAGATATTTTAACCTAATTATGCGCTAAAATTAAGATCTAGTATATAGTTTATATATTATAAGAACTCTATATTCTTATAAGAACTCTATATTCTTATAAGAACTCTATATCTCTATAGACTTTATATTCTTCTAGGTAGTATATTCTTTTAGGCTCTATATTCTTATATACTTATTCTTCTAGTCTAAGTATAGAAGAATATTAAGTCTAGTATTAGAGTGCATATACTATATTTTTTAGAATTTAGAGTCTATATTCTAAAACTTAATATAGTTAGGCTTACGCTAGTAGTTTAGCGTCTAGTCTATTATTACTTTTTAGCTTCTTACGCTCTCTAATAATATTACTACTACTAGTTCTACTACTTTCTTCTTAGTTTAAGATACTAACACTAGCTCTATTAGCTTCTTCTACTAGCCTATCTAAACTATGTTATAGTAGATAAAATATAAAGTAGACTAGACGTACTAGTAATATTACTAGTACTTAGATTTTAGGTAAGCTTCTAGTTTTATCTAAAATCTAACTACTACTTACACTATAGTAGCGTATTACTAATATCTCTACTTAATTATTTATTTTGCTTTTTACTTTTTTTTCTATACTTTTTCTTTATCTTTTCTTTATACTATAAAGTAATTAACACGTTCTAGATAGTATAATAGAACTATACTACTAGAAAGAGAAAGTTTATACTAGTATATAAGGTATTTTTATATAAATTAGATTTTTAATAACCTAAGAATTATCTAAAGAGAAAACGTTTTTTAATAAAAGCTTTTTAGAATTATTAGATTATCTACTATCTTATCTTTTACTTATACTTTTTAGTATTAGACTCTAGTATAATACTTTAGATAAGAGAATCTCTCTATAATAGAACCTCTTTCTACTAAACTAACGCCTATATACTTTCTTACCTATACTAATTATCTTACATTCTTATAGTAATATATCTTTATACTTTCTAATACCTATATATTAGTAGACTTATAAAATAGAATAGTTTAGAGAAATAGATATATATATTAAAAAGTAGTAGCTTAGTAGTAAATAGAAATAGTTATAGATAGAAGAGTTAATTATACACTAAAGAGAGTAATCTTACCTAGTTTAAGAAAGTAACGCTAGTACTTATAGTTCTTTAGAAGTATATAGTAAAACTTATCTATAATAATTTTCTCTAGTAGATACTTAGTTATATATTATAGGTAGTATAATATATCTATAAAGGCTAGTTTACTAAGGTACTCTAGTATAGTAAGAATAATAGAAGCTAATTTATTATAATAGCTATTCTACTAAACTATAGTAAAGATAGAATACTTTTTATACTAGGCTATAAAGTTCTATTATAATATAGTAAAAGAAATAATAATTATACTTTAGCTATAGTAATACTAATAATAGAGAAGAAGAAATATAAAACTTTTACTAGCACTTATATCTATAATATAAGTAATAATAGTATTACTATGTATAATAGCGTAAATAATAGCCTTTTACCTAGAGTAGAACTTAGTATTAGAGCTAAAGTTTATATAAAAAAGTAGCTATAACTATAGTATATTATATTCTATATAGTTAGCTAAGAGAGTAAATAGGTTTCTAATAATATTATCTAATTTATTATTATTAAAGAATCTAAGAGCTTTATACTATTTTATAGATACTTTATACTATCTATAAGCTTTTTTAAACTTCTTATTAAATACTATAATAATACTTTAGAAGTAGATAATAGCTTCTATTCTTACTAAGTGTTTAGTTTATAATTTATAATTTTTAGTCTTTTAGTTATCTACTATTTTATTAATATTCTTTTAGATTAACTTAGTATATTTACTATCTACTTTTCTTCTAAAGATAATAATAAAATAGCGTATAGTGCTAATATTAATTTATATATCTATATATTTCTTTATATATATAGTAATAACTATATAAAGGCGCTAGAAGATAATAGACTACTTACCTTTAATATTAGACTAAAGTAAACTACTTATAGTCTATTATAAGTAAAGATTCTAAATATTATTTAAAGTAAAAGAAAGAATAAGTATATAAAAAAAAAAAATAAGCTAAAGGTACTATATAAGTAAATAACTAACTATCTTAGGTAAAAATTAATAAATAATCTTAATAGACTTATTATAGTTATACCTTTTATAATATTAGAGAATAATAGTAATAAGACTATTATAGAGAAATACGTTATAAAGTATACTATTAGATAGATTTTTATAGTAAATACTAAGAAGTTTAGTATTTTATACTAGTTATCTACTAGTAAAATAGACTAAGCTAAGAAGTAGGTTAAGAAAGTATTAGATAAAGTTATAGTACTACTTAATTTAATAAGAGTTAATAAGATTTATAATAAGTACTTTTTAGCTCTATTATATAGTAGTTAAGTACTAGTTTTTAATAAAGTTAGCTTCTACTTTAAGTAGTATAGACTTATAAGAAAAGAGGCTATAGCCTACTATTTTATCTTTAGAATTCTCTATAAGCTACTTCTAGAGTATAGATAGTAGTTAGTTTAATATTAGTATAGAGGCTAATTAGTATAAAAGAGTAAACACTTTAACCTCTATGTTATAGACTATATTACTAAAGAAATTAAGTATAGTATAGAACTTTTTTAGTATAATCTCTTTACTATTCTAACTAATAAAGGTATCTAAGTTATTACTATAATAGAAGTTACTTAGAATATATATAGTATAAATAAGCGTATAACAGTTCTAGGCCTTGCGCCCTGCTAGGCTAACGTTAGCCTAACGCCTCTACTATGTATATTTACCTCTAATAGCTTCTACTTAAAGCTCTCTACTATAATAATATTATTATTCTATATACCTCTATTATTAATGTGTGTAAGACCTTTACACGTTATTACAGTTAACACTATACACTTACCTAACTAGCGCGACTTATAAGAGTAGCTCTAGCAATTACTATAGACTCTATTAAGCGTTCTAGTTCTCTATATTCTAAGATCTCTAATAACACTATAGAGATTATCTACTGCTACAATATACCTAAGACTAAGAGTGTTAAGTCTAAGCCTGCAGGTAACCTATACTCTATAGTACTTATCCTCTATTACGTACATAACACTACTACTACTATAAACTACGCTAAGGCTAGCTCCGCTAAAGAATTTAAATTCTAGGCGTCTAGATAATTCTTCTACACTATAGGTAGAGCGTTTTTGTTCGTAACAGCGCTATTCTAGCTATTATAGTCTTAGCCTTAGGCGCGCTTTTAAACACTATTACTCTCTACTCTACGTACCTCTAGTAGTAGTTTTTAACAATTACTAGGTATCTAAGATCTCTACTAATAAGATATACAAGTGCCTAGTTGCTTTATATCTTACAGCAAAGAAGTTTTACTTAACCTAGACTCTAATAGCAACACTAACAGCTTCTAGTTTATTAAAACCTTCTCTAACAAACTCTCTAATTTACACAATAATAGTAAGTTCTCTACTACTATTACTACCTACTAGAGTAAGAAGATAGTTGCCTTTAGCAATTCTAAGAACTCTATTAGTAACCTAGATAATATCTACTATCCCTCTATAAGCGCGCAGCGTTAGCTATTACAAAGAGCTACTACTATTAATAATAACTTAGATATAGAAGGCGCTTAGCACAGCTCTTAGTAGAAGTTCTATAATACCTTGCCTACTACTAACGCTTTGCCTACTACTACAACAACGCTACCTAAACGTCTATACTTTAAGCGCTAACCCTCTAAGACTTTTATTATCTCTTAGAAGAATAACACTACTATATTTAAGTTATAGAAGACTAACGCTAATAGAAAGCTATTCTAACGCAATAAGGTTCTTAAGCTAGACAACCTAGAGAGTATAGGCGTTAACCTTAACTTACTATTAATTCTTACTAATATAATAGAATAACTACGTTCTATATAGGCAGATATTAGTAATAAGCGTGCCTACTCTAACTACCTTAGCAATTACTATGTAGAGCAGGTCGCGCAGATAAAAACTCTACTTACTAGAGTCTAAGACCTCTAGAATAAGAGTAAAGGCTATAAGAGTAACTTTAATAAGTCTACTAAACGTATTACGCAACTATAAGACTAGCTCTCTAAGTTTAACTATTATATTACTTAAATAGGCAAATAGCTTTGCGACGTCTAAGGCTCTATTTACATTAATTACTAAGATCTCTAGTAAGTAACTATAAGCCTCTATAAGATAACTACCTGCAAGGCAACCTATAAGAATAGGTATTACTAAGAGTACGCTGTATACGCTGCTACTAAAAAAGACACTTAGCGCGCTGCCTAGGCGCTAAACACTAGTATTACTAACCTTTAGGTTTGCCTTAAGGCTGCTAAGAATAGAGCTTATAAGAACTAAGTGTTCTACTACGCGCAGACAGAAACTACACCTCTAGATAACTTAGACGCCTTTAATAATAATAAGTTAGACTCTCTCTACTCTGCGCGCCTATTAGAACGTTATAAGTGTTACTACTATAGCGTCTTCTCTGCCTTAGGCACTAAGGTAGAGAATAGTAGCTACAACTATTGCTATTCTCGTTCGAAGAAGTACAAGCCTAATATCTTTTCTAGCGAATCTACTACTAAGACTAACTATATTAAATAGAAGATAGATATTACTAACTAGTTTAACTACTATAAGTATAAGTTTGCTTCTAAGACTAAGAAGGTAAACTACCTATATTAGAAGACTAAGAGCGTAGCATTTAGAAATATCTAGTAGAGATTTATTATCTCTAGCTAGAAGTTCTTGCATTCTAATAACATCTAGATTATTCTTAACTTAGTATACTAAACTCTTAATAGTAACGTTACTACTTTACACTAGTATAAGAGTAATAAATTACATATAAAGATAGGTAAGACAATAAGTAAGTACATTGCCTATTTTAATGTTAGTGTAGCTCTACTAGAATAGATAGATTTAGTTAAGATTTAGTTTATGCGCAACTATCTTCTAGTGTAGTAGTAAGACATAACTACTATAAAAGTTATTAATAATAAGCTCTTCTTTATAAAGTTCTACTAGACTCTTTACTTTCTTAAATAAGCTACTTTCTATTATCTCTCTAATAATATTAGTAGTAGAGAGAGCAATAATAACAACAACAGTAGTAGCAGCAGCAAGAAGGCTTCTACTACTACTACTACTAGTAACTAAGGTAATAGTAGTAGCTCTAGCCTCTATAGTTACTTAGAGATTTAGATTAAGGTTCTACGTTACTTAAACTACTACTATAACTACCTTAGAAAGAACTACAGCTATAAAGCTTAAGGTAGTTACTATTCTAGTTAGTCTTCTGCCGCGTTTAGCACTAATCTAGACCTCTAGAATACTCTTAAAAAGGCTATCGCTAATAACAAAGTACTAGTTAGTAATCTAGTACGTTCTAAGTACACCTCTAGTGCTGTAGTTAGCGTTAACACTATTAACTACTCTATCTCTTTAGAAAACTAGATATCTCTAGTAATAGTTGCCTCTAGAGACCTTCTAGGCATAAGAAGCCTCCCTCTATAAGAACACTAGCACCTACACTAGTACCTACACTAGCACCTACACTAGTACCTAATACTCTCTTCTAACTACCTTCTTTACTATATATAATAGATAATAACAATAGTAAGAAGTTAGATTCTAACTATTTCTCTACCTTAACAGCTCTAGCTCTATCTTCTTATATAGAAGTTAGCAAAGCTAACAATAATAATTCTAATTCTACTCTTTAAGTAATTACTAATTAGGTTAAGACTCTTAAGTAGAGTCTAGCTAGATTACGTATTACTATCTTAACTATTACTACTACTACTATACGTAGTAATATATACTAGCCTCTTATAGGTTAGTAATTAGTCTTTAAAGAAATTATATTATTATTAAACTACTTTTCTTCTCTACAACACTCTAAAATTATAAGTAACACTAGTTATACTTCTCTATTTATTAACTCTTCTTATACCTATATACATAAATACAAAACTATTTCTCTCTTCTAGCTTATAACACTTAAACTAGTAGATAGTTTAGAGGTTGCTAGCGTTACTTATATAGCTTAAGTAACTATTAAATTTAGTAGTTATACTAAAGACGTTCTAGTATATATTACTAAGCTCTCTAGTATATAGATAATTCTAGGTACGCTTTAGTTCTAGACGCATAAATCTACTATAAACTAGAAGAATATATTATTAACTCTATAGTTAGACTATTACTTAAGTAGCTGTATTTACAACTATAAACTAGTCTATACTTAAAGTAGCTAGTATTGTAAGGTACTATTACTAAAGACTCTAGACCTATATTGCAAAGTCGCACGTTATCTAAAGATACCTTCTCTAATAGATATTGCGTTTATCTTTAGTTATACTACTACTTCTACTATCTATTAGAATTAGAATATTAGTATTACTTTCTATAAGAAAGTGTGTTAGCTAGCTAATCTATCTAATAATAAGTAGAGAGATATAGTACTTCTCTACGCTACTAGCGCTAAGGTCTTATCTAAGAATTATAATAAATTCTAAGACAAGATAGAGAGGCTCTATATATCTAAGAAAGACATTCTAAAATAGCTACTAAAGGTCTTACACTCTCTATACTATAGCTTTAATCTAAAGAAAGCTAATAAGTTACTAGAGTATTAAGAAAAGCTTAATTACAATATAGACTTTAAGCTAGACAACACTAGCTAGCCTCTAAAGCTCTTCTTGCAGCGTCTGCAGCCTATATCTTATAATAAGGTAAGAGCTATAAAGCTATATATAGATAATATAATAAAGAAAGAATACGTTAAGCAAAGTACGTCTATATAGGTAGCCTCTCTTCTAGTAGTTTATAAGCCTAGAGAAGGTATACGTATTTACGTTAACTACTAGAGACTTAATACTTATACTATTAAGAACTAGAACGCTTCTCTCTTAATAAGAGATATATTAGCTAAACTATTAAAAGCCTAGTATTTCTCTAAGGTTAACATTATTATAGCGTTTAATAAAATACGCATCTAAGATAACTATAAGTATCTATCTACCTTTATTACACTCTATAGCCTCTATTAGTATATAGTTATACTCTTTAGTATATATAATAGCTCTAGTACATTTTAGACCTATATTAATAATATATTATATAAGTATCTAGATAAATTCTATATAGCGTATCTTAATAACGTTATTATCTTTAGTAAAATACTTACTTAGCACGAAAACTATCTTATTTAAGTAGTTAGTTATTTAGCTAAGGCTAGATTGCTTATAGATATTCTTAAGTCTAAGTTTATAAAGACTAAAGTTAAATTCTTAGAACTTATTATAATAGGTAAGAGCATTAAGATAGACCTAGAGAAGGTTAACGCTATTTAAGACTAGAAGTTACTCTAATCTCTTAAGAACGTCTAGACGTTTCTTAGGTTTACTAACTTCTATAGACGCTTTATCTATAGGTTCTCTAATATAGCTAAACTATTAACCTATCTTATCTATAGAGACTCTAAGCTTTTTAAGATAACTAGAGAAGCTAAAGCTACGTTTATAGCTCTTAAGAAGGTATTCTATAGTAATATTATTCTTGCCTACTTTAACCTAGATCTTAAATATATTATAGAGACTAACGCATCTAACTACGTGTATACTACTATACTCTTCTAGGTATAGGTTAATAGTACTATGCGCTCTATAGCATACTTATCTAAAAAGATAACACCTACGAAATATAACTATAAGATCTATAATAAGAAACTTTTTACTATTATTAGAGCGTTTAAAGAGTAGCGCTCTAAGCTTACTAGCGTTTCTAAATATATTAATATCTTTATAGATTACTATAGTCTTAAATACTTTTAAACAAAGCAAAACTTAAACTACTACTAGGCTAGGTAGGCTAAGTTTATAGAGAAATTTAACTTCTATATTATATATTAACTAGGTAAGCAAGGTACTAAATCTAACAGCCTTACTTATTATATAGAAGATCTACCTAATAAGATTATAGACAACTAAGTGTAGCACTAATACTAAACTATTCTAGGTAAAGACTGCTAGAATTCTAGACACTATAACTCTGCTAGTAGTAGTTATACTATAGTTTAGCTAGCAGGCCTCTGTATAGGTTACAACAAGTACAATATAAGCTCTTTACTTACTCTCTTATAAGAGATAGATAAAGAGAGTTCTACTCTAAGTATAACACTACTTCTAGAGATAGCTAAGTTCTCTCTATAAGAAACTCTAGATTCTTATAATAACTTAGCTAACGCTAACGTCTACTCTCTAGATAAAGTAGTCTATAAGCTCTGCCTTAGCGACTTAAGGCTCTAGAATATTAAAGCTACGCTTACGTCTAATAAGCGTTGTATTCTTTATTACCTTATTATAGAGAGAATACAAATAGAGCTAGCTAACCTTAAGGCTAGCAATAATAGTAAGCTCTTTATTAGTAATAGGCAACTAGTAATACTCTTTAGCGAAAGGTTGTGCACTAGAATTATATAATACTTCTATAATAGCTTACCTAGAGGCTATAGTAGTTAAACTACAACCTACTAGCAAGTAAGTTAATAGTATTACTAGCAAGGCATAACTAACACTATCGCCTAGTTTACTAATAGTTACCTTACTTACTAATAGTCTAAGGTTAACTACACTATAAAACACAGGCTGCTCTACCTCTTACCTATACCTATACATTACTAGAATAATATATTAATTAACTTTATTACGCCTCTGCCTACCTTAAGCTAGTGTAGCTATTTCTATTAGTATATTATAGTTATTATTAACTATCTCTTAAAGATAAAGAAGTTTATTGCTATAGAGAATATAGAAGTACTCTCTATAGTAGATAAGTTTATAGAGTATATCTAGAAGAAAAAGAGTTACCTACGCACTATTATCTTAGATAGAGGATATTAGTTTACGTTACACTTCTAGTCTTGCCTATACAAGCGTATAGAAACCTAGCTAAAGCTTTCTACTACGTACTACCTAGAGATAGATAGTTAGATAGAGAATGTAAACGCAGATCTAAAGCAGTACCTACGCGTATACGTTAATTACCTACAGAATAATTAGGCCTAGTTACTACTATTAGTAGAATTTAAAGCTAACTTAGCTATAAGTATAGCTATAGGCTTATCTTTATTTCTTACTACAAAAGAGCGCTAGCTCTAATTAGGCCTAGAGCCTATATATAGTCTTTGCCTACTTAATAACAACT
The DNA here is from genome assembly GCF_023758075.1 of Alternaria novae-zelandiae. Taxonomy (NCBI): domain Eukaryota; kingdom Fungi; phylum Ascomycota; class Dothideomycetes; order Pleosporales; family Pleosporaceae; genus Alternaria; species Alternaria novae-zelandiae. The sequence goes on along the minus strand of NW_026056974.1, from coordinate 1,067,148 downwards.
TTTTCTCTATTACCTAATAATAATGTAACGCTAATGCTCTTACTAACTATATTAATATAACCTACACCTTTCTACAATAATAGATATTATAGTCTTAGAACAAGATAAAGAAATTTATAGATACAAATTAAGCGCTAGCTCTACGTTTCGCACTAGGTAAGTAGGTAATACTTAGCAGCTATTATATCTAGATAGAGCGCCTAGTTAGATCTCTAGAGTATAAGAATATAGAACTGTATTAAATTACCTAAGTAATTAATAATATAGCTTACGAATTAGATCTTCCTCTATAACTTAAGGCAGTATTTCTAGCGTTCTACTCTTAGTTATTACAGCTCTATAACAATAACGCGCTTCTAGACTAGCTACGCCTAGGCAATATTGCCTCTTCTAAAGTCTACCTTGCTAATAATAGTGTTATAGAATACGTTATCTTCTAGGTTATTAACTTTTGTATTTACTGTAATATAGTTAATCTCTATATAAGCTATTATAGTCTACTTTAATACAAGGTTGTATAGGTTAGAGATAACTAGTTAGAGCTATAGCAGCCTTACTTTAATATACGTAGATCTAAGAAATTAGTCTAGAACTACTATACTTATAATCTAGGTAAACTAGAACTATATAATATATTCTATAACTACAATAATAATAGAAAGCTTACTATTACTCTGCTCTAGCTACTAGACTTTATATACTAAGAAAGAACTAGCTAGTTATTTGTAGACTTACTTAACTGCGTTACTTTAGCCTATTAAGGCGATTATAACGCACGTCTCTACCTAACTTTAATCTCTATAGTTATTAGTAGCCTTAAAGTAGTCTATCTAGACTACTCTACTTACTACTTATTAGCCTTAGCTAGTATAGCGTTCTCTATAGTACTCTAGTAGGTAGCTAGATTGCAGAACGCTTTAGACACTCTAGACACTAACGCTGCTAACAGCGCGTTAGAATAGAAGTAACCTTTAACCTCTTTAGGTCTTCTTATTAAGAGAGGCCTTTATTTCTATTTCTATTTCTATATACTTACTATTACTACTTAGTTAGAACTTTAAGCGCGTTTAGAGGGGGGACGTATAATAGTTCTAGGCCTTACGCTCTGCCGGGCTAACGTTAGCCTAACGCCTCTACTATATATATTTACCTCTAACAGCTTCTACTTAAAGCTCTCTACTATAATAACATTATTATTCTATATACCTCTATTATTAACGTATGTAAGACTCTTATAAGCGCGTCTATTAGAGTATTAAACTCTATTATAAAGTAATTCTATATCTACTACTAGAATAATATAGCTAAGGCGTAATTTATTTTTTTTATATTAGTATAAGATACTTTAGAAAAGATAGACTTATTAATAAACTTAAGCGCTTTTTTCTTTATTATAGTATTATTAAGTACCTTTTTCTCTATTATAGTATTATTAAGTAAAGTCTATATTATATTTAAAGTAGACTAAGTAAAATATTTATAAAAATATTAGATACTTATAAGTTAGACTATTTTCTTAAAAGCTATAATATCTATAGTAAAGTTATAAACTTTACGTAAAGTATACTTCTTTTTAAAAAGAATAAAAAAGCTAGTTATAATAATAAGAGAAGACTTAAATTTATTACTAATATATATTTATATAATAAGAAATAGCTAGAAGTAATAATAGAAGTTTTCTATAGAGTTTAGTATAGTACGCGTATAGTTTATATATACTATAGAGTAGATACTATAGTAGTTACGTAACGTAGTAATAATACTATTCTAAGCTTTCTACTAATTAGAGCGTATAGTAAGTTATAAAGAATAAGGCTAGCTATTAATAAAAGTATAGAAAAAGAATATAAAGATCTTTTATAGTAGTAATATATATAATATAAAAAAGTTCTAGTAGACTTTAAGTAGATAGAGTAGAATATAATATATATCTTTTTATATTACTTAGATACGTGTATACTATAAGATGTATAAAGTAGTATTCTACTATATATATACTATACTCTTAGTATAATTATAAAGAAAGAAAAGTATAGACTTACTTTTTTTAGTAAAGATAGTAATAGTAGTAAGTTCTTTATTCTAGCTTATAGAAAGTATATTAAGAAACTTAGTACTACTAAGCTAGAAGCTAGTCTTAATAGTAGACCTATAAAGTATAGTACCTAGCTAGTTCTTTTACTACTATTTTATAAATATATTAGTAAATATAAACTACGTAGTAAGATAATAAGTAGCGTTATTTCTATCTAGTAAAGGTTTAATATAAGCTAAAGTAGTAGACGTAATAAATAATCTAGAGTTAGAAGTACTACTAGATTAATATATATTATTCTTATATAATAAGAAAGAAAGAAGAATCTTAAAGTAGTGTAATAGATTTAGACTATTAACTTTACTTAGAACACTTTAGAAGTAATACTAAGTATAAGTATTTTAAATAACTATTTAGAAGTTAGACACTATAGTAAAGTTAATACTAAAGCTTATCTAGTATTAAGAGCGTAGATAATTCTTTATATTATAGTCTCTACTCTTTTTAGAGTAGATATAAGTAGAATTAAAATAAATAGTATACGCTAGTGCTAGATATATAGAGAGATACTAAATAGAGTTAAGAAAAGAGCTATCTAGCTTTATAAAGAAGAAATCTATATAGTTTTTCTTAAAGCTAAATATATAAATAAGATTTAGTAACTTCTACTATATAATAGTATAATTCTTAGATTAAATATTTTTAGAATAATATCTTTAGAGGTACTTTTTAATAGCTTTAGAGAGTATAATATACTAGTACGTTAAGTAAATAATAAGTCTATTAGTTATATTAATTTAGAAAATATAGTTAAGAAGAGATATACTAATAGATAGATATAGATAAGAATATAGTAGTAGATTAAGATAAAATAGAATAGAAAAAGAAGAAAAGCTTAAAAAGAGTTTTTATTCTTATATATTTCTAAATCTATAGACTAAATAAATATATAAAAGTAGTATTTAGACTAAAGAGATCTACTACTATATTACGCTAAATAAAAATAGCCTACATTTTTATTTTTATCTAAAGCTTCTAGAGTTTAAGGTAAGAATAGTAAAAACTATATAATAGTAACTAAAGAACTAGAAATTATATCTAACGCGCTCTAGAAGAATAAAAATATAAGTAAGATAGTATAAGAGACCTACTAATATATAGAACTAGATAATATAGTCTATTATATTCTTCTAGATATAGTAGAAAGTATATAGTTATTTATTATATATATACTAGAGAATACTATATAGTAGCTCTATTAGCGCGTTATAAAAAAGCGCTTAGTATAGTTTATTAACTATATCTATAATAACTTATAGTTAAATAAAAACACTTTATCTAATAAGAAAGAGTTAGATTAGCTATTAAAGTAAATAAAAAAGAAAATAATAATAAAGTAGATTAATTAATAATTAAAGAAATAGTTAGACTATACACTAGTAGAAACTATTACTAGTATATAAGACTTAGTAGTAGTATAATAGAATAAGATTATATATTTAGACTATAAGATTAAGTACTATAACTTTATAAGATAGTTAGAGAAGATTAGTATAAGTAAAGTAGCTAAAATAATAAACTATATAAAGATAGTTATAATAGTAGAAAGTTTAAGAGAATAGAAAGTAGTGTTAGAAATATAAAGAGAGGTAGCTAGAAGTAGAAGATAACTATTTATAACTATAAATACTATAGTACTAGCTCTAGTATATAGAGTAAAGCTATAAATAATATAGAAAATAGATATTATTTCTAATTTATAGGCTAGTAAGCTTATTCTTTTATAGTAAAAGAGTAGGCGTTCTAAAAGAGTACTATCTACTAGTAAGGTATAGAGTTTTTATATGCTACTAGTAACTATATATTATAGTAAAACTATAGAAATTATAGATAATATATAGTATTAATAGATAATATCTACTTTTTACTTAGAATATAAATAGCTAGAAAATATTCTAAGAAGATAAGAGAAGCTTATAAGTATAAAGAGGTAAAGCGTAGTAATAGTTACTAGAGAATAACTTTTTTATAAGATTAGTAGTAACGTAGAGAAAAAGTTAATATAAGTTAAGTATATAGCTAAGTATTATAACTAGAACTAGTACTTAGAATATAGAAAGCGTTAGTAGATACTAAAGTAAAAGTTTAGTTCTAGTATCTTTATACTACTACTAAAAGCGTCTATTCTAAATTTATTTATAAAGTAAAAGCTAATTCTAAAACTAGAAAACTAGATAAAGATAGTTATCTAATATAATAATAATATTAGTAGTCTTTATAAAGTAGTAGAACTATTACTTATAAGCTATATATAAAAGAAACTCTCTTCTAAGTAGCTATTTCTTAAGATAATCTATAAAAGTAACCTAGAAAACTATCTAGTAGAGTTACTAATAGAGCTAGTAGAGAATAGATTATAGTTTTTTTAAATAGTAAAAATATGTAATTTAGATAATTATAGAAGTGTAGATAGTATAGACGTAGCTAGTAATAGTAATAAAGGTAGAAAGTAGAGTATAGATAGAGACTAAAGAAAGTAACTACGTAATAAAAAGTATTTTATAATATAACGTTATATATAATATACACTACGTAGAGTAGACTTAAAAATATTATATATATAGAGAATAAGAAGTAATAGACTATAACGTAGATACTATTATTAGAACTAGTATAGTATAGTTAATAAGGCGCTATATAAGCTAGCGCTATAGAATAGACTATAAGAGTTATAAACTAAAGAATATAAATAGATAATACTAATAAGACTAGTGTTACTAGTAATAATATATTATAGTATATAGAACTATAAGAGTAGAATAAATCTAACTTAAACTCTAAGCTTTTATTTAAGTAGATAGGTTAGACTATCTAAGTCTAGAGTTATTTAAGATAAGAGATAATAGATATAAAATAGCTATCTTATATATCTCTAAAATAGAATAGACTATATATAATATTATATACCTAGCTTCTTAGATAGAAGAGAAATTTACTATATTATATAAAGAGAAATCTATATATAATAAGCCTTTTACTAGTATCTTTTTAGATAGACTATTAAGTTATTAATTACTATTACGTTTTTTATTATATAGTATAGCTATACTTTAGATATCTTTTACTTAAATATAGTAGCTTTCTAATATAGTCTTTTAATATAGCTTTTTAGTATAGTCTTTTAGTATATTCTATTTATCTTTTACTAAAATATAAAAGCTTTTTACTAGAGCTTTACGCTATATAGTATTATTTAAAGCTTTTTAGTAGCTTATTATAATATTATTATATAGCCTAATACTATAATTTAGAAGTCTTTTACTAGTAGAGTAGAGTCTTTTACTATACGCTATACTATTTTAGATCTAGTATAGAATAAATATAAAAGATGTAATTAGGTAGGTATATAATAGAATATAAGCTATTAAGTAGAATATAAAGGTGTAGAGACTTTTATATTCTAGAGCTAGCGCTAGTCTAATCTAATTAGGCTAGGCTAGTTACGTAATAACGTAATTAGGTAAGTATAGATAGAACTATAATAATAAATACTTTAACTAGTTTTTATAGCCTTTAGGTATAGAAGTTAGAATTCTAATATAGTTAGATATTTTACTTTATAGTTAGAATTATATAAAATATATAAGTATATTATTACTTATATAGAAGTATATCTACTTTATATAAAGTTAGAAGAGTTAGTAGTTATAAAATATCTATAATAGAATTAAATTTTAGAACTTTAACTTAGATATTATCTAAAAAATCTTATAGACTTTAATCTAACTAAGAACTAAAAACTAAAGTAGTATAGACTACTTATAGTAGACTTTAACTTAAAGTCTATATATCTAATACTAATAGAGCTAGCTTATACTATCTAGCTAAGTTCTAAAGTTAGCTTACACTATTAAATAAGCTTCTAGAGCTAGCTTATACTATTTAGTCTAGTTCTAGAGTTAGTCTATACTATTAAGTAGACTTTTAGAGTTAGCTAGAGCTTTAAAACTAGTATAGAAATATCTAAATATATAGACTATATTTTATAGAATTTTATAGCAAAAGTTATAAACCTAATATAGTTAGATTTTTTTCTAATACCTAACTCTAAAGTCTATACTATAGTTATAGAATATCTATAATAGAACTAAAGTTTAAAACTTTAATTTAAATATTATTTAAAGAATTTTATAAATATTAACTTAAGTTAATACTAAAAACTAGAGTAGTATAAACTACTTATAGTAGACTTTAATTTAGAGTCTATATATCTAATACTAATAGTATAGGTTAAGTATATATAGCTCTGTAAGTAGAGTTATAAGCTCTTTCTCTTTTATATTCTATCTTAAGAAAAGTATACGCGAGCCTAAGATAATTAATTACACGCAGTTTGTGCAAAGGTAATCTAATTATCTTGTATTGCGTTCCGCTACGTGTCTATATCTATCTACATTGCGCATTGCCCCGTCGGGAAGCACTGCAGGTTATCGATCGCGAAAGTCGTTCCCTCAGCAAGATTAACAGCATTGTTGAAGAGGACGCGAACTATAACCGTATGCTGGTCTTGCGCGTTCGCGACTCCAGAACCGCCTATCGTCTTCCAAAGAGCCGCCTCTGGACCTGTCGACATGCCCACGAACACACCGTTCGATACACCGTTCTGCACATAGTTCACAACTTGATTGTCGATGAACAGAGCGACTTGCACGACGTATCCTGCGCGATTGTCGTTTTGGACTATCTTGAATCCGACCGTGCAGTTGTAGTTGCTGCCAGCTGGAATGTAGACGTCTTGGAGCGTGAACCTCCAATTCTGGGCTTGCGTGTACCGATTGGTCAACGTGGTGTAAAGCGCATGTGATCCGTCGAGCGGCGCGAAGGGTGCCACATCAGCGGAAAGAACCTCGGTCTTGCCGTACAAAGTATTGGTGGCGTAGGTATTGGTCCAGGGTGCGATGGCTCCGCTTTCGAAAGATGGATTGTAACTCGCGGCGAGCGTGTTGCAGGTCGCTGGGGCCGACGTGGTGAATGTCGCGACGCTCGAAGTCGCTGGGGACGAGGAAGCGAGTATCTCCGGGAGTGGCGACGGCGTCTCGGCCACTGAGCTCGTTGCGGTCTCTTGGGTTGGTGTGGGGGTGGTTTCGGAGGATGCGACAAGCTCCGACGATGGCGACGCGCTGATCACGGGGGCAACGGTGGAGGAAATGGTCTCGGTCTCGATTTCCATCGGTACAACCCGGGATTCAGTGGATGCTGGCGTGGCCGTGGGCGTGGGCGTGGGTGTAGGTGTGGTGGTCGGCTCGACAGACGTCTCGAGCACGGTAATTGATGCGACGGGAGAGACAATCTCGGCTTGCGAGGAAGCGACCTCCGATGTAGCGAGCGGGGCTGTAGCTGTGCTCAAAAGCTCGGCAGTAGTGGTAGGCGACTCTGCAAGGGTAGCCAAGACGCTTGAGGAGCTGGTGATAGCGTCCGTTGAGGTGGTGACCTCTGACGTTGCGGGCGAGGCTAGAGGCTGGCCAGGCGCAGAAACGATCTCGAGGGCCACTGTTGACTCTGAAGTGGCGTCCGGCGAATAAAAGCTCTCAATCGCGGTAGCCGATGCGCTTACGCTTGTTGTGAAGGGCACTGGGTACATGCTTTCTACCGACGATATTGTGGATGAAGAAGATGAGATAGGGTCCGCGAGCGATGCGCTCATGGCCTGGGACGAGATAGTGGAAGACGACGCGGTACTTGAAGACAAGGCAGATGTAGAGACTGTGTGTGTGCTCGTGGTCGGTGGTGCACTTGACGGTGCAATTGGGGCCTTCGCCGGCGAGGACGAGGCGGACGAGACGGACGAGGATGCAGGCTTGCAATTGCCGAAGCCTGGCTGACAGCCGCTACCGCAGTATGCTTCGGTACTCCCACTGTCGCGCATTAGTATACAGTAGCATGCGACGGAGCATGCAATGACCGAACGTACCAGTATGAGTATTTACTGCAGCAGTTACCCCACTTAGATCCAGCGCAGGTCATCCCGAGAGGTGACGCTTGGTAGGCATTTCCGCATCGCGCATTCGTAGAGATCTTGTGAGTCGCAGGTTTGGTGGCGGGCGATGAAGCGGTGGAAGCAGTGCGAGTTGATGACGAAGATGAACGCGTCGTGGCAGCAGGAGGGGCGGGAGCTGGGCCTGAGCAGGAACCGAAAGCAGGGTTGCAGCCTGAGCCGCAGTATGCGTTGGATGATCCGCAGTATCCGTATCTGAAATTACGATGTAATTAGCGAGTTGTCCACGTGGTACTGTGCCTTCCATGATTGACTTACTGCGAGCAACAGTTGCCGAATACAGATTTCAAGCACGTGAAGCCACTCTTTCCGCCACAGGTCCCATCCTTTGACACCTTTGCAGATGCCGAGATCGGAACGGGCGAGACTTTACACTTCCCAAAGCCCGACTGGCAGCCGGAGGCACAATGAGCGGAAGTCTTGCCGCAGTAGTTGTATTGCGAGCAGCAGCTACCAAAAGAGGAACCGGCGCACGTAAGACCAAAGCTGCTTCCGCAGCGGCCGCTCTTGGAAATGCGCGGACTGCTCACAGCAGCATCGATGATGGGGAGAGCAGCAAGAAGTGCAAGGAGAATTGATCGCATGATGCCGAATTAGGTATTAAGAATTATTGGTGAGATGGTGATGGATGCGAGACTGAACGAATGACGAGGCGGTCGAAAAGAAGGGCTGCCAGACAATGTCCGACGGAGGAGATAATAAGAGAGGGTGCGCGATGCTTCATGTCGAAGGCCATAGCGATGATATTTATGGCGCTCATGATTGCATCGCTGTCGTGCTGGTCGCCGCTTCGACCGAAAAAGTAGAGCTACACCACGCGAAAGCCACAAGCGGGTCAATGGGGCCCTCTCGCGAAAGCGAACTCAATGCGATGAGCTGAAGGCCGCAATAGGAAAGCCATGGACCTTTTCGAAGCTGTCGTGATGTTGGTCGAGAGGGTGTAGGAGATCTAGATTGTGGGAGCCGTACGATGTTCGCGCGGAGCCGCCGAAGATCAGTACCATTTGGGCTAGGCTGCCGCGACTAGCGCCCGCCCTCTGCGCCACAGGGGTGAGCTTGACGATGCGAGCAGCAATTCACGAAGTGTACAATCTCCACAAACGACAACGGGGCAGAAAGCAAAGAGTACGCCTTTCGCTTGGGCTGTGGTCTGGACCTCGTTCAAGCTGGGTCATGCAGGTGTTACTTTGGTATACGGCATGATCCAAAGGAGACAATAGGGTAAGGAAATGTGTCAATGCCCAAGCGAACCCCTTGTTCGCGCAATGGCTTTACTCTGGGCTCCGCGCTCGAATCTGAAGGCTTTTCGCGAGAGAGATTGGGTGAGTACATTGGCGGGTTGGTCAGTCGATAACGGTTGTTGTCATAGCTTTCATTTCAAGTTACCCTCATTCTACATCTGCGTAATCTTCACCGTCCTCATAATCCCATTGTGCCCCGCTGCAGCTGCATCAGCCGACGCATTATATTTGTCCTGCTCCCACTCCATGTTCAACTCGATCGTACTCCCACTTGGACTCGCATTCCCGCTGGTGACATGGACAGTATGGTGTTTCGAATCGTGATTACTGAGCTGGATACCGGTTCCACCTTGTTGACTTGCCTGTTCCAGGTACCCTGAGCGTGACGGGTGTCCCGAGTTCCACCGGCGCGAGTGCTTGCGAGAGGCGCTACCATGCGTCGAAATTTCACCAAACACCTGGCGGAGTAAGGGACGGAGCGTGGCGGCGGCGGAGGTCGCAAGGCCGATTCCGGTTTCGACGGTAGACCATATCGCGACGTCGGTGGTAGTGTATAGGAAGTCGGGTATATCGTTGAGGCCGTTTATGAATGGGATGCGGACGACTGTTGCGGTGGAGCCACTGGTGTTGAGTTAGCATACGATGCAAGGGAGACTCTAGAGGCGGAATGAGCTTACATAGCGCAGCAGGCGAGTACAACAACCACCGTCATCTTCTTCCTTTTGTCCATCTGCAAGTTGTGCACGATGAAGATAGGAACAATACTGAAGGTCCAGTCTGTAACACAGGACAGTGCAGAGTAGCCGTAGAACGAGTTCACGACGAACCTAGAGGGGATGCAATGTCCTTTGCCGCCGCGGAACTGTTCCCAGAAGAACGAGACAGGCCAGCATTGGAAGGTGAAGACAAAGAAGAAGTACACGCTGTATACTTGGATGGCGATGAGGGCGACCCAAAGAATCATGCGATGAGTTCTATCCTGGGCAATGCGCAGAAGGAAGATCCCGATGCTCATCTTGAGGAAGATATTCGTAACAACGTATGTGGGCTCGCAAGTCCACCACCACTGATTCGAGTTGTTAGCCTCATGGAATATACTGTAGACGTGGTATTACACACCTTCATACCGATGGGATACTTTTCATCCGGGATGAGATATCGTCGCTTCCCGGTCCCATTCTGGACACCTAGCAGCGCGGAGCTACAATAGACCAAGAAGGCCGCCAGGGTAAGAACAGAGAAGTAGTCATCGGCCGCGAAGTTCTTCACGAGGACCAGCTTGCAGTAGCATCGAAGCAGTACTAGCAGAGTGCAGATACAGATGAAGAAGCCCAAGACACCGGTGAACTCTCCGGATCGATCATCTCGCGGCATGGTTGTCGGTGGAAATGTGGTCTAGAAATCGGTCCAACTCTAGACTCACCATGCGGGGAGACGGCTATGTAAACTGTGAACCCTTCGGCGCGTCCTTTTCCATAGGGGTTGACATGACTTGGGAAAAGACCTCGACACGAGCGCCATGCATGCAGGGACAAGAGAATGGCCTGTGTCGGTGAAGGATTTTCCGTAAGGCGGGCGACACGCGAGCAATCCATGGATGATCCACAATCCGTCTCCACAGCGGCTGGACCCTGACTCGAATTACGATCCTTTGACGTGATGCTACTCGATCGCTTGGTAATCGCGAAGCTCGGTGAAAACCCACGGAAGGCTGGAAACTGGGCCAATTTCCGGGAGGGTGGTTCCAAGTGTTCTTGGTTGGTTCCATGTGGCTGATCTAGCCTCACCAGGAGCTGCCGCTTGAGCCGCATCTGTTGAGAACTTCAACATCAAACATCTCGGATCCATCGCACCGTCTTGTCATGGTTGCCATTGACTTGTTCCTTGACGTCGCGTCGAGGCTTGTGAGATATTCGCCAGTATGCAACACAATTGTCTATCGTGCGAATGGGAGTAGTACTCTCACTGACCCTTGCGGCTTGTTCCGCTATCTTTGATGCACGCCGCTTCCACGCTACTGCTGTCAGTCCAAGCGTGTCGGATTGTCCCTTGTGATCCTTAGGAAGCGTTGCGCGGCGTTGGGCTCCAAAGCAGAGGTTGCAGGCACGCATGGGGTTCCATTCCAGAGCTTTCCAAGGTTGCGATCGAAGAATGAGTCGTCGTCAGCCGCGGGTGGCTGCGCGAGGCGAGACGCCGTTAGCACATCAATGAAGCCATGTCGCAAAGATCTGATTCGCGGTGGGTGGAAGGTCGCGGAAGAGGCAGTCGACGCCGCAGAGTGACAGCGGGCGGGCTGATGGTGGTCAATCGGAAACGCGGGTTACGCGATCCGGACGATGTTCGCCGGGTCGGGCAGGCCTGTTCGGGTAAGGCTGGATCTAGCTAGCGGCCGCTTTGACGCGTCCGCCCAACAGGAACCCCCGCGCCATGGGCGTAACCTTGACTTCACCACCTCATACGTGAGAAGAGACGTTTTCTCAAGGCCGCCACAAGCACGACGATGACCTAATACTTGCGATATCCTGCGGTACCCGGACGCCACTGCCTACGTCGGCGAACAAGTCAGCGTGCGATGCCACACTGTGGGATCGCTGCAGCCTGGCACTGCCAACATGCACTGACGCGTCCCGGTCCTGTCAGAGTGACGAGCAACTGCTGCATCGATGGCGAATAGCTGAAATCTGGCTAATAAAACGGTCGTTGGGCTTCTTATGGACCCCGCGGGATGATTCCCTACCAGTCAGGTCCCTCAATTTTGTTGCCTCTTCCACTTGTCATATTACTGATCTTCGCTGATCCAGGCGCGCTGCATGTTGATGGCAAACGACAGGCGCTCAAACGCGACGTTTCGCGCCGCGGTCTGGGGTGAAACGCGGACAGATGCATTCCAGAGCCAGACGCGGTAGGCTGTCATTTGACCAGCGCTGCGCCACCGGCGGTAGCTATGCGCATTCTTTTTATGTTATCAGGCGTACACACTGTATGCTCTAGGCAGTCTTTACTTCGACAAGTCGTGTAAACTTCGCCCGATGCAGACATTCATTTGCAAGCCATTAACGCGTTCTTTGCATTTCCAAAACTTACAACAACCGTACGCTTATTGCGTGTATTCTGCACATGTACAGATAAAACACCAAACAGGCGTGCCGCCTACGTTGGTCTAAAAAGCTCAAGTTCACAAGATACTAAGGCAACGTAGCCTCCTGCATTGCCCTACATTTGACTCAGAAGAGAACCAACAAGACTACGGCATGTCTCTGCAGTCTCGCGAAACGAAGCAATCTCGTAGGTGCGGTTTCGCGTAGTGGGCCAAAGGACACGTCGGAAGAGAAGATCAACATCACGGAGAGCAATCAGACTGATGTCGTTGACCGAAAGGATGCACGCTGTGTTCGCGGCCCATGGGCACCGAGTGCTAACACTGTTCGGGTAAAGCTGCCGCCACTAGCGCGGCTTTGCGACAGGAAGGCGCCATCCCGCACACGCGCTCCAGGTGAGTAACAATAACCTTGGAGTACATCAGGACGGTGACCACGCCAGCTCCCAACGTCGCCAGCCCGCACAATGATGACGGACGCACTGGGACATCATCCAATGGCGGATGACGCGACGCAGCCTGCTGCCTCCAGCGGTCCCCAGGCTACATGTCACATCGGGCGGGCGCTCTTCCCTGCAGCCGGCAAAGATGTGCCGCATCCCAACGCCGGCATCAAGCACTGTGGCAAACAACTGTGCCATTGATAGCGAATGACTACTTTATGCTACGCAGCATAGACGTTCGGGTTCCCGAGGAGACTACGGTATCAGCGTCGGGCCGTCGCGTCACCGACCATCATCGCCTTCTTCACCGCCTAACATTGCTGATGATCTCTGCATGTTCAGAGGCCCTACATCGCGAGAAGGCTCATCACCTGCGTTATGCTTGCCTGTGGTCTCCCACGCTGCATCTTGAGTTGAAGACAGACAGATGCGTCGCAGAAGCAAATCGTGGTAGGCCATCATTCGAGCGATGTCATGCCACCACCGGTAGGTTGCGCAAACATGCAGGGCAATGACAGGCACATTCAGCATGTTGCAAGTGTTTCTGGCTTGTTCGAGACGCCACGCTGACTACTTATGCCTTTGTTGTGCATTACAATCACTATTTGCGCTTTCTCATCGTTCTTGTGCTCTTTGTGCTCACAGCAAACTTTTAGTTCCTACACTGCTCTATATCCAACGTGGAACGAAGCACTTACAGCTGACCAAACATGTCTCTGCAATCTACTGAAACGAGAGATCTGTTGGATCTTGTCGACAATCTCCGATCACATGGCATCAATCGATACATCAACCTTCCTGAGATCATCGTATGCGGCGAGCAGTCTTCCGGCAAGAGCTCTGTGCTGGAAGCGGTATCCAGCGTCAAGTTCCCCAGCAAGGATAACCTCTGTACCAGGTTCGCGACTGAGCTGATTCTTCGACGCGGCCCGGAAGCACCGATCAAGATCAGTATCGTCCCCGGTTCACATGAGAAGGATCGCTCGGAAAGTGATCTCGAGAAGCTGCGCGAGTTCCACTACTCCGCCGCATTGGAAGAGTTAGATCTTGAGCCAGTGATTGAGGCAGCGAAAGAAGCGATGGGTATCAACGAAGGAGGCGGTAAAGTGTTCAGCTCCGACATTCTTCGACTGGAGCTATCTGGACGCGATCAACCGCACCTTACCCTTGTCGATCTACCCGGCCTGTTCCAAGCTGGAAGCCGGGCTCAATCAGACACAGATGCCGAAACGGTAAAGTCGCTCGTGCTCTCGTACATGATGAATCCACGCAGCATCATACTAGCCGTCGTATCTGCCAAAAATGACTTCAACAACCAGTCAATTACCAAGTATTCGCGCGATATCGATCCAGCCGGAGAACGTACCCTTGGACTGATCACCAAGCCGGACACACTCGACAAAGGATCTGACATGGAGCAATTCTATCTTGACTTGGCTCAAAACAAGGATGTGAAATTTCGACTGGGATGGCATGTGCTTCGTAACCGGGATTACGCTTCGAGGGATGCGCCTACGAAAGAGCGCGACACAGCCGAAGCTCTCTTTTTCGCAGCAGGAGTCTGGCGGGAGCTTTCAGCAGATCAAACTGGAGTTGACAGCCTGAAGCCGAGGCTCAGCCAGATTCTCAAGGACCATATCGTCGCACAACTCCCTGACGTGCTTGCGCAGATCAAGAGCGGTATTGGGGAATGTACGACGCGACTCAACGCTATTGGCTCATCCCGTGACACACCACATGAGCAGCGCCGGTACCTTCTACGAGCCAGCGAGTCATTCACTTCACTCCTCAGAGCTGCGGTCGACGGGCAATACTCAGACCCTTTCTTTGGTGACGCTTCTACCGATGAGGGTTACCAGCGGCGCTTGCGAGCTGTTCTCCAGACTACCCTGATAGATTTCGCCGCCAACATGCGCAAGGAAGGCCATGCTATCACCATCATAGACGAAGTGCCGACTGAACCTCTATCCGAGCGCCAGATGTATCGCGCAGACTACATCATCAAGGTGAACAAACTTCTGGAACGAAGCAGAGGTCGGGAGCTGCCTGGCACGTTCGATCCGCTTATTGTCGGGCAGTTGTTCCACGAACAGCGAAAGCTGTGGCCGGAGCTTGTCGATGACTGCCTGGAGGTCATCATCCGTGCTGCCGATGTCTTAGCTCGCACGGCACTGGACCACGTGTGCGACGAAACAACCCGAACTGGCATCTCAAGGCAATACATCACTGTTAGATTGGCGAAACTGACCGATGCGCTTCGCGTCAAAGTTGCGGAACTTCTTACACCTCACGACACTAGCCACCCAATCACGTACAACCACTACCTCACGGACAACGTGCAGAAGGCGCAGAGCCAACGACAATCCCGAGAGCTTAGGAAATCACTGAAAGAAGTTATCGGCGACGACCACAGCGGCAAGGGCACCGTCAAACTTCACATTAACGTGGACACGTTGGTCAACACTCTGCTCGCCAAGACGGAAGCGAACATGAATAGTTACGCCAGCTCTACTGCCACCGATTTCATGGAGGCTTATTACAAAGTCGCCCTCAAGAGACTCATCGACGACTTCGCGGTGCTCGCCGTTGAAGCATGTTTCATCCAAGAGCTTCCGACTTTGTTCTCGCCAGCTGACGTCATCGACCTAGACGATACGGCAGTGACTGCGTTGGCTTCCGAGAGCGAAGAAGCTGCCGGGGAGAGAAAGCGGTGGACTGACAAACTCAAGGTCCTCGAGAGTGGGCTCAGAGCTCTACAAAGTGTTCAAGACATCTCGTTAGCGCAACAAGGTAGGGATGCAGCATAACTATCGATTCGCGATCGATTGACTGAAGGGCTCTAAGCTAACAGTGTTCAGATCCTGGCAACGCGCTGTTGCCGAATGCCACAAACTTGAAACGCAAGCGGTCAAGCCGAGAGATAGCAGAAGATGACGCGAGACGGCATAGAGACCCCTCGTGGGCAGAGGCAGCCAAGGCAGCAGGTCTTGTGTGATTTAGTCTAGTCCACCATAAATCTACTGATACCCCTCCGTCCTCGCAGCATGACTAGGTTTCGTCCCCAACCGCATAACGGGACTATTAACAAACTCCTCCAACCCATCATGCGTAAAGAACGTCTGCGCCTTGCTAATCTGAACCTCATTCGCGCCTCTTTTCCAAATACTCTCATCATAACTTGTGACCGCATCTTTCAAACTCTTACTCCCACTCTGTACGCTTTTCAACGCTTCAACAAGGCAATGCGCAGAATAAAAAGCATTGTTAGCGCCCTGCCCGCGGTGAAACGTCATGGCGTGGGCTGCGTCGCCGCAGAGCGTAACCCGTCCGTTCTGGTTATCCCACGGCACTGTCTTCCATATCTTGAGCTGATCGCGTAACACAGGCGTGTCCTCTGGTATCCATTCGATTGCGCTCTTGTATGGCTCAGCCCATCCATCCCGCTTCACATGCGCTTTTAGCCTTTCCAACCGCCCGTCTTCGTTATCATGGTCTTCGACGTACTTGAGCGGCCAGGTAGACAGGATCTGAAACGTCCAGGTACTCGCGTCTTTCTCGTCGGGCATGTCGAGCACGTTTGCGCGGATGTAGTGACCTGCAGGGTGGATTGCTATGTCGACGAGGGGGTGGAGGTGTTCTTTGATGAAGAGGGCTTGGGAGGCGGTGTAGGAAGCGTTGAAGTTCATTAGGGCGAAGGGGAGGGTGTCCATGGTGCCGGAGTGGGGGAGGAGGCAGCGGCGCACTTTTGACATGGCGCCGTCGAGGCCGATGAGGATGGTGCCGGTGTCGGTTGTGCCGTCTTCGAAGTGGACGGTTACGCCGCCGTTGGGGGTCGTTTCGTAGTGCGAGAAGCTCGTGCTGTATTGCACATCCAATTGCTCGGCTAACAACATGCGCAGTCTTCTAATATTAATCTCGCGCGCCTTCGGTATCGGAAAAGCGAAAGCCTCCTCTCTTGTCTGGCCATTATATATAACAATCCTATCTTCACCGAGCGCGGCGCAATCGACGTAGGGGTCGACTTGACATGAGTTGATCTGCGCGCTGAGCTCTTCTGGGATGAGGTCGAAGAGGTATGGTCGTGCCCAGCCTAATGTGAAGGCCCAGTGACGATGGCGGTAGACGTCGGCGCCTTTGTCGTAGATGGCGAAGGAGATGCCTGCTTTCTTGAGGCCGTGGGCGAGCGCGCAGCCGGCGGGGCCTTGGTGTGTTAGTAGGGGTCTGTTGGGCTGAGGGATTGGTTACGCACCGGCGCCGATGACGATGACTTTCAGGGTGGTGTCGATGCTACCCATGTTGGATGGATGCGGTGTGGGGTACGAGAAGTGTGAGGTTGCGACAGTGGAGGCAAGACACGATGTCAGGTTCGAGAGACAGTGTGTCGCGGCATCAGCGGTCTTAACATTGCATGCCGGATTGAGGCCATTCTGCAGGGTCGTACAAGCCGGGCGACATGTGTAAGCTAGCGCAAGAGAGTGGGGGATGCGATGCAGATGCGGCGGATGCGGCGGGCGCCGTCGTTACTAGCGTCCGGCGTCGGTTCTCCTCTCCAGTGCCGTGCCCAGACATCGAACGCAACACAATCTGTGCATACGCGCAAAAGTTTCCGAGCAGTATAGTCATGAAAAGGGTTGGATAATTGCGCTCGACTATACTGACCACGTGTAGCACCTCCGCGTGTCGCGCCTCCGCTCGGTCAAACTCCAGCATCGACATTCATCCCGACAGCATGGCATACTGCAGCCCTGACGATCTCCCTCACAGTCTCCACTTCCTCTTCGTTCCTCGGCGCATACACCATGATCCAGCTCGGCGGTGCCAACCAAGTCACTGGAAAGCGCTGTCCCCAGCCCCTCTTCATCACCAGTCTCGCGTCCTGTGGGCTTACATACACATGAAGCGAGTTCTCTGCTGGATGCACGTGCGCGACCTCGTAGAAGATTTTGTGCGCGACAGGGTTGATGTTCTTGACATCTGGCTTCACGTAGATGGCAGGTCCAGTTCCGCCTTCGGTCTTGCTCGGTCGCGTCTCAATGTACTCCGAGTACGCCTTCGTGTCCGCAAACTCGCGCATGAGATCGTGAAGAATCGTGGAAGCGCCAGGAGTTATCTCCTCAGGGAACTGGCGTTGTGGTAGCGTCCAGCGTGTAAGTCCTGGTCTACTGCCAACGCGGTCCGGCACCTTCTGGGGATTAATGTAAGACGCGCCCGTAGCGGGGATGGGAGTTGCATCGAGCAGGTTCTGGCGCGTGTAGAGCAGATAGAGTCCCCATCGACGGATCTTGATGTAGCCTTCCAAGGTTGGAGGCGTGCCACCAGTTCCTGCGGCGACTCAGCAATCGCATTCACACAGGCTGGGAGGATTGCGGACCAAAGCTTTGCCAGCTCTTAAAGTCATACCAGAAGGCCAGTCCCGCGGCTGCTAGGCCAACCAGCACGTATTGGGCGGCCATCTTGAACGAGACTGCGTGGCAATCAAGAAAGATCTCCTAACAGAGTTGATGAGACAGGGTCGACGTCGCGAGTCTGAGAGTCTGCGGTGTTCCGTTTCAAGATGCGGACTTGAAGGTTAATGGGGGCCGCGCGATGTGGGGCGAGTGAGGGACAGGGCTGTCGCGGGCGGGAAGGCTAATGGCGCTAGAAGATCGGATCCCCTCACGCGCGCCCAATGACCCGGCTGCATCCCCGCAACACCTCCGCCACCCATCCACCACCATGTCACGATGCGCCAGCAACATCGCGCACGCCAGGCGAAAAGCGTCATTCGCCTTTCACATCGTCTCACCTCACACAGGCGACACCACCGAGTCCGCGACGCAGGTGAAGATCTAGAGAGAGTGCTAGCGACTCCAAGGCATCCGCGGTTTCAAACGCTACTATTTCCATCGCCACCTTGAAACATCGCTCGCTCGCTCCATAAGACGAGGCAAGCGGCCTCTATACCCAGCAGAATGCACTCCTCCAAGTGCTGAACACCCAAATGGTACTCTGCAACTACTGCGCCGCTCAACAGACCCAAAGGGACGCCGCCGCCGAAGCAACGCA
This sequence comes from Alternaria novae-zelandiae, assembly GCF_023758075.1. Classification (NCBI taxonomy): domain Eukaryota; kingdom Fungi; phylum Ascomycota; class Dothideomycetes; order Pleosporales; family Pleosporaceae; genus Alternaria; species Alternaria novae-zelandiae. The sequence continues at coordinate 1,048,232 of NW_026056974.1, read as the reverse complement.
TCCACGCGCCTTAGCATCGCATCCCCTCCACGCAGCCCAACCTGAAGAATACCTCCGACCCTCCAAACAACGCGAACTATCCATCATCGAAGAAGCGCGCACCGAATCGCTAAAAGCCGAGTCCCTCAACGCGGAGTCGCTCAAAACAGGCCCGCCCACGCCAACCCAGCCACAGCCACAGCCCAAAGAGCGCAAGTCGCGAGCACCCAAGATGTCCATCCCACCCCAACTCCAGCAGCAACTGCGCCTGCTCATCCGCGCAAACCACATCCTGCACCACCACGGCCTCGTCGACGCATTCGGCCATATATCCGTGCGCCACCCGCTCAACAAGGAGCAATACATCATCGCTGGCTACGACCCCGGCGCCCCGGCGCTTGTCAAAAACATGAGCGACTTTATATCGTACTGGGTCAAGGACTCCTCGCCCGTCGACGCCGACGCGCCGCAGGGATACAGCGAGCGATATATCCACGGGGAGATACTGCGGAAGTTTCCCAAGGTGAATTGTGTTGTGCACTCGCATTCCGAGGACGTCATCCCTTTTACTGTAGGACATGGCACGATGGAGCCGCATCCCGTACGACCGGTCTTCCACATGGCGGGCTTCATGGGCCTGGGCGGGGCTAAGGTATTCACAATGGATAGTCTCCGTGGAACGTCAGCGCCCTCCGAACACGACCTCCTCATCAAGAACGCATCCCTCGGCGCAGCCTTAGCCTCCCGCTTCACTCCCGAGAGCCCCGTTGTGCTACAACACAAGCACGGCTTCACAACCTTCGGTGCTAGCATCGAGGAAGCGGTGTACCGGGCGATATATACGCAGAAGAATTGCATATTGCTGCAGCGGGCGATTGCGATTGCGGGGGGTGATGCAGAGGGGGTATCGTATTTGAGTGCGCAGGAGATCAAGGATTGTGCGGTTATGAATGCGAAGACGTTGGATAAGTCGTTTAGGCTGTGGTTGAGGGAGGTGCAGGTTAATCCGCTGTATGAGAATGAGGAGGGGGAGCCGGAGAAGGGGAGGGTTGGGGGGATGAAGATGTGAGGGGGTGGGGTGGGCTGTATCCCAGCTGCGATACCCTCAGCGTGTTGATACTACAATCGCAGTCTCTGCTTTGATGTTGAAATTGCATACTCAAACCCACGCGCATGTGCCCGCTCATAATATTCTTTGCTTGATGCTACTGCGATGACGCAGAGCGACCAGCCATTCGCAATATCTTAATACACGACCATCCCCCAAATCAAGGTACTTCCAAATGAGAGATATCGCAACTAACAATACTTGCTTTGGTAGGTATGAAAACGGCTTAGAAGTCGACATTGCTCTCAAATGTCTCAATTTGTCTTTGATACGCTATTGTATGCCGTATAGTCTACATAACTTCGTACTCTTGTACTTGAACCTGGAAGGCTTCATACGCGATCGGCAAGAGGAGTGCCATACCTACACGCCTAAACCTGTTTCCATCAACTTGCTCAAGTAGAAGTGCCCAGTACACACAAAATGGGGCCCAATCTATGTGGTAAACTACCCCGTTCTAGCGAATGTCAGTCTCAGCATGCGGTGGCTATCGGATGACTGCTTACGATAATGTGCTCTGTCAAACGCGATTCTGGGGTACCCACTTCCGGATAGTCTTCGGGATCATCTTTGCCCCAATGATTTTGCTTCGCGAAGAAACCTGCATGTGTATATGAGGAAACGCCATCGAGATCGAACCGCGCCATCCCCAGCACTGTTTGTCCATGAGAACCGTCCTTCTCTTGCGTGAGAATATGGAAGTCTTGTATTTCCTCACTCCACCAGTCATGCTGTTTCTGGAGTTTATCAAGCGTGAGTTCGCGTGCGGCTTTCTTATCTCTCACATAGCTCCGGGCCTGTTGACTGGTGCTTAAATGCCCCGTTACTACAAGGTGGCCCCTGCCGGTGAATGCCAGTATCTTGGGTGCCATTCCATCGGGTGCCGTTTCCGACCTCTTCAAGTGATGATATCCTGTCGGGTAACGAACTTCCGGCCATCTCTTAGCGCTTTCGGTGGCCGCCCAGCTCCACGAACCCACGTTGGACGCTTTTTCGACACTGGAGCATGGGCCATCTCTAAGCCAAAATAGCTGGGATAGAGGCCCACCAGTTCATATACCGCAATGTGGGAGGTATTGATCATTTCGAGAACGTTGAATCTCTTCAGCAATTCCTTTGATAGCCTCAATACGATCCGATGGAATGGTTAGAGCTCTCATCGTGTATTCGCGCAATAAGTTGTCCCAGTCATATCTCGGGCCTCCGTATCGGTAGAACGGGCTGGCCAGTTTGTAGGATCGACCTGTATCGGTTACTTCCCTGCGTTTGCATACCCATGTAATACCCTGTGGCATGAAGGATATGAACTGTCGCGCCAGCCAACGCTCTTGGAGTGTCCATGCCCGCTTCTCCAGAGGACCAACTCCCGGGTCTCTGTCGCTATGCGACAACGGCATGAAGTTGAATGTCCCGTTGATTTGATCATCCTCGATGAAGGGTAGCCGGAAAACCCTCGCTCTTGGACGATCGGTCGTGAAGAGGCCTCTACTGGAGTCTTCCGCGCCCGAAGCAGCCACCACTAACGCTGCGTTTCTATATACACTGCCCATTTTCCTTGCCTCAGACATCCATTCCTGGTGGTCGTCTTGGACGATGCATAGCGAGTCGATCCAAATGTATGCGATGCCGATAGCTTGAGCAAAGCTTACAACATCTTGGAACGTCTTTGGTAGATCAACGAATGCTATATCCTCGTGATATGCTGCGAAGCTTTTGGAGGTTGTTTGCATTGGTCGGTTCTTGGTCGAGCCCCAGCAATGACTTAGCGCAATATATTGTCCTTTCAGGCCGTTGCTTTCGAGAAGTCGAATTGAAGGTTGTGCACCATCTCGACACAGCGTCAGGACCCGGGTTGGCATCGGCATTTGTGCCTCGGGGAGGCATTCTTCGTGAGTGTTGCATCCCTTTCGCCACGCGCGGACTAAATCACACACTTGGCTTACAGAGGGGTCAAGAATGGGAGGACGGCCGAAGAAGGGTCTAGATGCTGCGCTGCCTGGGTTATACTGTCAGTGCCACTACGACTAACAGGACTCAGTCTTCTTACCTTTGTCAGCCCACACAGCAAAATCAACGTCACCGAAAGCGAATTCATACTGCCGGTGCCTTCGTTGATCTTCCCAATCTTCGCCAGTATTATATCCCGGATACCAGTCCTTCTTCTCATAGGACTCTACCAGTTCAGTCCGTGTGGAACCTCGAACGCTCGATATCATCTCGCAGAATCGGCACGATTCCGAACTGGTCTCGGGTGGGGAGCTTAGGATTGTGCGCAGTGCCTTCGTACCAGGCTTTGAGTCTTCGAGAATGAACTCCATAAGCACAACGCAGAAGTCGCAGAACTCTGTGATGTCCTCAATGATTGGTCCCGTCGCGTTCGGCGCGTCTTCTACGCACTCCACGTTAAACGCCGGCATTGTGATAAATTGTGAGGGACACTTCCGCAAAGCGTGACTGATCGCTACTCAAGCGAGTAGAGAGTAAATTGACCAGGCGGGCGATGGTATATTGTCTCAAACGTACCCTATGTATCCATGCGAGTCAATGCCATCATTGTGCATGTCGGTTCGAGTGCTTCCAATGGCGTCCGCCCGCCGAGACGTCGCACCGCGGGAAGTCTGCGCGCATGCGCGGGGATAAATCCTGTTGTCGTGGCGAGCTTCTGGGTTTCCAAAGATGGTGGAACTGACACGGTAGTATTCCAAGGTTGGTAGGTGGGGTAGTAGCTCCGCGGGGGGGCACAGCCCCGTCGACAACCACGGTACTGCGGTGACGCACCAGACAGCACTCCAGCGAACAACATCAAAGCTATCGCAATCATACCGTATACCAAAGTACCATCTCAAAGACCCAGCCCAACTAAGGACCAGACCGCAGTCTAAGTCAAAGGCGCACTCTATTCTTTCTTCCGCGGGGGGCTCTTTCCGGAAAGCGCGTGACAGGCTGACCTCTGAACACTATCAAATGTCCACTTTTCGGTTGGTTCGATGTCTTCGGTCTTGGTAACAGCAACTACGGCATCATCTAAACCACGAGTTCGGGAGATCATGTGCTCTAGGCGGAGATGTCGGTGCCGTGGGAATCCGAACACTGCACAACCCCATGTAATGCACCTGCAAACACATGTAGGATGAAGGAGTTACACGACGTGATTCATCACTATACTCGATTCTCAATCTACTCATCACAGCGCATCCCTCCTCAACAAAATCTCCCCACCCGTAACCCCACTCTGCCCAACCATACTCTCCTTCAGAATCCCCGCCTCATACAACTCATTAATAAGCGAGAACAACATGCCATCACACCCCTTCGCCGCCATCAAATTCGCCGTAACAGGCAAATACTCCACATGCCCCGTAATCGTCGAGTTATACGGCGCCTCACCCAGCGGCACAACATAGTCTGGCACCTCCGCCATAACCGATATGCGGCTGTTGCCGAAGCCAAAAGGCACGCCGGGCTCGTCCCAGTATGTATTGCGGTAGGTGGTGCCGCCGGTGGAGCCGACGTACATGACGAGGGACTTTGAGCATGTCTCGGGAGAGGGAGCGAGGAAGGTCTCGTTAGCCCAGGTTTGAAAGATTGTCTTGTTGGTAACAGCCTCGTCGACGGTGATGGTTTGGTTGTCGCCCCAGCCCCAGCGTGCTAGCGGGACGGGGTTAACGAATGGAAGACGGCCGTCGTGGACTTCGGCGTAGTCGGCGTAGAAAGGTTCGCGGACGAGCTCGATCTGCTGCTTGGTGATTAGGATGGCGTAGGTGAGGTTCTGGAAGACAGTAAGAGGTGCGACATCTGGGTTCGCGGCGTCAAAAGAGGCTGTGACGTTGAAAGCGGTAGCGTTTGCGCTCAGGAAATCGGTCACGTTTCCGAGGAAGTCGATGAGGATTTGTTCGGCGATGTCTTCGACTTCGGCGGGCCAGCCGAGGGTTTGGATGCTAGTTGGATAGTTACTTGTGATGGTGATGTTGGGGCCATACATGGCTTGGGCTGCTTCCATCCAGATTTGAGGGTTGCGCGCTAACAAGCCGGGGGTGTCGAGCACGGGACTCAGTGGCATGGTGTGGTCCAGAGACACCAGCCCGTGAGATGGGCGATTGCCGTAGAGACCTTGGACTTGGGACGGGCCGCGCACGCTGCCGCCGGTGTCGGATCCGAGACTGACATCGAGCCAAGAGTAAGAAGCGGTACCAGCGCCGCCACCAGAGGAACTGGAGGAGGTGTCTTGGTAGCCGTCGCCACGGGGGTTGAATGCCTCGTGGTAGTCGACCCAGTCGGCCGTTGCGGTTTCGCCATTGGCGAATTGAGAGGTAATCATCTTGCCGACGATGATCGCTCCCGCGTCGATCAGGTTCTGGACGGGCGGCGCAGTCGCGTTGGCAGGAGGGTATAGCCAGTACCAGGCTCGGTTTCCGTTGGATGTTCGCAGGCCCTTGATATCTAAGGATATTGTCAGTCGATGCTCGTAGCCCGTAGTCTGCGCAGCCGGGTGATCGTACCGTAGATGTCTTTGATACCAATCCTTACACCAGCCAAAGGCTTCTCAGCCGTCTTGGTGAAGTAGAGACGCGAAGGGACGGCGATGGCATGCTTTTGGCCCACAGTACCCGCAGGCAAGACCGAGTAAGAACCGTCGCCGTTCGCGATCGCAGACTCGGTGAAAGCGCCTTGCATATCAGAGAACAGTCTCCATGCCTCGTAGACATGGCCAGCTGCGTTGATGAAGTAGGGTCCTGGAGCTAATTCCTTAGACGCGGTGCCGGACAGTATAGTCAACGAAGAGTTCATTGGCTTGGAATCGCTACCCTGGACATAAATGGCTGCGATATGTGATCAGCAAGGGTACCAAGAGCGGGAAGTTGGGTGCATACCGTCCATGAAACCTTCTTGCCATACATCATCATGCGCATAGCTTGCTGTGAGCGACGCGACATTCACACCGCCGTCATGAGACTTCACCACTGTGAACGGCACAAACGGCGCATCTTCGAAGGAGGCCTGGATCTCTTCGCAGCTCGATATCTTCGCAATTGGCTTTGGCGGTAGGAAGTAGTCGATGTCGGTCAAGGATACCGTGAACCCGGTTGAAGAAACAGCAGCCTGCACACCAGCAACGACGAAAGACGCGACGCCGATCGACCGAGAGAAGCGCATCTTGTCCACGAAAAGTCCAAACCGGGGTCTGGCGAAAGTCCGTGATGAAGCTCCATACAGCTGCAGGCCTACGAGCTTTATACGTCGGCGGCACTTCCTGCTCTACCGAATCGATTGATCCCCAAGACATAATCTCCACTTGCACAGAGTCATGATCCCGATCCATTCCCTAACCCATCTTCAACCCAACTCCAAGAAAAATCGGTGTCTGCGATGCTACCAGGATCAACGAATCAACAACAAAAACCATGCGATAAGCGCTCGGCCCTTCAGTCTAACTGGCCAGCTCCATCGGCACGCCTTATGCGGCCTGCGCATGTACGTAAACGGCGTCAAGAGTATTGTTGGTATCGTAAACAGGAAGGTGGGCGCGCGCTGATAGCTTTCCGAAGCTACCGCGCGCTGGCGGTGCCAACGGCTCTTATCGCGTGGTTTGGAGGTGAGAGTGGAGATGCGGCTTTCTGAGCGGGGCCAACGTGGTTAGCGAGTGCCCGAAGAATGCGCCGATGACGTGGGCCCACTTGGGAGGATAGGGAACTGCGCGGATTTGTCTAGAGGTACACTCACAGCAATGCAATGCAATCCAGATCTTGCTTCTTATGTTCACAGGCAATCGAGGTTCCATCCCGCGCGTGTCTTAGATCCCGAAGTCGCGCATCAAATTCGCGGATGTAGATTCCCGGCTACTTGGCGACTTGAGCTCATGACCGGAGATTGGTAAAACCCCCGGTGATACGAATATTTTCAAACTTCTCGACTATCTCAAGGTATGGTCATGGCGTCTCGGTGTCAGATGACAGGCCTCGTATCCTATCACGGCCACGTATAGTTAGGGTTGTAGGCCGTCTTAGTTTTTACTTTTGGCTAATGTGATGACGAAACTTGTCTTCTACAACTACGTGAAATCGTTTATACATGTGTACCCCCTGAACAACAGGACGATACAGCTGACTAGAATGAATACCAGCATAGATCAATGCAGATATACATGCTTCTCGCAATTACAGAGCCAACGATGATCCTCATCCGAAAACCCATCTCTCAAAGCGTCAACGTTGACCCTAACCATCTCGTGAGGGCCTATAGTCTTAGTATGAACCTCAACGCTAATATGAAACAAGCGTTTTGCGTCGTCATGTAACATAACGTCGCCCTTGTCATAGATCCGATCCTTTTCATAGGGCAGATCGCCATCCCCGAGAAGATCCTGTAGAGCGCGCCTTTCATCTTCTGAAAAGACATCTCCTTCCCTTACTGTACCTCTACCGTACCTGTTTATGAAGACACTGAACTTGGGATTTTGACCGCTCGACGATGTTTCAAAGTTGAATTCGAACATACTGTGAAACGGGTCATCTCGTCTTATGGTAAGAATCTTGGCTTCTGGATCCCAAAACGGATGGTAAGCCAGTTGTCGTTCTTGCCCAATAAGCTTCCATGATATGCAACGCTGGAGTTGATAACCAAAGTCGCGGATGGCCTTGCATTCGTTGACGATGATCCGCTTGTTATCGTCAAAGGAGTTGAAGTATCGCGCTTCTTGGAACCCGCTAAGTCCAGCAATCGTCATCGGTGTACTAACTGAACCGAAAGCGACTCTTGGACTAATAGCAATAGTACTGTAAAAGTTCTTTTGACGAACCACTCTCACGCTGGAATTACCCACGTCTCCGTCCGGCAAGAGCAGAATACCTAGAAAGTTTCCGTTTGACGCTCCCGAGCAACCAAGTAGCCCGATCCATGCAAAGCCGGAATTTCTATTCGTGCGACAGTAATACTCGCTGCATTCAAACACCCGCACAATTGGTAGTTGGATCTGTAAGCCCGTATTGGTCAATGTGAATAGAGACGATGGTACCGTAGCGCGAGTGAAGTTGGCACAGCCTGTGAAGTCTTTTGGTGAGCGGGCCAAGAAGTCGACGTTAGTTGTATAGCGGAGTTTTGACCTGTCGTAATCTGACATAAGCCCTAGAGGATTAGGATGCTCGTCTTCTGGCGATAGAGCCCAGGCGAGGATGGAATCATCATCGATCTTCCGGATGATCTCCTCCTGGAGACGACGAAATGCTCGGTCGCCTTCACCATACAGAAGCGGCATGTTGATGTTGAAGATCCCGAGGAGGCAGTAGGCCATGTCCTCAGCACGTGTCGTCTGTCTCGTGGAAGCCCATGACATCCTCGTTGCGACGGAATAGGAACCAAATTTGTCCTCTCCGCTCCAGTAGGGCTGTTGAGTCCGGAAAACCGCCTCATCTATCTCTGTGATCTTCGATATCCACCCGGCGTGTTTAGTCAAAGTGCCGAAGCCCACCCACTGTTGATCGTAAAAGCAGACCGTTTTTAGAGCTAGCATCTCTTGGAGTGTCCATCCCCGTGTGAACCATCTACTTTTAGGGAAATCCTTCTTTATACTAGCTGCCAAGACATTAGAAAGATACGCATAACAGCGGACTGACTTCTAATACCAGGCGAACATAGAGTTGATTGCCTCGGAAAGCTCCGCGCTGGAGCTTTTGTCGATACAGCAAGTGTCTACCCATGCGTATCCAATTCCGTCTTTGGTGGCCTGCTGGCAGGTGAAAAGTATCTTCTGGTAGCCAGATCGGACAGTATGCTGACCCGTGGTGAAATCGGCGAACGACACCTCTTCATCGCCCCAGGTATGCGAGAGAATAGCATAGCGCGGGATGTTCGTGCCGAAGAACTCTTTCAGCTTGAGTGTTGAGCAGTTGATGAGGCGCATTTGGATGTTCTGTGTTGTCTTCGCTGTCAGGCTGACATGGACGGAATGAAGCTGTCACGTCCGCTGTCGCTCGTGTAGATAGAATGGCGCCCTTCGCGGGGACACTCAGGAACAACGTATTAAGAAAAAATGAGTGAACTTTGTCGCTGTGTAGACGGAGCTGCGGAAAGGTGCTGCGGGAGGACTTGACGTGAATGAGCATTACCTGGGAGCGGGGCTATGCTCCAACGCTCACCGGTAGAAGTGGACGCTCGAAGCATTCAGCTGCGAGGTCATGCGTGGCGCTGCTATGCATGGCGTTTGCACTGCATACGAGAGAAATGGCGGGCTGCGTGTGAAGGGCCAATGGGCAGACATCCTCGCTGTTGCCTGGGCAGGTGGGCGTCGCGCGTCGACCATTCAGCAGGAGCCCTGGAGATGTGTCGGCGAGTGCCCAGGTGGACTGCGCGCACGGCGCGTCGGGTGGGGTGAAAATAGGACGTGGCGTGAGGTTGCAGCGTCGCGCTGAGGAACCAGGACCAGACCGCAGTCTGAACCAGAGGCGCACTTGATTCACGCTGAAATCAAAACGCGTACGATCATCGCTATAGATAACGAGAAGGAAGGCATTTGGAGGTGGGCGGGGCGATTTGGGGTCGCGCGGCTTGGCGGAAACGCTGTGCCGGCCGCGACTTCCCAGGCCCATGGCCCTGGGCGCAGTCGACTGCTTTTAATAAGTGGAAGTCACCATTTTGCATTCTATCCGACATGGGGCTGCAGTGGCAGCATCGTCTTGCTTCTGCATAAATCATCTCTTAGGCATTACGAGAAAGTCTGTCGTTCGGCCCATGACCTTGGGAGCCTTTGTGAGAAGTACGGGCGAAGGCCCCTGTTTATAACAACAACTCCTCGCGCACACCTCACATGGAGTACGTGTTAAACTTCGATTACGACCTTTGAGACACCTAGTAGAGGGCACTTACCTGTTCGAGACTTGGATCTTTCTAGATCCGAGATACCCCCATAACGCTGTTAACACCATACCTATCATAACAACAACAACAACAACAACGATAGCCTTTTCCATGATCGGGATTGGTCTCATTTTTGCAAGTCTGCTATTCCCTTCTTGATCGCATTCACTATTGTTGCGCAGATAGCACCGACGTCGCAATCAAAGCCTTCACGAAGGCCACAGCAGCGCGAATGCCTATACCTGCAATCTTATCTCCATCACCCAGGTTGGGATTGAAAGAGCACATGGTAAACGATACCGGCGTGGCCTTCTTCGGCAACAAACTCATGCACCTGACGACATCTTCCTCCTGTAGTCCACCCTCACTCTCAAATCCATTGACCATGCCCACACTTTTGTCCAAGACGTCCAAGTCAAGATGCACAAGCGACGGCGACATATCCCTCTTGTCAAGACGCTTCTCCAACTCGCCCGGGAAATCCACACCCTTCTCAGCATCACCCCAAATAACATCCGCCCCAGCTTCCGCAACCGTCTTCTTCTGCGTCTCGTTCACATCGCGCAGGCCAACGTACAAGAACCTATCCTTATAGTTCATCGGTGCGTACCCCGGTATCTGCTTCGTATGCCAATGCCAGCTCTTACCCGCCAACAACGACAAGCCCATGGCGTCAAAATACCCATTCTCATTCGTCGAAGGCGTATCCATATCGTCGTGCGCATCAAAGTAGATAAAATTGAGATCCTTGATACCCAACCCGCACGCGGCTCCTACGCTAGCCATGCAGTTGCCGGAGAGGATGAAGGGGAAGGAATTGCCATCTCGCGCTTTGCTGACTGCTAGGGAGGTGCGGCGGAGGACTTCGAAACTGCGGCCTATCTCGCCTTCGAAGTCGTCGACGGGAGGGATTTCGTCGATGTGGACTGTGACGCCTAGAGCTTCAAGACGGGGAATGAGTCCGAGAGCTCGTATTCGGTTTGGGCCGTCGCCGACGCGGTGGTTGCGGAGGCCGACGTGGTAGGGTGAGAAGATGATGGTGATGGATGCAGCGGGCATGTTGGGAAGATGGATGCGGCCTTGGGATGATTGGCCACGTGATGAAGACTGTAATGTTGGCAACAATGCCAGGAACTTCTACTTATGCAACGATTGTCTTGGTTACAGTGACGTCAGTGGTGGAGAAGTAACGCCGACTGCTTAACAATCTCTAGAGTTGCTGCAGTCTTTCGCTTCTCATGTTGCCGACTTACGATGCGTTATTGTCCCACTCTACGGCTCCCAATGCCTTGGTAATCTTGCAATCCGGTTTCTCAACCATGCCGATGAGATGCCGAGGGCATGCCGATGGGATATTATAGACCTAGAGATTTCGATAGATGCTTCAAATCGGCTATGACCCATTTGATGGCTGGAGGTAGCCTACTCAGCTCGAAAGCTTAACGATGAAGAACCAGTTCAGCAGATAACCGTGATCCTAAGAGGAAAGTTTGGCGAGCAGTCCAGATGTAGGATCAGGGACTAGAAGAAGTCGTCGAAACAATGGAACAAAAGGTCGTATTGTAGCTGCAGTATGCTATGGCTCAAGCAAGCTATGCCAGCAGAAAACGTAGCACTCCTGAATTGATCGTATGTGGCACCGGTGATGGAAACACCTGTCTGACGTCATGTTCGATATCGCGTCGCAAATCGCGTCCGTCTCATTTCTTCCCTTCTGTGGCATCAAGTTTCAAATGGGTTGATGTTCGTAGTCGGGGACGCGTGGATGTCGAATTGCTGAGCGAATGGAAGTTGGTAGGCTTAGAGATGCAGGCATGGGGTAGTGCGCACGACCGCAACGAGGATAGCGCGCCGCCGACCTGACGCGCCAAGGGTCGTCCACAGTTATTCTCAAGCCATCCTCACATACATCGCGCAAACCTCAGCCGCCACGAACACGTCCCAACGCGTCCACGTCTTCATATCCAACACTCCGAAACATCGACAGACGTACTACCATTCACTGCGCCATCGCGACCGTGACGCCAACACAACTACACGCGGCGAACAGCCCAAACAGGCAACATGCCGCGGAAGAGCGCTGCGAAGAAGGAGGAGCCGTCCTCGGATGAGGTGTCGGCGCATTCCGATGTCGAGATGCAGGACCAGCCAGACGACACAATGAACGGCTTCAAGAAGTTTGGCGTAAGCGCAACCCCCGTTTGCGCCTTCCTCACCGCGACACTCACATGTCAAGCGGGAGGAAGGCGCGACCACGAGAAGACATTGGCTAACATTCCAGACGCAGTACAATGTGGATACCCCAGACTACACAGTACGATGACTCCGACACCGCGCCACACTCACCCGGTCCAACAACTGACACGCGCACAGGACTCGGATACCAACCCCAACACCACAGCAAACAGCGTCGCTGGTGACGCGCCAGTCGACGGCCGAAGAAAACGCGCCGAAGAGATGAACATGCGCAAGAGCATGTACGGCAAGAAGGCGGAGGGACTGAGGGCGTCAAAGGTACGCGACGTCACTGCGCACTACATTCGAGACATTGTTAACTTGGCTCCTCTCACAGGAAGACGACACCATCCGCCGCTTTCGATACCTCCTCGGTCTGACGGACCTGTTCCGCCACTTCATCGACACAAACCCCAACCCGCGCATCAAGGAGATTCTCGCCGAGATCGACCGCCAGGATGCCGAAGAGACCAAGAAATCAAAGGCCAGCAAGGTGCGGAAAGGAGGTGCCGCTGCGGAGCGTCGCCGGAAGACTGAGCAGGAAGAGGACGCCGAGCTGGTGCGCGAGGAGAAGCATGGCGGACACAACGAGACGGTCTTTAGGGAATCACCGGGCTTCATCAAGGGCGGCACCATGCGCGACTACCAGGTTGCGGGTCTCAACTGGCTCATCTCCCTACACGAGAACGGTATCTCCGGAATCCTCGCCGACGAGATGGGTCTCGGAAAGACGCTGCAGACCATCTCCTTTATCGGCTACCTCCGCTACATTGCCGGCATTCACGGTCCTCACCTGGTCGCAGTGCCCAAGTCGACACTCGACAACTGGAAGCGCGAGTTCGCCAAGTGGTGCCCTGACGTCAACGTCCTGGTCCTCCAGGGTAACAAGGACGACCGCGCCGACCTCATCAAGGAGCGCCTGGTACCCGATGGCTTCGATGTCTGCATCACCTCCTACGAGATGATTCTGCGCGAGAAATCGCACCTGAAGAAGTTCGCATGGGAGTACATCATCATCGACGAAGCCCACCGCATCAAGAACGAGGAATCGTCGCTCGCCCAGATGGTCCGCGTCTTCAACTCTCGAAGCCGCTTGCTAATCACAGGTACCCCTCTTCAAAACAACCTCCACGAGCTCTGGGCCCTGCTCAACTTCCTCCTCCCCGACGTCTTCGGAGACTCCGCCGCTTTCGACGACTGGTTCACCTCCCAGAACGCCGACTCGGACGCCGTCGTCCAACAACTCCACAAGGTCCTCCGACCCTTCTTGCTCCGACGTGTCAAGGCCGATGTCGAGAAGTCGCTTCTACCGAAAAAGGAGATCAACCTGTACGTGGGCATGTCCGACATGCAGGTGCAGTGGTACAAGAAGATTCTCGAAAAGGACATCGACGCGGTTAATGGCGGTGCCGGCAACAAGGAGTCCAAGACCCGTCTGCTCAACATCGTCATGCAGCTGCGAAAGTGCTGCAACCACCCGTACCTATTCGAAGGCGCCGAGCCTGGTCCGCCATACACTACCGATGAACATCTCGTCACCAACGCTGCGAAGATGGTCATGCTGGACAAGCTGCTGAAACGTATGAAGGCTCAGGGCAGTCGAGTGCTCATCTTCTCGCAGATGAGTCGTGTGCTAGACATCATGGAAGACTACTCAGTCATGCGCGATTACAAGTACTGCCGCATTGACGGTTCGACCGCCCACGAGGACCGTATCCAGGCTATCGACGACTACAATAAGGAGGGGTCGGAGAAGTTCCTGTTCCTCCTGACTACCCGTGCTGGTGGACTGGGTATCAATTTGACGTCTGCTGATATCGTCGTCCTCTTCGACAGTGACTGGAACCCGCAGGCCGATCTGCAAGCCATGGACCGTGCCCATCGTATTGGTCAGACCAAGCAGGTCTACGTCTTCCGGTTTGTCACCGAGATGGCCATTGAAGAGAAGGTGCTTGAACGTGCGGCCCAGAAGCTGCGTCTCGACCAGCTAGTCATTCAGCAAGGCCGCTCGCAACAACCCGTCAAGAACGCCGCATCCAAGGACGAGCTCCTGACCATGATCCAGCACGGTGCCGAGAAGGTGTTTGCAAGCAAGGGCCCCGTCGGTCCAGCAGCTGACGGCGAGCTCGCCGATGACGACTTCGAGGCTGTTATGCGTCGTGGTGAGGAGATGACAGAGAAGCTCAACAAGAGGTACGAGACGCTCGGTCTTGACGATCTCCAGAAGTTCACCTCGGACTCAACCTACGAGTGGAATGGCGAAACTTTCCAACCACGAAAGAAGGAAATCGGCATCTCCTGGATCAACCCCTCGAAGCGAGAGCGCAAGGAGCAAAACTACGGCATCGATTCGTACTACCGCAAGACGCTGGTCACTGGTGGACGAACAGAGAACAAGCAACCCAGGATACCCCGCGCGCCGAAACAGATCACCATCCACGACTACCAGTTCTTCCCCAAGCGGCTCTCCGAACTCCAAGACAAGGAGACCGCATGGTACCGCAAGGAGAACAACCTCAAAGCTCCTCTCCCAGAAGGTCCGGACGAGGATCTCGAAGCCCGTGAGGCCGATCAGCAACTTGCGCAGCAGGAGATTGATGATGCGGAGCCACTGACAGAAGAGGAGAAGGCCGAGAAAGAACGCCTGATCGAAGAGGGCTTTCCTGAATGGAACAAGCGTGACTTCCAGCAGTTCCTCAACGGCAGCGCCAAGTACGGTCGCCAAAACTACGAGGGCATATCGGAGGAGGTCGACGGCAAAGACGCCGACGAGATCAAAGCTTACGCCAAGGTCTTTTGGAAGAAGTACAAGTCGCTGGACAACTGGCAAAAGCATTTGGGTGTCATCGAAGAGGGCGAGCTCCGTGTGCGACAGTCGGAAGAGAAGAAGCGCCTCATCGCCAAGAAGATTGGCATGTACCGCATGCCCCTCCAGCAGATGCAGATCAAGTACACCGTCTCCACCACCAACAAGAAGGTGTACACCGAGGAGGAAGACAAGTTCCTCGTCGTCATGCTGCACAAGCACGGCGTCGAAGGCGAGTACATCTACGAGAAGATCCGCGACGAGATCCGCGAATCGCCCCTCTTCCGCTTCGACTGGTTCTTCCTCTCGCGTACACCGCAGGAGATTGGCCGTCGCTGCACTACGCTCATCTCGGCTATCGTGCGCGAGCTCGGCGAGGGCGATCTCAAGAACAAGAATGGCAAGCGTGGGTACGAGGAAGAGGAGACGGAGGAGGAGGAAGAGGAGCAGCCGAAGAAGAAGTCTAAGAATGGTGTCAAGGTATGTTGAGTTTGGATCTGGTGATGATGCCGTATACTAATAGAGAGCAGAACAAGCAGCTCGACACTGTCAAGGGCAAGGCTGGATCGGCATCGGCGACACCATCGAGGGCAAGCAGCGTTGCGACAAATGGCTCGGCGACTAAGGGTTCGGCGACCAAAGGCAAGGGCAAAGGCAAGAAGAAGTAGTGTTTCTGATGCGTCAGCGTAGGAGGGCAGCATGTTGTGGTGTTTTGGCGTTATAAAGACGGGCCAGCGTGTTTTAGCGCACTGTACTCAACGGGGGTATGTTGAGCTTTGATCCGTCAACGACGGTGTGGGTGGGTGTTTGCGTGTTGCATTCGTAATTGTACAAGATGAATCGAGGTGTTCATACACTATTTCCTGAGTTCACAAGTGTGTTCATTGAATTCGTGGCTATGCATCTACGCTCACGCCACCCATCACAAATCCTCGGCACATGACTTTTGGAAGCAATATATACATTAAAGAAGATACTCATAGACATCATGACTATCGTAAGCTCATCAAGCCTTAATCTCAATCCCCTGACTACCCTCACACTTACTAATCTCCCCAAAATACCACAAATGCGCATCCACATCAACCCCAAAATCCCCCTCGTTCCCCTTCAAATTCAGATTCCCAGTCAACATGTTGATATCCCCCGCCGTAGGCTGCACATCATTCCCACTAGTAACATAGTACTCGGGGCTGATGTGGCGGTATCCGAGTAAGGCAGGCGGCAACTTAGGCACCGGATCGTTCTTATGCGTAACCCGATACGTCTCGCCCATACCCGTTTTGGTAATGTAGTCGCTCACGCCCGCCAGCCCGATCTTCGGCGCGCCGTATGTGTATAAATCGACGGTCGTGCCTGTGGATCGAAGGTAGCCTGCGGCGAGACTCGCGAGTGCGCCGCCGAGGGAATGGCCTGTTGCTACGATGCGGTAGGTCGGATATTGTTTTCTTGCTGTGGCCAGCGCTGCTAGAACGGGTTTCTGTGCTTCGAGCCAGGAGTTCCAGAAGCCGGTTGAGGCGTTGCAGGTTGGGCAGATGGTTGTTGGTAGAACCGGGAAGGCGACGTTTGTGATCCAGTTACGAACAGAGCGGGAGCCGCGGAAGGAGATGACGATGAGGTTGTTTGTGGAGTCTGTGGCGACGAAACCCGTCACGTCTGATTTTATGCTGTTTTCGAATTCGGAGAGGGTGTTTGTTGTGGCGGCTTCGATGAGGGGGCAGTTGCCTTGCGGGCAGGTGACTTTTGTGTTGGGGCTGTTGTTGTTGCCGAGGCAGTAGGCGGCGGCGGAGTATTGGGAGTAGAATTCGAGGTTGGAGAGGAGGGTTGAGGATACCGCTGTAGGTAAGTTAGTGAGGGTGTTGGGTGGAGATGGTGTTGAGGGGAGGGTGAATGTACCTCTGCCTTCGATTTCGACGGGAGCTGCGGTGACAGAGTGAACTGCACCGAGCAGTAGGGCTCCTAGACGGAGGACAGAAGGTGCCATGTTGATTGACGGGTGTGTCGAAGTGGTCAAGTCAATGTCAATATACAATAAAGAATGTACCGACGACAAGACAAATGACCCGACACAAGCACAAAGTGAGAGAATACACCGCACAACAGCCTGACTACAAACCTACCCAGTCGCGTGAAACACACCAGACTATATACTTACCCACGCCATCTTGACTAACCTCAGCACACCAGGTCCTTCCAAGCCCTGCCGCTGAGTATTCCCGGCGGTCAAAGTAAACGGACCAGGTAGTGGGACCATCCTGGACCATTCTGGTGATCGGCGCCCACACCAAAGCTACGGGTACCGGGGTCAGATGGCGCTTGCTGGACGCTTGTCCAGGGGATGTCTGTGCCCAACGTGGCTATCCTAAGATTAGACATTTCGCCGCTGGGCTGGATGTACGCCACAGAAACTTCGATGGTGGAATGCGGTTGTTGTAGATGCCGGATGTGCTCAGCCCCATGAAAGCCGGAAGACTCAGCCTCGAGATCAGCGTCGCAAGTCGCATAACCTCAAGTGTCGCAGGTGTGGCAGTTCGTCGTCGGCTTTATCGGTAGAACTACACGTTCAACCAGACCCACCTACTTCATTCGTGTCGCCTTCCCTTCCAAATCGATTAGTCGACGTTGTTCAGTTCGGCGCTTTTGTGTGCACGCGACGAGACGAACGCATGATCCCGCACACTACCGCATGCAGCATGCATGAAAGAAGGCGTTTACCGGCATTCAGCCACAAGTAACAGCGTGGTGTGACAGCCAATGAATGTAAATACCGAGGTATAATAGCCTGACATCAGCGATAGAGCGTCAAGTATTGGAAGTGGAGAGATGTCTTGTCCTGGTCGCTGATGGAAAGTGCATCGTTTTTGCTTGTTGCACTGAGGCTTCGGTGTCAGCGCATTTTCATCATGTGCGACTGCGGTGCTTGTACAAGCCGGCATGCGTATAAGTTGCTTGCACGCGACACACGGGTATTTGTCGTGATGGATGTGGAGCGCTCATTTGGTGGTGCTGAATGTTGCGGGGTAAGAGCATGACGTAGTCGACTTAGATGCGCCCGATGGCTTTCGCTAACGTGGACAGGAAGGTACCTAAACAACAACATCACGGAGCAGACCAGAAGCTGTTTGTACCCCGAACGTGTGTGGTGGTATAGAAGCAAGAAACGTCGGTGTCAGCACCCTTCTGGGCTAGTGCACGGTACTTATGCGGGGTGCGCAACAGTCCCAATAATTGTGTTGGTGGGCTGAATGCACCCCAGGCACTGGCGTTCCTGGTCCAGCGGCTAACGTATATCTCCGAATCCTCCCAGTCGCGTGCAGCATTTCAAGTCAGCTGTCCACGGGCATGTTACGCATATGGAGAACGAGGCTTTCAAAGTTTTTCCTGCTTTGGCAGAATCTTTCATTTCCACCGGCTGCGATAGATCGGGGCTAGTCGCTAAAGGTACAGAACTCCGTGCTGCTTGAGTCGTGATGTGTGGGGAAGAAGGCGAAATACGCGAAATCGCAGAACCACATGGTATCGCAAGATGTACAAGGGTGAGACGGCGAGAAATCGGCAAAAGAGAAATGTACCGTGAGGCCCAAAGCGGTACCAAAGGGGTTGAGGCTCTCAAATCTAGGCTACTTGTTACCGCGTTTGAGAACGGCACGGGCCTACTGCGGTGGGACGAAGGGTTTGACGAGCATCTCACTGAATCTGGAAGCGCTGTTAGTACACGGTATCCTGAGTCGGTGTGCAATACCCACTTCTCGAGCTTCTCCTTGCCGCGCACTTCCTCGACTAACAGCGGCATCTTGACCACGTTGAACTCGTCGTAGAGCTCTTCAATCTGATCAAGGTACTTCTTCTGCATCTTCCGTCGCGCATTGCACTGCTCGCAGGGGTTGTCCTCCTTGGGGAACAGCAGCTGGTTCACGACAATGGAGTGCGTGTCGATTTCGTAGCTGTTGAGCTCCTGGATCATCCGCTCCGTCTCGTACAGACTCAAGAACTCGGGAATGCAGACACACACAAAGGTGGTGAGGTCGGCGTCCTTGAACTGGCCATTGACTTCTCCGATTGTCTCGCGCAGATTCTCCATCTTCTCAACCAGCTCGTCCATGTTTTGTCCGTTGGGTAGTCTGCCGGATGCACCGAGGAAAGAGTTGAGCATGGGCCCGAATTGGCGCGAGAGCTGCGAGACCTTGGAGAGAGCCTTCTCCATAACGGTGGGAAATTGGAGAAACCGTAGCGTGTGGCCCGTGGGCGCCGTATCGAAGATGATGACTTCGTAGGACATGGACTTGACTTGCTTGAGCACTTCGGCAAAAGACATGGCTTCGTCCACACCGGGAATGCTAAAGGCCAGATCTTGCATCATGCTGCCCATGCCACCCAAGCCCGCCATTGGGTCTTGGCCCTCTTCCGCTCCGCTTGCCAGCAAGTCTTGTATACTGCCGTTGGGGTCGATCTCCATGGCGCTGAGGTTGTCGAAGCCGTTGACGAGGCGCGCGTCCTTGCCGAACTTCTGGTTGAAGGCATCCGAGAGGTTGTGCGCGGGGTCGGTCGAGATGAGGAGAACAGACTTGCGGTGCTTTGCGAGCTGGATGGCGAGGGAGCACGAGGTTGTAGTCTTTCCCACACCACCCTTTCCGCCAACGAATATCCACCGCAGCGTCTTCTGGTCGAGGATGGATTGGAGCGTGGGCGCCATGTCGGCGTCGATGAGCGCGGTCGAGGCCATGTCTGCGGGATCGGGTATGGCAGTATGGAAGGAGGGGAAGTGTATGGCTATAGGAGGAAGTGTCAGTGATATGCTGGGCTGCCAAAATATTAAGCTCGCCTGCTTCCCGAAGCTTCGGAGGGGCAATGCAACCTGGAAGCGCCTACCTTTCGAATCACCTCAACTCTTTGAAGCTCTTTTTGACCGCTCCCTTGATTTATGCGTGGAGGGGTCGCGTTATGTCTATGATGAAGGTAGATGTGGTATGTTTGCGTGGTTGCAGATTGAACAACCTTGGAAGTCGCGCAGGAAAGTTGACTGGGTGGGAATGCGGGCAGGCGCGTCATGCGCTAGTGCGCCACAGCACAGCCACGTGGCGCCCACCCCGCTCATCTTTCACTCACACTCATGTTCCTCACAACAACTTCGCTTTCGCCATGCCATCTTCGATTTATCACCAACATAAACATCAGGTGTACTTCAATCTGGATTGGGTCATCGACACGAAACATTGTCTCTTGTTCGCGAATACCATCACTCGGCATTTCCAGCATCTTCCCGTCGCACCCTGATCTTCATCAGAACGCCACGAGCTACGAAGAAAAGACAATTCCGATCGTCTAGCTCATGCGTAGACTCACCCTCTAGTCCTTCCGCGTCAATTATCGACGCTGATAAATGCTCATACTGTCGTCCAGCTTCCCGATCAACCACCCATTCTAGATCATATTCAACGTCTTTTGGGGTACCGTCGGTGTGCATCTGCGCTTCTTCCGCAGGATATTCAATTTGCGTTTCTAAAGATCGCGCGGCGTAGAATGGCGACATGTTGCCAGCTGCAATGGTGCACGATAACGGTTGGCCTGGAACAAGCGCCACGACGTCGCCGTTGTCGTGTCCAAGTGGCATAGCCCGATAGCTATGAGAGTAACCCGAGACTACTTCTGGAGCAGTGACATTCACCGGTAAACTGTCCGCCTTCGCCTCTTCCTCTATCGTGACGCATGTGTCGTTCGTCGCACACCCGACAACCTGCACTTCTTCCACTGGCGCTTTAACTGTCGAAATACTCGACGTTTCCGAAGAATCTCCTTGAACGACATCGTTGTGTGATAGGGTTTGCACAGCCTCTGTGTCCCTTTTTGTTGCTCTTGATAGTAACGAACTGCGCAGCGTTGACGTCGAGGCGGCGAGAGTGAGCAGCGTGCTTTCATTGGGATCTGGGTATACAGTCTTGCGCCGCTTTGAGACAATGTCGTAAAGACTATGCCTAAGCGTATTGTCCAGGATATCGTTGAACCTGATCTCCATAGCTTTCAGAGCTGGACACAGCGGCAATCGCCATCCAGGATACAATCGGCCGTGGTATCTAGGCATGTGCATCCTCCCATGCGCGGTTATAAACGCGTTACAGAGATAACAAGCGTCCTTGCTCGAACATATTACTCGAGGTGGTGGACGCAAGTCATTGAGTTCACAGTAGTAGAGAAGCTGAATTTCGGCATGGATCTTCGCTTCCGTCATTGTCTTCTTCATTTGAGCCGCAATAGTTTCGTTTGCTTGCAACTCCGTAGTGTTTAGCAGGTTGCAAATGTAGTTGATCTGAGACCTCTGGTACACAGGATCGATTGTCTTAAGCCTGGTTGCAATATTTGGGGTATTGAAGCTTGTTGGGACGAGATCAAAGAAGGTGCCAGGTAGATCGGCAGGTACGGCCTTCATGCGCCGAACTATTGGATACTTCTTCGCTGTTCGGTGCAGGAAATGAGCGGCTTCTCGGTACCTCGCGACTTTGCTAATGATGTTGACCAGGTTGCTTCTTGAGCTTGGGACCATCATACTATTTGGTATGATGGCTAGCAAAGGCCCAACGTCTACCGCTATTCGTAAGTTGTGGGTTCCATGAACGAGTTCGCTCAGCTCATGAGTTGTTTGGTGCTTGTTCCATAAACCGACTAGCCGTATCACATGCTTTGCCTTCTCTGTGAACAGCTTCGCGTCGTGGAAAAGGGCACCAAGTTTCCCCTTCCCGAGTTGGTTAAGACTGTGTATTGTAGTTTGCAAAACTTCCGTTAAGGGTTGTTTTGGCTTCTTCCAAGCATTGGAAATGAATCTAAGACGACTGAGAATACGGCGCGAGCACATCGTGACGATCGCCATAAAGATCTTATGTTCAAGGTCGAGGGAACGGTCTCCTGCTCAGTTTGATCAGTCTTGAATAGGGAAAGTAATGTTATCACGTACGATTCGTCACCCGCGCAAGGATGGCAAAGATGCTCTCAAGATTCTGCTCTAACTCCCGTAATACTATGTTGCCACCGTGTGCGTTGCGTTTGTTCACTGCTATTAGAACGCTTATTGATGCCGTTGCCGTGTTTTGCTTGATGCAAACAGCGGGAACGCGATCTGGGTCATCCTTCGTACACGAGAGAAAGGCAAGTGTGCTAGTCAATTCTCGCTCCTTCCTGAAAGACAGTGAGTAGCCCTGCTCTGGGAGGGTAAGATTGTATTGATTCGAAGACGGCGGTATTGGAACAGAATGGAGGAGGTGAAGAAGCGCAATGCTCTCAGCGCGAGCAATGGCGAGATGTGGGATGTTGGCTGATGACATTAGGACCGATGTGACATCTCGGTAGCTCACTACCCGTAGGCAAGGCGTCGTACATTTTGGATGACTACCTGATTGCCTTATCGCGGAGTACGTAGCTTTGTGTAACCTTTCAACCCTTGCTTGGAGCGGGGTCGTGACCGAGTGGGAAGGTACAGCCGTCTGCCCAATGGAAGTCCAGCTTCAGTTTTCAGATAGAGATTGGCGATGATACATCCTCTCACACTACACCGTGTGCACTTAGACGCCAATGGTCAGTCGCGTCGGAGACCAAGTGTTGTGCTAATCTCGCTTCAACGGCATGGAAGCAAGACAATATCTAGTACTGCAGTCGAGGGAAGACAACCTGTAATGTTTGGTTGTTCGGACAGGATTGCGACGCAACGAGATGGCAAGTGAAGATGCAACTTGTCCAGATGTATGTGAGGAACGTGGTGAAGGAATGCATGTTCTCCATCCCCGACACATCCGCACCGTCCTCGCTAAAACGGAGCACCGAACAGTATTATTTGAGAGCGCACAAATCGAGAAATGACTTCCTACGGTAAGGAAATGCAGCGTCCAGACTGAAGTAGCGTGTCGTCGTTCGGGAGTCCGAGTCGGAGTACCCAAACTGCCATAGTCAGCCAATCACAGCACCAGGAAAGCGCTGACGGGCCTCCCGAGATCCGCCCGCCCCACGCGAGCTAGTCGCGTGTTTGTCCACCCCCTCGCGGCACGCCTCTCTGAGTCCCGGAGTCAATGACGACACAGCGTAAGCCGAAGATGTTTGCGCGTTTGCACGGGGCACGAGGCGTCCGGCTCTCCGCTGCAGTTGCGGCACACATAGGCCATCTTCCTGCGACGTGAAATATACCTTCATCCATCCGCTCATTGCCCAGTAAAATCATTCGCAATTGCAATTCGCTATCTCCAAGTACCAAGATGAGCCACCCAACACACCCAGCGACAGTACACTTCCCCATCACCACCACCTTCCTCACAGGTGCTCTGGATGCCGTCTACTTCCTCTCCAAATATGCGCCGACCTCTGGCGCCGTGGCGTCAACCTGTAAGCCCTCTCTCCACCCTCCCCCATCCGGTCACACATCTAACACACAACCCGCAGTCAAAACCCTAGACATCGCCATCAACCCCTCCATCTTCCCGCTCCTCTCCTACTACACCACCCTCCTCACGCTACTCTTCTCCGCCCCGGCGGTCGCGACCGGCATGTACGAGTTCATACCGCTAGTCAAACGTGACGGCTTGAAGTCGAGGAAGGCACAGGTTGGCGCGCTGCATGCTGTTATCAACGATGTCACGGTACTGGGTGCAGCGTTCAACTGGTGGACAAGGAGGAGCAACCCCGGCATGGTGCCGAGCGATACCAACATTCTGATTAGCAGTGTCATTGCGCTACCGGCGACAATGTTCGCGGCATACCTAGGTGGCAGTCTGGTGTATGTGTATGGTATGGGGTTTAGGGGTGGGCAGGCTAAGGCGAAGAAGGCGCAGTAAAGCCAAGCATGGTGAAGGCATGTCGGTGGCATTGTGGTCATTAGTCGTCTGCGCAATGGTTTTGTATTATTTTTGGTGCCGCCGTGGACTTGACGGGATTCGAAAGAGGTATAGAAGAGACAAGAGTCAAGGGACCGAAGAGCAAGTTCATTGGGAAGGGTGAGGATAAAGAGTTCAGAGGAAGACAAACGTCGGGTCCATTCCGCTAATGCCCAGCGTAGCCCTACTGAACCTTGCCTGCACAGCTAGACGTAACTTGGATATGAGAGACCCTCTTGCTTTTCGTTGCCCGAATCGCTGAATAGGATCATTTGTCATATGGGCCCAAGACCTCTCAAATGTGCCATATCTACCACTGCACAACCACGTGGGACAATTTACTCTAGACAAGATAACATTACAAATACAAATACGCCATTTGGTAGCTACCAGCTTGCCAAGCACACGTGAGAAAGCCACCATCTCGGCGAATGGGCGCAGTTCCAGAAGGCTGATCACATGTCTTATCTGTTATCGCAAAAGTGGTTGCCTAGTCACGTCTACGGGGGAGCTGACTCTGCTCACACTCTGTTGCAACCTTTCATGAACTCTATGATACATTCAGAGCCTGAACTACTCATCGTTGCTTACACACATTCCGAAGTGCCCAATCCGGAGCCGCACTAAGCACAGGATCGACCATCGAAGTACCACCGTGAATAAAGCAAGCAAGCGTCATGGCTCCAAATGACCCAGATGACAGCCTCTTCTTGCGCCTGTTTATGTTCATGAAGGACCCCCCGCCTCGAGTCAGCTATGGCATGACTCCTTTGTTCTACACGTATACCTCTTATTTAATCGGGTTTTGCGTTTTTACGCTTCACAATGCACGCGCGCATGACATACGGAGAGGAAATTTGATGTGGCTGTTTATACTAGGCGTCGCATGGTTGCTCACAATCATTATGATACTGTTCTTCAGCACCACAGCATCAGCATTCTTCGTCGATTTGTTCATACTTGAAGACCCACCCCCTCGATCCACACACTGGGCCCGTTTCTGCAGCGTGGTGCTTGTCGAGTTCCTTGTTGTTGTGCTCTTGTTAGAAATTGCGATCCAGCATAGGCGTTCAGGGAAGTTCATTTTCAAGCGAACAACGTCTGCAACAGGCTATGTTAGTTTTCAAAGGTTGGTTGCCATACCCCTTTTAAAGATTCCACCATGTTGATTTGTCGTAGCTTGAATCCAATAAGCTACTTCCGTCTGACTGATCGATCTGCAGCGGGAATTCATGCCTCGGATGCTAGCATCGCCATGCCAGACATATTGTTTACAAGGCGGGCAGATGCAGTCCTCACCAACGAATGGCACGGTTCAGCGACCAGAGACCTTGGAAGCCTCGATGAGGGAAAGAAAACATCCTACAAGTATTTACCTCTAGCACAAGGCGACATCCGGTTACTTCACGTCCACTCGTCCGACAGTGCAATTGATTCTTTGCAAGTCTCATTAGATCATGTACCTTTGCCGTCTGCCCAGAGCCAAAGCTACGCGGCTTTGTCATACACATGGGGCTTGATGGATGCTGATGTACCGATTTCGATCAATGGCGCGGTGCTGCGCATAAGGCCAAACCTCGCAAGGATCTTGCAGATTTTCCGAGACCTGCAAGTCAAATACGTCTGGGTAATTCAGTGAAGGTAGATTCAGCATAGCATAAGCTAATATTATGTGTAGATAGACGCTATTTGTGTGAATCAAGCGGATCTTGTCGAACGTAGCGCTCAAGTAGTGCGCATGCGCGCCATCTATGCAGGCGCTCAGAAAGTACTCGTAGCGGCAGATGCCGCGATCACAGGGAAATGCGACGAGCTTGTTCCGCTTCTCAACCGGATTGAACCGACTCTAAGCTCGACTAAACAATCAGCACAAGTCTCCGACTTGATGAGAACTATGCGAGTCACTTCAGCCCTTGAAGTTCTCTGTAACGATCCATACTGGTCCCGATTGTGGATCATCCAGGAGTTCGCGTTAAGTGCTAAGGCAGAGATCCTTTTTGGGTCTAATGTCGTCAATGCCGCCAACGTTAAATGGCTGTTGGACGAAATTGGTGTCACGATGGGAGATCATCAACAAGACCGCATGCAGAAGTTATATGGTATTCGCAGAGCTTGGCAATCCAATATGCCCTTGCAGCTCATAGACCTACTCCATAGAACTAGCGGATCACAATGCTCGGTCAGGCATGATCGCGTTTTCGGCTTAGTAGCACTTGCGCCCGATGCTTTACGATACCTCCCGGAGCCAAACTACGAAACCGACTTCGTGATAGCAACGGTGGCTATGGCACGCGCTTATATTGAGAAGACTTCGGTTGATTTGATCCTACTAGCGCCACACCGAGTGCGGGTCCCAGCATTACCGTCTTGGTCTGTGGACTTCTTCAACCTCGACTAACATCCTTTCGAAGAGCGAATCTTCAGTCTAGTGGTGCGCCGGCAGATCTATAATTCTACGCCACAAGGCGTTAAGCTTCCTGATTTTGTATCGGAAAGTAAAAAGCAACAGCCCAGCAATTGGCACGCAACAAGAGGTATTCCCTCGAATGTTACCTACCAAGGCGATATCATGCAGACGTTCGCTGGGCGCATCGGAGCCATACGAAGTCTAGGAAAGGCTTGGTCAGACCCGATAGACTGCGACTTCCCAACCTGCGACCCGACATGGAGAAGGGTCACCAAAGCCTCACATCTACGGGAAGAGTTCGCGAAGCTCATGCTCAATGGCGACAGCAAGTGGGCTCTTGAGGGGTATTGCTACATACAAGTATTTCTCGCGAGTCACGGATCTTATGATCTAGAGCAAAATGACGGCGAATTGCAGAGATGGATATGCGGCAACCGAAAATTCTTCACAGGCGCCCAATCACTTGAGGAGTGTGCAGCAAGCCTTCCCTACCCACTGTTCCTGTATGGCCCTGCAGCTTACTGGACTTGGAGGGAATTTGAGCATGACATGCGCCTGGGATTATTTCAACACATGGCCTGGAGGGCTGAAGACGATATGCGAATGATGTATCTAGACGCTGGCCCAAAGTGGCGAGCTGGATGGGCAGCCAAGAGCGCACTACTACATGATGAAGTCTTCTTGATACCAGGATGTAGCAGCCCGGTGATATTGCGCAAGACCGACGATGGGAGGTATCGGGTAGTAGGCGATGCCATAGTCTATGGAGCTACGAATGGCCAGTATTGGGAGCAGTTGAACGCCGAAGATATCCGTCACATTGAAATCGTCTAGATAGTTCAAGGTAGAGCAATTTACACTGAAACCGAGTTGCAGTTATCAACATGAAGTATGATGCATGGTGTTTGTTCCTAGCGTACATAGTTTGTGAGGGGCTATTCTGCTGCACAACTGTCGGCGCGCAATTTATATGGCACGATAAGGGCACGATGAACGTGCGACCTCTATTGGTTGTGTGTAAGCTGACCACCGCATGGCCCAGTGGTGGCTTGAACCCCGCTATCTTACAGCTTGGTCTGTTTTCAGCTTCCCTCTTCATCGACGAACTGTATTGTCAACATTACGCGCAATATTGGGTCGCGGTCTTTTCGACATTCTGGACTGACTTTCATGGAGACGAACGATCCTTTTGAGAGGCCGACCGATTCGCACGATGTAGTCACAATTTTCCCCTGCAGTAGCTTCGCCGACTTCCTCTACTCAAATCGAACGACTCAACAATCGGGCACTTTCCACCTGGAAACAACTAGTAGTGACGTCGCGAGAGGTGCTTCCGCGGGCTGTAAGGGATGTGCGCTTCTTCACGATGCTGTCACAACTTTCAGTCAGAATCGACTGCCGATGGATGTTTGTTCTATTACTTGTATGTGCCACAATAATAGGATAGAGGGGCGTGGTCTTAAGATAGTGCTGCATCTCCGCTTCAATCATAAGCGTACGGAAAAGAAAGATGAAGGTACCACAACGGAACGAGAGCTTTTATCCTTGGCCGACGATTATATAAGCCAGTATCTCACATTTGGGGTCCAAGTACGGTTGGAATGGTTGGGAGGTAAGAGATTTGCTACCAACAGCGAGATTCCACGGATATGCAACTAGGCTAATGAGTCAACTTTAGAAGACCTCAATTCGGACGAGGCAGCGTCGTTGGAAGCACCGCCAGTCCCCCAGTCCTTTTCACCTCTTCCCGCTTGTACCTCCTCCAGTCAAACATGCCGAAGACTGAATCAGTGGCTCATCACTTGCGCGGAAACACACCCTAACTGTAGAACGTTTTCCGACACGGCGCTGCCAAAACGAATTCTTGAGATAGAAGACACACGTGTCTATCTGCGAGAGGAAACAAGGCAGAATGATAGATATGCTTGTCTCAGCCACTGTTGGGGCGCGGACGGCCCGTCATTCCGGCTTGACGAATCTACTCACCAGCAACTTGCTAGCGGAGTTGCAGTAGATCAATTACCCAGAACGTTCCAAGATGCCGTTTCTATATGTACCAGCATTGGTGCTCGATTCCTCTGGATTGATGCTTTGTGTGAGTAACTGTGCTTATGGCTCAGTAACCTTGCTAAGCCATTCGAAGGTATCAAGCAAGATGACGTGGATGACTGGGCGGAGGCGGTTGCGACTATGGGCGACATTTACGAGACGTCATGGGTCACTATCGCAGCTACTGGGTCAGACAGCAGTCAGAAAGGGATATACTCGACTGTTCCAGAGCGATACAAAGCCAGAGCTTTACGAGATCACGAATTCCATGTGCGAGAGGATCTTCCGGGATTTGCCAATCCAGTCAATTCAATCCACGAACATGATAGTTGGCCACTCTTGCGTAGGGCTTGGGTATATCAGGAGCGACAGCTGTCACCCCGCATGATCCACTTCAGTCAACATCAGATCTTCTGGGCATGCAATTCCTCATTCCAATCACAAGATGGGTGGCATCCCGCACGATGGAATCCTAGTAGGAAGAAAAGTCTAGAGGAGTGGAAAAGCATTGTTTCCGAATATTCATCGTTGAGGCTTACATACGAAAGCGACCGTCTACCCGCCATCGCTGCCATAGTTCTGCGTGTTATGCAGAATCGACCAGGCGATACCTACATTGCAGGCATGTGGAGGGACACTCTGATCCCGGACCTGTTCTGGTTTGCCACCAACTTGCAGTCTCGGCCCCGTCCTACATACAGCATACCGACATGGTCTTGGGCCTCCGCATCTGGAAAAGTACAGCATTTCATCAGGGAACAACCTTTTCAGCAGGTTGCGCAACTACTGGATGTGACCTTTACAACTATAGGAATGGCTCACATGGGGCGAGTCGAAGATGCTAGTATCACGCTACAAGGGCCCGCCTATAGTCTTCCAAGATCAGCGTATTCGATCTTAGGAGACAACATCGCAGCCAAACTCTGGCAAAATATAGACATTCCCTTGATATCGGATATCCGATGCACTGTCTTCAGAGACTTTGACTGGCAAGCTGTCAATCCTCGCGTAGGGTCCGACTATGACTTGACCATCCTGTTCCTATGCGAAGAAGTCGGGGACCCTGCGCGTGTGGGACAGCATTTTGGCGGGATGGTTCTGAAAGCAGTCGAAAATGATGCCTTCGAACGGGTTGGGTTTGTCCATGTTTACCCAGACCCCAGCAAGTACAAATATCCTTTTTCCGAGGAAAGCAGCGACGAGGAAAGCAGCGAGGAAGGTGCCGAAGCCGCCAAATACGACGAGGATGGCGAAGATGACGAGAGGATGGATGATAAGAACACAGCTCATAAAGGAGCGGTCTATTTTTCTGCCACTATACCCCACATCGGGGCCGAAAGGGTTGAGATCGATGACATCGAAGATGGAACAAGCGGAAGTGATAGCGATGATGATACAGTATCTTCTTTTGTTAGCGCACTACCGGTGCAGACTTTCAGAATCATCTGACACCATTCTTCACCTTTGAGGGAACCATTTGTGGGTATAATATTATCAACCTCGCAACTCGTAACAACCTATTACAAACCAAATTCCAGTACAGCATGAGCCTCAGTACCTTCTTTACATCGGTGAACCATACCCTCCGACTCACCTCTCAACGTCTGCTCCACCAAGAAGCTCATTTGAACATCGCTCAACAGTTTGCAGCGCTGCAGCTCAAGTAGGTCGCTCAAGTGGCAGTGAAAGCACATGACCACATCGTCGAGCGGTGCCTGCTGCTTACCCGACGCACTCGTGCCAGAAGCACTCATGGTCCGAGCCCCGGTGCCTTTCCGCAGCACTGAAGGCGTGCGCAACTCCGGCAACAGTATGACCGCAAAGCCGGATATTAGCCATTTCCCGCTGGCATCGAGACTGAGGATGAAAGCGTTGTTCACGTCCGTAACACCAGAGAACATGCAGATGCGGTCGCCAGATCCTATCTCGTATGACCCTGGGCCTCCTCCGCAAGCAAATCCAGTGATGCCGTTAGTGCCCACGAAGGATGTGTATCGCGCATGTCGTTGATCAGTGTTTCGCCGGGCCAATTTACTTCTAGCGGTGAGGTATAGTGCCGCCGCGTCGTCTGTCATGCTCCGGGAGATGATGTTGCGGATTACTTTGCTTCCATTGTCACCAGGTTGCGGACTGGCGCTGGCGTCAGGCCCTTGCTCTCCAATCGCTCTCGAGAGCCCATCGATCACCAAATCCGCGGACGCTTCGATCATCGCTTGCCGCACCTTTTCAGTCGGACCGGGGTTTCCATATGCCACATGAGGGTCAGCAAAGCTGAGCAAAGTCTGCGTGTCTCCTTTGGTAACGTAGTCGCCAAGATCCTGGATGTCTTGAGTCGAGAAGGATCTTGGGTGCATGTTTGATCGCGTCCAAGTTGCCCTCCATGTGCCTGGTTGGAAGGCCTCGTCGTAGTCTACGAAATTACCGACTTCTGTGATTGTGCTAATGAATGAGACCGAGGCGATCATGCAGGGCGTAGCAGCCACAATGTAGAGGTGTGGCTGCAGATTCGGGCACAGCTTTAGGATATGCTGTGCGAGGGTTTCACGCGAGACATCTAGCGCCTGCATGAGGAACGTCAAGAAACGGTAGTCGTCTGAATCTCCTCTCCTAGGGTCTTCGTGACATTGGTTGCGAAGCACGTCGACGAGCAGCTCGACAGGTGCTTTGTTGTAGTCAGGCACAATTTTCTCTCCGCGGCCAGTGGAAGCAACGCCCAAGAACCCATAGACTCTGTCGTACACTACAGAGCTCTCCGACAACGCAAAGGCTTGTAAGAGATCGCGCAAGCGAAATGTCGACTTCAGGGTCTTGCTGTTGCGGCGACCAAGCATTTCCCTCCGGTACTGCTTCGTGCGTTTGAAGTCTTTCCGGTACTTGAACAACAGATAGCCGCGGCTTGTATAGATGACGCTCGTTGGGGAGGCGACTGGTGTGGACGCAAGGCCATTGCGCCAGATGCCTTCGACTGTCGCAGCACCCACACTGAGGTCGCCACACCAAATGTCGACCGACTGTGCCAGCACAAATTCCTGAACCACCCATACCCGACTCCAATACGGCTTATTAAGGACGTTCGCCAGCGCATTATGGAACTCTTCAACTCTGAGAAGGTCAGGATGGCGCGCGAGTAGGAAAGCTAACTCTTCATATCCTTGGGGAAGTCCGAGCCACACTATGACAGATTGCGCTCCAGTGTATACATCGCGCATGAGCGACACTTGGTGATTGCGCTCCGATATGTTGCTTTGATCGATTGCAATGGCATCAATCCACAAGGCAGTGGCCTTGCCTGGATCCTTCTCGCAGCATTGCCGAAGGTACTGCTTCCTGCGGTATTGCTGGATGAAGTTCCATAGGCTCTCTCCCACGGCGAACCTCGATCCTTGGATGTCGATGTACTTCTTCTCGCCAGCTTTATCCCACATGTAGGATAGCGCAATGAAAGTGGGCTTATCGTCCAGGTCGCAGACGGATAGCGTTGCCTGGATGGGCTCGTGTTCAGGTGCCGGTAGTATTTCCAAAAGCCTGACGCTCTTCTTATTTGGGTCTAGAGAGCCATATTGGAGTAAGGGTAAGGCTGCCAGTGGGTCATCCTGGTCGGGTGTTGCCGGCGGACTGGCGGGCGCGGTAGTGGGTGCGGAGGACTTGCGCCGCAGCTTTTGCAGCCGAAAAGGATCAACAAAGGTCTTCTTAAGTATACTCTGAGTCGTCCGCTCCGGTGCGGCCATGATCTTGTAGAGTGCACAAATGCGACGATGTGGCAACAGAAGCCTTAGCGGGTCTCATCAGTGGTAAGGCTGAGATGCAAGTGGAGAAAGAACGCGGCGCAAGAGAACCTTCCTTGTCCAGGCCATCGTTAATCGCCGCGTGATTCACATACACCGTCTGACGGCAGGGCTCCCAATAATTGCCAGCGAGTAGGCGTTGATGTGGCTTGCAGCACGGTGCCTAGATGATGGATGTCTGAGGCCAGAAGTTCGTCCGAGAGACCTCGGGATGCTTTGGCGAAGCTGACTAAGCTTGCATAAACGGGTGGTGTGGGGGCCAAAAGCGATCCCAGCCCCCAGAATTCCTTCCGTCATCATCATCATCTGCGGGAAGCGTACCCAACCGAGCAAACCAATATTTGGACCCATGTTAGGGCTAGCATGCAAACAGCTCCAGCACGCGATTTCCCATCGCCTTGTCGACGACAGCGTCGTATCCTCTTAGTCCAGAGGCGTATACGACGCGATTGTGACAGCAACGACAGCTTCTGACACACAGCGACATCATCTTCAGCTATCATGCATCGATGAAAGCGATGTACCAAATCGAATGGTCTGCTCGCACTTCGCGAGGTTAGACGCCGAGCTATCTGGGTTATGATTAATAAGGTCAGTCCCGTTGTTTTGCCATTCGATATGCTCATGATCGCTCGTGCGCGACTGAATCGCAATGATGCCTACGAAGAGCTTGCGATAATCGATAATAACGTCGTTAACCGCTTACGGGCGCATGCGTGGAGGAAGGTACTACTACTGCGTCTATTCCAGCCCGTTCTGATGAGTCGAGGAAGCAAAAGTGACGTGACGGCACGAACACTGGATTACCACAGGAAGACCTCAAGCCGGGTACCTCCTCGATGAGTTGATGTTCACGGTAGTGTTGTTCTTCGCTGGTTGAGATGCAATCTCTACTGGTTTGATGCATACCGATACTACAGCCATGTCCAGATCGCTCGGTAATCTCCAAAACCAGGCGAATCACAGCATACATATCCGACACTCAACAGCCTATATATGCTGCACTCATTGTCCTCGACATGTTGTATCTTTCTCATTTCGCAGCCTTGGGGATCCGTCAGCTCTCCACCAATCTCATACCATGCCTTTCCGATTATCATCTATCAACGGTCAAGTCGGATGCATCAGAACGAGCCAAGCACTTAGCGGATATGCTTCAAACGCGGGACAGACATTGACTCCATGTGTTTTAGATTCTTGCAAAGCTGCACTATATGCGGAGCGGAGATGAAATCGGTATCCAGAGTTCTTGAAGGAGCAAACTTACAGGATCAAGGTCGTTAAAGACATGCGCAAAAGCCTTCGACTGGCGCCAATCCTCAGAAACACACTGTTTCCAAACCTTCCTTATCGAGAAGATGAAGTGTTCTAGTCTCATCTTCGGCGTTCTCGCAACACTTGCGGCTGCACAAACACCTTCCCCGTACACCGATGTCAAATCAGGCATCACATTCAACACCCTCCAGCACAGTAGCGGCATGTTCTTCGGTCTTGCACTTCCAGCCAACGCCACCGGAAACACTGACTTCATTGCGACGATCGGGGGCAAAGGCACGGGGTGGAGCGGTGTTTCTCTCGGAGGTGGGATGCTTAACAAGCTCTTGATCGTCGCTTGGCCAAACGCTCAAACTGTAGTGGGCAGCTTCAGAAAGACTGCGTACGCTCAGGCTGAACAAATGACTTCAATAGCGAGATGATGCTAACACACAGCAGCCAATACGCCTCTCCAGCCGTCGCAACCGGCGCCTTCACACAGACGACAATAGCAAACGGCACATACGTCAACAGCACGCACTGGACGTACACCTTCCTCTGCTCCAAGTGCATTCAAACCGATGGCACGACATTCAAGCCTACTGATGCAGCGCCAAGTCTCGGGTTCGCATTGAATCCGACAGCGCCGGCCCAAAAGACGAATCCCGCATCTAGTGTATCGAAGCATACGGCGCAGGGGCAAGCGGTATTTGACCTAAGCAAAGCTAAGAACGCGAAGTTCGAGGTCTGGAAGGGCTACGCTGTGCCGAAAGTTGCTACGGGCTTTGCGGGCTAGGTAGTGCGACGGCTAAATGGGGTTGAACGCGAAAGGGAGTCGGGGTTGTCAGGCAGAACTGCGGACGTGGTCTGGTTGTTTCGGCATCGCTGAGTGCGTACGTATAGTTGTGATTGTTCTCGCAACTTTTCTTGTTGGGTTATGCATGTCATCTCACTGTTCCCAAGGATGCGGTTCAAGATCTACCGCTTCGTGCCTGATCACCCTTCCCGTCTTTAGCCTGATTGCATCGAACGAACTGTGCGGGGATGACCGTGCACACGAAGCACTAGAGTCTAAATGGAGAGTCTTTGGCGCATGCGCTTCTGGAGGGAACTATCAGTTCATAGCTAGTTCGGTTGTGTTGACGATCAGATGCAGGGGACTAAAACAATGACAAGTGACGTAGACGACAAAGGCGGTCATGTAATCACATGCGCAATGATCTCTTGGAAAACTTGGTGGCATCAAGGAAAGTATGTGATTTTATTCTACACTACACTCTACGTTCACCAGCGAAAGAAACTCCTAAAAGTAGGAAGACCAAAAGGATTGAGAATGTCGAAAGCGTTACGGGCTTTGATCAAATCAGCTCCCTTCTCTGCGACAGCGTACATTGTCGCTTGCAAGTGTGTCGCGGGG
The DNA here is from genome assembly GCF_023758075.1 of Alternaria novae-zelandiae. NCBI lineage: Eukaryota > Fungi > Ascomycota > Dothideomycetes > Pleosporales > Pleosporaceae > Alternaria > Alternaria novae-zelandiae. The sequence goes on along the minus strand of NW_026056974.1, from coordinate 1,013,493 downwards.
ATCAACGGGATGATACTCGCGTCCACGATGCTGAGGCCCTTCACGCCGTGCACGGTGAGGTCGCTACCCACGCAGCCACCAAGAGACTCCGGCATCATTGCGCAGCTACCAGACATGTGTGCAAAGGAAGCCTGGAGAGCCTTTTGTTGAACAAGGTCATTGATGATCTCATCGTCCGTCTGCGCTTGGGTGCCGGGAGTGAGCTCGACGGGGGAGAACTTCTTGAGCTCAGGATTCGCCCAGTGTTTGCGTGTCCATCGAACCATTCCCGCGATGATCTGGCGATCGACGGGGTTCTGAAGGGCGTTGAACTGGACAACGGGGTTACCGTATTTGTTGCTTGGGTTGATGGTGACAGTGCCGCGGGAGAGGGGGCGTTGCAGCGAGCTGATGGCGAGACCGAAGGGTACCATGGGGAACTCGCCAACAGCGGCGTCGGCGCTACTGTGCAGACCCGCGATGATGTCGCGTTGCTTGGTGAAACCGCGAAGCAGAGAGGAGTCGTCGTACACCGAAGGAAGGTAGCTACGGACGTTCTGTGACTTGACAGTCTGCACAATCTGGTTCCAGTTATCGCAAACTGTCTGCAGACTGAGGAAGGCTAGACTGCTGCCGTGGGCTTGCGTGAGGGGACCGCTCCTGCTGGTATCGTACTCTGACCATACTGTAGCGTTATAAGTGGGGTCTGCGCCGCTGTAGATATTGGGAAATGCCAGGTTCTTGAGGTCGAACACCATGTTCGCATTGGGGTGGTCTTGCATATTGGCGCCGACAGCAGGCATGTTCTTCTTCACGTTGATGCCCGCAGCTTTAAGCACGCTACTTGGTCCAATGCCGCTGAGCTGAAGAATCTGTGGTGTGAAGATTGAGCCAGCAGCCATGATGACCTCGCGCTTTGCATAGACTTGCTTGACTGAGCCATCCGTTCGCGATTTGAATTGGACACCATTAGCTGTGTATCCAGTGAGTAACTTCTTGTCAAAGAGGACCTCGTTGACAGTCTTTCCGGTGACGAGTACAAGGTTGCTGCGGGTCTTGACAGGGTCGTAGTACTCGTTCTTCGCATGAGATCGTGTCTGGGTCTTGGGTCGCAGAGCTGTAGGTATCCAGAAAGCACCCACTGCCCTCCCTGAAGCATGCTCTCTGGGCAAAGGCACGCCTGATTGCTTGTATGCTGCCCAGATGGTCTTTGTGTCTTCGTACTCGAAGTTTGGGAACGATGCTTGTATCGGCCCGTTGGTGCCATAGTACGATGCGTCATACGTAGTGCCAAAGCTCTTCACGTTGTTCGAGGTTGGTGGCGTGAATGTGGTCGACTTCTTGAAGTAGTATAAGAGGCTGTTGAAGTTCCAGCCGGCGTTACCAAGTTGCTCCCACGCATTGTAGTCGGCGGCAGATGCTCGGTCAAAGGCCATACCGTTGACTACAGATCCACCACCAACGACGTTACCCACCCAGACAGGATGAGTACCGCCTGTGTTTGTGTCATATGCAGACGTGATGTCGTACATGAGATTTGCGTTGACACTGTTGGCAAAGCTAGGTACTTGAGTGGTCACATCGTCGACGACGTACCCATTTTCGATCACGAGAACAGTACCTGTGGATGTTAGGTCCATATGTCAACGCCGAATGTGGTTACTCACGGCTTGAATCTTCGCTGAGGCGGTTGGCAACTGTCAGGCCTGTCAACCCGCCACCAACGATGATGTAGTCAAACGATTGCCCGCCAACATCTGGCTCGCCGCTGCTGCTACCCGGAGAGGACGGGTCCAACACCCGCGGCACGAAAGACGCAAGGTAGAAAATGCCCCCAAGAAGAAGAGACATATTAGAAATTATGGACAGAAGGAGTGTATGAGCACCAGACGAATGGCGCAAGGGTGAGTGGTGCGTCAAGAGCTAAGATTACGGATCGTCGAAGGTTTATACCAGGACTGATCCGTTTGTCAGGTAGCTGACGGACGGGCCACCCCTGAGTACGCGAAGCTACTGAAGTGTTTCGCTTGCGAATAAACGAGCTTCGGCATGCCATGGCAGTTCTATACTACCCGCTGGGCGTTGCGTAACGACTTTCTCTCGTGGAGTAACTGGCGCTCAAAGGTACCAGATTCTGCAGTGCTGAATGAAGCATGTTGCCCGGGTTCTTGGATCGATTCTGCACGGGAACAACGTAGAGATCCGCAAACCTTGCTGAAAAGTATAACTGTAGTCGACTAGAAACGGTAAGCCTAATGATCCTGTCAATCTGCCCGGCTATCGACAAGCCTAGAGCTGCAGTCATCGATATCTGGCAAGTACAGCTAACGTGGCGTCGACTATCAGCTCCCGCCGTAACAACCACGTGCATCGTCGTATGACGTGCGCCACGCGAGCTGATGAGGAGATTTTAACCTGGATGGTGCAACGCTTTGTCCTGCGAACCACATAGTAGTCGATAGTTCAAAGGGCGAGACCGACGGTGTGGTGATGGCGAAGCGGCGGCCCCTGGTACAACCGCGGGAATGCAGGGGCCACGGCTGTCATGTTGCAAGAGCCGTACTGGTGAAAATCTCCATCATCCTCATCCTGCTGTCGCGCTGCTGCGGGTCGTCATTAGGTCGATTGTTATGCTTTGGCGTACGAGTGTTTAGGTTTTGCAGTCGTCTAGATTATCGGTGGCGGCCGGAGAAGGCTCAATCGGGTATAGCGCGCTCCTATCTGACACTAGCTACACAAAGACAGAAACCTGGCGGCATCACTAACTTCACGAGCTCAGCAACCGTCGCTTGTCAATCTTTCCTGCTGCGGGCACCCACGTTGTACTAGAATTATTGCGGTAGCGAAGAGCGAGCAACAAGCCGGTGCTATCGCAGCCGTTCGGCCCGTTCACTGAGTATGACATCGTCACAGAGATTTCGCGTCGGCTGCTCACATTGAAGAGTGCAAGGGGTATCTGATGCGTTCGGAATGATGGACACTCGATACCCTCGCTGTCTGTTCACTCCGCTTCCGTGGCTCAGCCGGACTACTTGACAAGGCCGTTTCGAGCCTGATGGCCTGGCATCTGCGCCCGCCTGAGCTAAACCTTCGTGCAACGGCGCGCATCATAACCTCTTAGCCCATGCCACGACGGCTAACCGAGTGACAGATGTCGTGCTTGCTGGCTCCGCTCATAACTCACGATGAACCTAATCTCGGGGCTGTGGGTTAGCAGCATGCAAGAGTTTGGTTGGGTTTGTTTCCAGAAGACAAATTGGGAGTGGCTGTGGAAGGTCTCCCGACCGTGCGCTTCTGGCTCTTTCAGGGCTTGCGCGCGAGGAGGAGGAGATATGTTTGATCTGCAGAGCCTTGCGGCTCGGCTGCCTCCTTCAAGCTGATCAGTGGAGATCTGGACCACGATGTCCGAGCATGAACGCATCCTGACTAACGACCTGCCACGGTGATGTGCGCTAGTCCTCGGCGCACAGTCGTAGGAATAGGGTTTAACCGCCTCCTGCATGCTTCGTTGCGTCTTACGGGATTGGCTGAGTTTGACATCGGTCGGCCACTCCGCCGTTTATGTCTGGCTATCTGCAGAACGTTAACAGAGCAATTATAACAGCACGTCCACCCGGCCCGTTGCTGCATCAGCCTGCATAGCATTCCAGGTGATCAGCAGAAGCTCATTTCGAGGAGAGGTCTCCGGTCAGCCAATTTCATTGGGCATCTTTATCTTTCCGTGTCTCATCCTCTTTACATCCTCCCATTCGCAATGGGTGTACCCACAACACCGGAGGGGCTTCCTTTGGACGACCGCTCCAATGCGCTCAAGATACCCATCATCGCTTTGATCATATTCAGCTCTACATTCGTTTTACTCCGTCTGGGCATAAACTGGAGGAATAGGAATTACTTCCTACTAACCGATCATCTCCTTTGGACGGGACATGTAAGTCGCGATCAAGCGAGAGCTTCCAGCATTTGCTAATCAGCCTCAGGTTATAGCTGTCGCAGGCGCAGCATGCTGCTACAAGATGGCTGAAGTTGGGGCCGGCAGGCACGTCTGGGACCCTATGTTGACACCACAAAACATGGAAACGTACCTCTACTTCCTCTGGGTGGGTCAGCTGCTCAATTTGTACGGCATGGCCTTGATCAAGCTGAGTGTATGCGCCTACATCTTCATGCTGGACTTCTCGCGAACCTTCCGGATCATCATTTGGGCTTCCGTCGTAATCCATCTTGGCGTCAACTTCGTCTTTCCCACAGTCATTCTGTTCGGCGAATGCACTCCATACACCAAGCATTGGGATGTCTCTGGAATGAAACCTGGCTCTTGCTGGGACGCGAAGCCGCGTGTCATCTCTGGATACTCCGGCGCTGCGGTCAACATCGCGACTGATTTGCTCTACACCATGGCGCCGCTTATCTACATTGCGAGGGTGCAACTTCCGAAGCGGACGATCTGGGGAGTGCGCGCAGTGTTCCTGTGTGGTCTCATGTAAGTTGTCCTGTCGCCAGGCATTTTGCTCACATCACTAACACTCCTCAGCACCACCACCATATCCGCACTCAAACTCTACGAGATGAAGTCATTGAACGAATCGCCAGATCCAACCTACTCCTCCGTCAACCTCAGCATCTTCGCCATCGCCGAAGTCTTCGTTGGCGCGTTCACTGCCTCGCTTCCACCACTCCGCAAAACATTCGAGAACGTACTCCGCAAAGTGCTCCCAACCAGTCTCACAGGAGGATCAGGCAAGGGATCGAGACAAAGCTATGCGCTCCAAGTATCAGGGCCCCAAGTCAGCGGAAGGTCTTCAAAGCCGAAGCACGAGACGGACGATGACAGTGAGCTGGGCATACTGCCAGACGAGGCGAGCCACGAGAGGAAAGGATCCGATCACGCGATCATGAAGACTACACATGTCAGTGTGACAGCCGACAGCAAGAGTATAGCGTCGCGCGACCATACCGAGTGGGCTTAAAACGCTTCTCTACACAGAAGCACATAGTAATGATAATGAATTAATGATCTTCAAACCATCCTGCTACCCAATACCGGGAATGCATTCCCGCACCGTTGCGTACTCACGGACGAATTCCCGCTCCCATGGTCATCATGATCACCGTCAGGGGCTGTGCTGCAGATCCCTGTCTCACATCTAACCGAGGTCCGTCATTGATCAGCAACCTCATCTGCACCACATAACCTTCCATCAACATGTCGAAGCCGTCGAAACCATATCGTCGCGATCTTCAGTTTCGTGGCTTCGCTGAGGGCCTGACATATCTCAACAGCGACGGCCAAGCACAGTGTCATTATTTCGGCGGGGTCCCATACGCCCTCCCACCCGTCGGCCCCTTTCGCTTCCAAAAGCCACGGTCCCTCCCACCATGCTACCGCTACGGCACAAAAGCGAACCCAGGACGATACACAGGCGGCTGTGGCCTATGTCCGCAGCCAGGCTCCAACACAGAAACCCTCGACTCGCCCGCCTGGGACGAAGACTGTCTGCAAACCAACATCTGGATCCCAGCCGGGCCATCGCCAGCAGAAGGTAATGTCACTGACTCTACGCGACCTCAACCAATTGAAAGCTGACTCGGGGAGGTTGGCCGGTACTATTCTGGATCCGTAAGTAATCATTTCTTCTCCTCGCACTCGTAACTTCCTAGTGCTTGGCCATCGCCGTTTCACGGCAGCCAGCATTCGAGGCAGATCCTCGGTTGGCGCACATTGGCACGGGATATAAACTCTTGCACCACGTGGTAGATCCGCACTAACGCGCCCTAGACGGCGGGTTCCTGCAATGGGGTAGCCCGAACGGACTCGACCTCCGTGCGCTACTCAGCGAGTCCCCCGTCCAATGCGTCGTCGTCGCTCCCGCGTACCGCCTAAACGTATTCGGGTTTCTCGCATCCAAAGAGCTGATCGACTCGTGTCCTACTACTGATGGTTTTGGCGTTAACCTTGGCTTCTGGGATCAGCGCATGGCTTTGCAGTGGACGTATGAGAATGTTAGCTATTTTGGTGGGGACGCCGCGAATATTACTGTCGGGGGTTACTCGGCGGGTTCGCACTCGGTGTTCCATCAGCTGTCGTACGATCTCGGTTGCGCCGATGAGAAGGCGATTGTCAAGAGGGCGTTGATGCTGTCGAATGGGCCGGGCATGCAACCGAAGAGTTTGGGAGAGGCGCAGGACCAGTTCGACGAGCTATTGGGGGCGTTGGGTATCGATTTGGCGGAGTCGCCGGCTGAGAAGTTGGCACGACTTCGTGAGTTGAGTCCAAGGGCCATTGTGGAAGCGAGCAACGGGATCAAGCTGCATCAGTTCCGCGCTGTTACTGATGGGGAGTTTGTGCGGCATGGGCTTCTCGAAGAGCTGTCGAATGGTGTTTATGCGGAGCGCATGAAACGCCGCAACGTCAAGCTCATTATTGGCGAATGCAGCGACGAGCATCATGTCTACGGTCTTTGGCGTCCACCTACACCGGGCTTCGACAATATGCTGCACCGGCTTGAAGCTGACTACCCTCGCGACGCATGCAAGGTGTTGATGTCGCACTACTTTCCCAGTCGCAAACTGCCGTCAAAGTACTTGAGCTGGCAGGCAGCTTTCGGCCATATCTACGCTGATGTTCAGATCCACGCACTGCGTCGCGGCATGGTGAATGCGTTGGTGAAGCATGGCGCTGGAGATCTTATTCATCGATATCGCATCGAATGGCGGGCGCAGTGTGTTGACAAAGAGTTGCCCAAGCACTTTGGTGCTAGCCACGGCTCCGACATGGCGATATGGTTCTGGGGCAATGGAAGCGATCTGACTGAGGAGGAGAAGCAGATCGCGTTGAAGACGTTTCACGAACCGCTGAGCAGGTTCTTTAAGGGCGAAGAGATGGATTGGGGTACGCAGCATGCGATGCAGTTGAGGACGCTGAAGAGCGATGGGAATGTCGCTATCGAAGAAGACATTCGACTGGAGGAAGGCTTGAGACTGTGGAATGCACTGAAGACGGCTGGCGCTACTGGCGACCCGAGGGACACTGCGAAGTTGTAATGGCAGAATATCGCAACATTGTAAACAGAAAAGAAATCTCTCTGCAATCTTCAAAAAAGCGAGGCAAACCTACGTATTACTATATTACCCGATTAGGAAAGTCTAATACAAGTGTAGAACATAGCCAGGTGTCTTCAGGCTCCTACAGGTTGTAGGGGGCCTGTTCGACCTTGCTGTCGCTGTCATGAGGTTTACCATGTCCGCCCTCGCGGCTGCTCTGCTGATACTCTTTACCCGCGGAACTCATTCCGAGGATACGGTTTCGCCTCGGCAACCGCGTCCACATCTCAACATGCTCCAACGCTCTGTTCTTAACATCTAAAGAATAACCGATGGTACTAGCAATATAGTCTAACAAGGCGGAGAGGAGGGATAGGGGTGGTGGTAAATGTTCTGCATAGGTCTAACATGATAGATAGACATCTCATCTCGAATAACATACACCCCTCGTCCAGCGATCATAAAACCCTAAAGTTTAGACTCACCCCCCTCCCCATCCCCCTCCAGCCTAAACACCTTTTCCGGATTCAAAATGCCCCTCGGATCCAAACTTCTCTTGATTGTTCTCATCACCTCCACACCCTCACTCCCTACCTCCTCCTCCAGCGCATCCCTCAACTTCATTCCAACACCATGCTCACCCGTCACCGTACCCTCCAAGCTCAGCGCCAGCCTCGCAATGTCCATGATTACACTCATCGCCGCATCGTGATGCTCCTGTGGACACACGATGCTGGAGTGCACGTTGCCATCCCCGATATGTCCAACATTCGCACAGAACCAATTCGCTTGGTAGGTGGACGAGGCTTTGGCGATGAGATCCTGAGTTCCAGCAACAAGTCTTGAGAGATTCGAAATAGGAACCGCGCAATCGCTGTGAAGGAAGAGATCCGTATCCTTCTTCTTCATAGCAAGAAGAGCTGTGCCCATGCATTTTCTCGCGCCCCAGATCACACTCACCGCACCCTCATCATTCGTGATTTCGACATGCGATGCGCCATGTGCTCTACACAGCTCTTGCATGACATCGATCTGGTCTTGCACACTATACATCGACGGCCCCGCAATCTTAAAAAACAGCGTCGGCACCTCTTCAAACCTACGTGCAGGCGCAAGACCAGACACATTAACACACCGCATCTGCGGCCCATCCGCCAACTCCAACGCCTCAAGCCGATGCCCCAGTTTCTGCAACGAAACAACAACATCAACGCCCTCTTGGAACGTCCTGAAAGTAGCTAGACCAGCATGCAGGTTCCGCGGTATCGGCGCAAGACGCAATACAGCTTCAGTTACAAGAGCGAGTGTACCTTCAGATCCGATAACGAGATGCGTGAGGTCGTAGCCTGCAGATGTTTTCCGGGGTCTGTGGTGTGTTTTAATGATGGCGCCGGAGGCGAGGACGCAGGTTAGTGAGATGACGTTTTCGGCCATGGTGCCGTAGTGGTAGGCGTTTGTTCCGGAGCAGGACATTGCTATCTACCTCACCTGCAGTGTTAGCAAAACACCCGTCGGACTGGCTTCATTGGCATGAATTGATACATACCATACCACCCACCCTCGCCCCCGGCGCAGGATCAACAGGGAAAAACAACCCTCTCCCCTCCAACGCTGCATTCAACTCCACCCACCCCACCCCCGGCTGCACAACAACATCCATATCATCCTCATTCACCTTCACCACCCCCCTCATCTTCTCAAAACTCACACACACACCTCCTCTTACATTCCCCAGCGCCTGCCCGAAGCTCGTGCCGCCGGAAAACGGGGTTACGGCTATACGACGCTCGTTGCATGCTTTTAGTACAATGGATGTTTCGAGGGTGGTTTGGGGGAAGAAGACTATTAGAGGTGTGTGGGTGGGGGGTGCGGGGGACCAGGGGGTGTTTGATTTGGCCGAGCGGGTTGAGGGATCGAGGGTGTGGGTGATGTTGTGGGTGGTGAGCGAGGAGAGGAGGGAGTGGATGTTGGGGGCGGAGTGGTTGTAGGTGGGTGGTGGCATGATGACAACAATGGTGAGGCAGGGGTTGAGCAGGGTCTAGTGATTATGGGCTATTTTGCTAGCCCCAGATGTCTTCGATCAAAAAATGAGAACTAGGACGTTGGAGTGTCCGTGTTGAGACGGAAACGTGGTTGCTGAGGCGAGGTGTTGTCTTCGGAATGAGTTCCGCGGGGAAAGACTCAGCACAGCACGTTCAGTTCTTACACATCTTTTGCACGATAACCATGCCATTCCTGCTTTCACTTCTGGACATGTTCTAACAACACCATTCCCATTGACAGCCTATGCATCTGAAGTTGCATACCTTAGGCCTAATTCTCAAAAGTATCGCATTTGTCCTGCGTAGGACGTGCTCCAGCTCCATCCATCCCGAACACCCAGCCTCAAGAAGTCCCGTCCCATCTCCCCCTCCCACTCTCCATTCCACCTCTCCCCATCCCAGCCATTCTGCCTAGCCCAAGCCCGCCAATCCGCCATCTCCTCCTCACTCTGATAAACCTCCGGTCCACGGAGAAAATCTTCCTAATCCTTCTTTTTACTCCTCAACGCCTCTTTTCTAAGCCACTCAGCCCAGACACCCAGATCATCCGCTGCATCCAATACACGAGATAGAATCTTCGATTTGCGATCTAGTTGAAACTGTGTTTCTTCATTGGATAAACCTTGGTTGGCGTGAATGTTTTGCTCGACAACGACCAGCTCGCCGTTGGGGTGGATATCGATTGTCACGGCGAGAGGCGCGTTGTATGTTATTGGTGTGGAGACGGGGGTGGAGGTAGAGGAGAGGAGATTAGATATGAGGTCTGCTACGTCGGGGGAAGATGTTATGGCTTCCGGGTGGGGGACGTGCAGGGTGAAGCGCGGTGTAGGCGGGTTGTAGCTTAGGGTAACGTCGAGTTGGAGACGAGGCAGGTCTCCCTGCGCGGACGTCTGCGGTACAGCTTTTGGTGTGGGATGCTGGCCGAGCTTGTGGGTCGGAACGGGCTTTTCGGGTGCGAGGTAGAAGCAGTCTCGTATGAGAGACGTGACATGCGCGTACTGTCTTAGCACGGGCAGCATCTCGACGAGTTGCTTCGGATGGCTGAAGGGCAGGCTTTCGAGCGTACGGCTGTATTCTAGCTTGGGTATGTAGAGACTCATGTCGTGTCGCCTGTCCAAATCGCAGCCAGAAGCGTCTTGCTCTAGTACTAGAACCTTTCGCGAGCTGCGTATCTCGTGGGTACGGTCGCCTGTTGTATTGGACATGCCTGGGTCTACCTCGCCCGGCCTCAGAGCCAGGCCTGCGAATGTGGTAGGACGGAAGTCGTCGGTACGAGGCTCGATGCCAACGATCTGGTATAGCTGCATGTGCACAGCGAGCGGTACGACGAGAGGGGGGTTGAACTTGGCGACGAAGCGTACGTTTGGGAGGCGTCCAGCTGCGGAATCGAGGTTCATGGCATCGTCGGTCTGCTCGGGAGGTTCGAGGTAGGTCGGCTTGGGGTCGAGCCAGTCTATCGAAGATGCGTTCATCAGCATGTTGTCTAGGGAGACATTTGCGTCTGCGTCGGCTGACTTCTCGACTGCGTCGCTGATCCAGTCGTCGGAGATGCGGATGGGCGTGTAGAGGGTGGAGGGCGAAGATTCGCATTCGATGGTCAGTGAATACATCTTGTTTCGACTCCACCGATGGTCTTCCGGGTACGAGGCAGACTCGGTCGGCCCATCTAGCTGCAAGCGTCCATCCATCCAGTATTCCAGGCTCAGACCGAGACACGATCCGCCGTTGAGCCTGGGTCGTCCGCTCTTCTTGCACAGCACTTCGCGCTCGGCCCTGTATGTCCTGAACCGCTCGTCCGGCTTCCTATTTGCGAGCTCCGTCTTCTTTTCATGCTCAAACAGCTTCCGAAGGCTCGTGTAGACTCCCGCAATCGCATTGTAGCAACTGACCCCGCCGTTCTGCGGTGAGCCCAGCTTATCGAGCGTCAGCAGCTTCTCCAAGCTCTCGGAGAAGCGCTCGAGCGTGACGTTCAGCTTGCTCTGGCCGGGCAGAGGCTTCAAGCTGCGCACGAGAATCTCCGAGCCCGTCGCGCCGAAGTTGAGATCGGCTCTTGATTCGTCCAGCCCGGTCTGGAGATTGACGCTGACAATCTCATCGTTCTTGAAGGTGACGTCGCACAGGGCCTCGTCTCCGATCAAGAGACTCCACGTGCCTGCCTCGTCCATGTGCTTCTCGCACGGTATGTCCATCTTCTTGCAAAGGGCTAGCAGTCCCTGCTCGCTGACGCGTCCGGGCTTCTTGCCGATGATGTCTATGATCTCGCGCAGTCTGCGGCTTCGCTCTGCTTCGTCGGCGCGTCCCATGGCGCTTGCGCTCATTCCCAAGCTGGACATGCCCAGCCCGCTCATGGTGATGCCCATGCCCACGCCTCCCATGCCCGAGCTCGCGACGTCGTTGAGCATGTTAAGCACCGCGGGCGAGTCGTACGACATCATGTTGATATTGCCGGAGGGAGGGACGCTGCGTGGAGCGGGCGAGGAGAAGGCATTGAGGTGTCGCGAGGGCGTTTCTTTGTCTTTGGGCGTTGGCGTGGCCATGGTGGCGTTGGTGAGTGCGCAAGGCACTGCGTGGATTAATTATGCAGTTGAGCGAGGGGTGGGTGTTACGATATCATGTTGCGTGCATATTCATGAAGCGAGGAGGAAAGGTGCGTTGCGCCCAAGGTCGCTCACGGTTGGTTGGCCTTGGCATCCCAAGCAGGGCAGGACGCTCACCCCAACTCTACAAATGCATGCTGTAGAAGGACTGAATATGTTTCCATGTGTAAAGCACGAATATATGCGCGGGGTATCACAACGCGACGCCTGGCCTAAGCCCAATAACCTAAACGCCAGCTCCATCTCCAGTGTTCCAACTCAGTCCAACTCCACCACATCGTCCTCAAGAATCTCACTAATCTTTCCCTTTGCCCTAGTCCCCGCAGCCCTCCCTGTCTTCTTCTTAGGCGCAGCCTTCTTGGTCCTAGCTTCCTGCAGCAAGAGCTCGTTGAAGATGTCCTCGACCCCTTCCTCATTGTTGTACTCAATCGCCCTGACCCGTTTCTTCGGCCGCGGCTGCTGCGCTTCTCGCTCGTTGCGCTCCTTCGCTTCGACTTCCCAGCGCTTCCTTATCTCGTCTTCGGTTTTGTTCTCCATGGTGTGGAAGGAGGCGTGGTGGCCGCAGCCGTCGCATTCGTATGAGGATGACGACTGAGGTCGATTAGCTAGTGTACCGGCGGCGTAGGGTTCCCAGACCTACCTTCAGCGGATGCAACATGAAGCGCAAACACGGGCATTTCGCGGCGAGCAGAGACGGCTTGTGATTGCATTGGCCGCGGGGAGGGACATAGTTCATCTGCGTCCAGACATTGGGTGCGTTGCCGGTCATGCTGATGAGGTAGTTGTGGGTGGAGTCGAGGCGGTCAATGACCCGATTTGATCAAAGCGCGAGGTCGTCCATCGCATAGTGTTCACTGCGTGCACAGGTAGAGGTCGGGCTGCGCGCAAACGCCAAATTGACTCGAATTCACGTGCTTCGACTAGCCGTAACCGCATTGGGAAAACCCCGCTCCGCAAACCGTCTGACAACGTCATAGCTGTTCAACTGTGGCTTACACACATGCGCAGTGTATTCTCCTCGAATAAATGCTAAAGCAAGGTACATTCTTCTCAGTAAGCACTCGTCTCACGCCACAGCCGTGCGGCATAGTCGGCATCTTCGGCTCAAGCAAACATTACAACTGTCAATCGGTCCGCATGGGTGTGAGAGTGTTTGATTTGGAATTGCCCCTCGTCCAAGCGAAGTATCATAACCCGACCAGAACTATGGCCAGACCTAGAACTGCCAATGACAGCAAACATGCCCCTCAACCGTAAGCAGCATAAGCGGACGGCTTCCCTCTACCCGTCATGCGTCGGCGGCAGACCCTCGCGGTTGAACCGAATCAGGCCTCGGCGCTAGGCCAGTGGTGGGGAACTTGGATGCGTAGGGCGCTTCTTGTCCAAGTTGACGATCGATACAGCGGGGTAGGAACTCGAGTATAAAGCCCGAGGTGAAGGCAGTCCAACACGACACTTGCTCTTTCAACCTTCACAGCTTAAACAACTCCACCAACCAACTTCCCACCCCACCAACTTATCAAGATGCCTGCTGGAGGATGCTTTTGCGGTAACGTCCGTTACGAGGTGCAGGGCGAGAGCGGAGGCAACGTAGGTGGTATCCTGATGAAGTCTGTGTCGTCGCTAATAGGATATGCAGATCCTCTGCCACTGCCTTGACTGCCGCAAGATCACCGGATCCGCCTACTCAACCAACGCCGTCTACTCGGACGAGGGCTTCAAGGTCACCAAGGGTACGCCAAAGGCACACACGGTCAAGGGCGACAGCGGAAACGATGTTACTTCCATGTTCTGGTATGTATTCGTTACGGTATAGCGAGTCCTGTTCTGACCTCGTATAGCGGCGACTGCGGCTCGACCATGTGGCGCCAGGGCGATACTTTTGCTGGCAAGCGCATCATCAAGGTCGGAACTCTTGACGACACCAAGATCCTCGACAACATGTCGATGAACGCCGAGTTGTACGTCGACCACAGGCCGAAGTGGGTAGGCTCCCAGGAGAGCGCGGCGCAGAAGGCGGGCATGTAAGGATCGAGCGGTTGACGGTCGAGCGGTTGGGAGCGGTGAAGAGAAACCAGAATAAGGTTTTTAGTGCTACGACTGAGCCATAAGCCAGACGTCTACTCAGAGTCCGAACTCTCTGGTTCCTTCAAGCGTTCTCTCATCATCTGTGACTGTCAGTAGTGACCACACCATATGAACACGACACCTACCTGGTTCAAACGGGCCTTGAGCTCATTGATCCTCGTTTCCTTGACCAGAATGTGCTCCTCGTCGAGCTCCTCGATGATGTATTCGTTGTTGTTCTTGCTGTCAATGTCCACTAGCATGGCTTTGATGGAAGCGTCGCACTTGACGAGTGTGCCTAGAAAATCAGTATCGCGAGAACTGGTGGGAGAGGCGTGACATACCTCTGATAGCTTTGACCATGTTGGAGAGTGGATGCGAGGTTGCGGGGTGCAGGTGGGTTAAGTGGAAGACTGGACAACAGGGTGCGAGCGCGCAACTGACGCGATTGCTTGGCGCCATCATCTGCAAGCCCCAGCACGCCATTCCGGTGCCTCCGCTACATCACTTCGACACTCCCATCTTACAATGATGAAGATATGCAACGCTGATAACCCAACGTTATTGTACGCTCCAGGGCGTTCAGCCTTATCATGATGAAGGCTGCAGACCTGTTCAACTCCTTCCCTGTATGAGATGCCACACCAAGATGGCTCCTCCGCGCCTCCTTCACCATCTACTTGAAGAAGTAGCGAACGCTGCGAGCGATGCAGGCGATACAACCGCGAACAGCCCATGCTTCACTATCACCCCGCCCATGCCCTAATCACTACCTTCGCCCCTCGTACGAATCATTCACTGGGGCACCCTTACGAATGCTTCGCTATCTCCACTCAATACCCACACTACGCTCACTGTAGTCAACCGACGCAATGGCTTATCTCGGTCTGCTCGCGGAAACGCCCCCAGCGGCTGGAACAAGCATCCTCCGCCGCAGCGACGACGATAACGACGCCGAACTCTACCCAGAAGAACGCAATAACACCAGTTTCTACAAGTACTTTTACCTCCTCCTCGGCATGCTCGCGGGACTCATCCTCGTCGCAGCATGGCTCATCCGACGCCGCAGAGTCCGTCATCTGACCGTCCGGCGTCAGAACGGGCAACAAGCACCAGCGAGAGACGCCGAAGCCTGGCCTGGCACACGGAGGCTCCTACACGGACGATACGGGGCCACCAACTCTGTTCTGCTTCGCCAGACTGAGGGACTGGATGAGCATGGGGAGGCGCCGCCACCCTATCAGCCAAAGTCGGATGTATCTTCTACGACTATCGCTATACCGCTTCGAACTCTACGAGCAGACGGGAGCGAGCGATCACTGCCGCCACAGTATAAAGCGCTGCCATGAAATTGGTCGAGAAGTTTTCGTTTGGCAGGTCGACATGACGAACGGCATTGCATGCTCCAGGCTCAAATCTCGTATCCATCTGGTCGCAGACAGGCGTCGTAGTATTCGGCAACCGAAACCTTCATCCACCCGACAAGAAACTGGATAATCCTCTCAAGACCCCGCAGCGAAGATACAAGGACAGCATTTATCTACAACACCGATGGATAGCAAAGGAAACACTCCAACAAGAGATCAGAGACAACACTACCATCCATCACATCCCCCATAGCCTTAATCAGTAGTTACAAACCACCATAATCAATACAACACCCCCATTCCTTTTTCTCCCCTCCCCATGCTCCCCTCATATTTGTCACTGCAAAGTCATCAACCACAACACCATCAAGATCACAATCCCGCCGTATGCATGCGTGAAATAGCGGCGGAGATCCCTTCGATCAGCTACATACTGCAAGCCACAGCCACGTAATAGTGGGGCTACGCATCGCCAACGGATGGACCCTTGCTGCTTGCCTTGCAGTCACTCCCTCGCTAATGCGCCCAAAGCGACATATCCACGCGAATGTTGTTATTCTTTGTGAAGTTGATGTGTCGGAGATGGGGAGGTGAGGATGTTAACAGTTGTGGATGTGCTGATGAGAGGGGCTTGGTTGCCGCTGTATAGTTTCGAACGCACATAGAGAGTGAGGAGATAGGTAGGTGATATTGCACCACCCCTTCCAAAACACATACTCAAATCACCCTACTTCCACTCACACCATTTACATCCCTCGTCCGAGCCACCTCCCACAGGCCCGAACACTTACAGCAACCATGTAGACGTCACAACATCCTGTGTTATTCAGCAACCCGTCAGCTTACCCCACTAGCCCGTTTCCGTGTCCTGCATGCATCGTGCTTTTCCCGTTTGGGAAAAGCGGGGAGTGGTGGTATGACGCCATGCAGGAAGATCAAATCCGCGGTGGGCTTTGTAATTGAATGCGAGTTTACACAAATACACCTGTGCCTGACTAGTCGCAAAGGGGGAGATGTGTGGGAGGGTTGGTGGCTTCATGCAGGTCTGGTCTGCTTCGTACGGGCGCATTTTGCGATGCGATGGCCGAGTTCGGGGCCGAGAGGACTTAGGATGGACATTGGGGTGTTGAGGGAATGGGAAAGGAGGTATGGCGTTATTACAACCACGTTACTAGGTAAGTATTTGAGTTGCTTGCTAAACATAGCAGAGAGTTCTGGCGTTGATACTTCCGTCCGTCCATGCATCCATCTAACCACTCAATCAACTACTCATCCATTCACGCCGAATACACCTGTACTACGACATCGGCCACCGGTTTTCTCGCGTGAACAAGCCGCTTGCGTTAGAAAGGATTCGAGCATACTGGTCTATAATAAATATCTCCCGTCTGTAGATACCTACCTAGGTACGCTGACGCCAACGTGCGGGACGTCTAGAACGCGCATGTATGCAAGACATCTTGGCTTTTCCTTTTTCTCTCTCGTGTCGATATGGGAGAATAGTAAGGTATGTAAGGTATGTGTAATCAACTTCAATTGCTCTCACCGAGCGGGAGGCGAAGAAAAAGAAGGAAGAGAAGGAAGGGGCAAGGTAAGATGCGTTGCTTGGTCAGCTGTAAATGGTGAGAGAGGGTGAGGGTGAGAAAGGGAGTGGCGGTGTTTTGTGGTTATGTGCTGATTACGTGGGCAGGATGGGTGAAGGGGAGTTAGGATGAATTGCGTTGGTTGGCCTGGAAGAAGGTATGGGTGTTGATGTGGTATTGTGGGAGATTGTATAAGAAGGAGGAGGAGTCTTGAGGAGAGGTATTAGTGTCAAGTTCGACAACGATCGTCAAAAGGATATCGAATACCATCATATCTTCTTTTAGACGCTTCTTCACCAATATCAATACCCAATTCTTCTCTACCTAGATATACTTCCCGACCATGTCAACATCCGGTGGTCTTTTCATCAGTAAGTCACACCATTACTTCTCCATCTCCATCTCTATCTTCATCTCTTTCCCCTTTCCCCTTCTCCTTCCCATCCCCTTCCCATCCCCTTCCCATCCCCCTCCACGCATCCCCAACCCACTCTAATAAACCCCCCAGTCTGCTGCACAGAATCCAGTACATCTACCCTCCTCCACCCATCCCACCACTTCAACACCACGCACGCCACAGTCCACGCCACAAACGGTGCGCGTGTCACGCAGGAGGTTATAAACAGCATCTACTGGGCTGACCAATCCGCGCCGCTGGGATTGGTGATTGTGATGGGACATGCGGGTACGTTCTTATTCCCTGTGCTCAGCAAGAGAAGCGGTAGACGTCGAGGCACGAGACTGATGTATCATGGTTTGTGAAGGTTGCACACACATCACAACGACTCCAGAGACCACTATCAGAACCGACATTCAATCTCTCAAGTCGAGTCCTTACGTGCGAAAAGAAATCCAAATCGTAGGCTACGTCGTAGATTTGTATAGTCGCACACCCGGTATAGCGGCTACAGAAGCGAGGTTGAGGGAGGTTACGTATGTTGTTATTCACTTCCCTACCCCCCTTCCACGAAATCTTTTCCAGAAGATCGAGACTGGCTGACAGGAGATAAGTGTACCAAACACGGCTGGGACGGCTGGGACGACTGCGGCATCAGCATCATCGTCAGGACAGCAACGCACATCAAACCAAGAGGAAAGTATGAGTCCGTTTTGGAGCTGAGTCTCGTCTCGTCTCGTCTCTTCTCGTCTCTTCAAACAACACCGTACTCATACATCTCACTACCCATCTTACTTTAACTCAAAGTTTGATAACGAGAGAAAGAAACAATATCATTCCATAACTAAAAACCATGATTCATTACAAGTCAATATGAGCGGGCCAGGCCAACAAATACACACATCTACATCCACACACACACTTGTATCAAAGTACTGCTACCACCACCACCATCATATCCAAGCCCGCCTTACTACCATCTATCCCACCCCCAAACCCTTGACCCTCCACTCCCAAACCAAAAACCAACACCATCCAAAACCCGGGTATCCAAGAAATAAAAAACATCACAAAACAACTCCCTCACACCCCCCTCACACCTCCCCCTCGCCTTTCACACCTCCATCCCCTCCCCTCCCCTCTCTCCCTTCCCCCTCAAACCTAAGGCAAATCCCCATAAGTCTTCCCCCTCCTCCAAAACCTCTTACTCTTCTTCTCCTCCTCCTTCCTTCCCTGCTGCCGAGGCTCCGGCATCTCCGGGGGTCCGCTATTTTTCAAAAAGTCGGCGAGGTCACTCGTTGCTGTTCTTGATCCACCTCCACCACCGCCGCGGATATTATCAGAGACAGCAGGGGCGCGAGCTTGGAGTCTGGATTTATTATTCGAACCCGAGCCTGTGTAGGAGTTTGAGGAGGATATGGAACCAAAGGCGGGAGTGCTGTTATTGTGGTTGCCGTAGTTATTACCATTCCCCTTCGTAGACGCAGCAGACCCCAGACTAGTATTCGAACTCGCAGCCGCCCTCGCCCTCGCAGCAGCGATAGTCTCTTCACTAAGCATAAACGGCTGAGGTTTACTAGTACTCGGAGGCTCCATCCCGTTTAAGAAATCCATCAGACTCTCCTGTCGTGGGGCTTGCGGTCTTGACGCAGGAGGAGCCTGTTGTCTTTGCACCTGCTGGGGCGGGTGTTGGTTAGTCGGCGTAGGAAGAGCCGTCAACTGATCCTCATCTTCATCCTCGTCGTCTTCATCCTCGTCGGACAGGTCGATGGCGTAGGGGTCTTTGACGCGACGACGCGTGCGGGTGATGTGTGGTTCATCGGGGCCGGACATGCTGCCGGTGAGTTGCTGAGGCGTGTTGGAGTAAGCGGGCTGGACGACGCTGGGGGAGGGGATTAGACCGGTTCGTGAATTGATAGTTTGTGTGCTATCCTTTGATTCCAGGGTTGAGGATGCGGAGCCGTATGCTGACTCTACGTTGCCGTGGCCACCGAGCATCGTCTCGAATTGGTCGGAATCAACGGTTGTACGGAAGGGCGCTACGTTTCGCGGGATTCTGGGTTGGCCGTGGTTTGCGTCGGGTGGGCCTTGGCGGATGAAGTCGATGAGGTCGCCGTTGCCGGTGCTTAGGCCTGCGGGACTGCGCGGCTCCATGTTTGGGCGTGCTCGCGTGGCGGATCCGTTGGCGCTGCTGGATTGCTTTGACATGGACATCTTACGTCCGAGAGACGAGGTCGACTGGTTGCCCGACTTTTGGCCATTCCCACTGATGTTGACAAAGGGCTGCACTGGCTTCTCTTGTCCAGGAGAAGGACCAGTCGACCGGATAAAGTCCGCAAAGTCACGCATAGACTCAGACTCGATTTTTGGATCTCTTGCAAGCGGCCTGGTGACCACCTTCCGACTGGGTGAAGGCTTGTGATTGGCGGCGGTAGGTCCCTTGGTTCTTGGTGCTGTGGTGTTGGGCAGGTTCGCAGTTCCAAACGACTTGTCTTCGGCATTGACGCGGGGATACACAGTTACAGAAGATGCGGAGGGCCTTCGTAGTTCCGCCTTCTTCACGACGGGAGATTCCTTCTACAGATCATTAGCACATGTGATCCAGGGAAGCAAGCACGACTTACATCGGCAGTTCGCACGCTTTCGGGGGTTAATGTAAACTTTACCGTATCCTGTCCTTTGACCAAAGAGTCGAATTCGCGGGCGCGGTCTTCTTCAGACATGCGGCCACTCAGTCCACGGGAGCGGTGGCTTCCAATAGACTCCCGTCCGCTTGAGACGACGGGATAAGCGCCCTGCTTCCGAAGAGATGAAGAGGTCGATGTGCCGCGCTTCAGCGAAGAGTTGTCCGAAGAGGATTTATCGGCCACATGCGGAGAACGAGCCGAATCGTCTGTAGATAGGCGGTTCGTCGCTCGTCGCTCGGATGTATCAGTCGCAGACGTGGGACTTCGCCTGGGACTGTCCGAGGTACGCACGCTACGGCTGGTGTGAATCGACGGCGTCTTCCTTTTGTGCTGTGGAGTGTTGCTCTCAACTTCCTGCAGCGCTGGCAGTGACGAACCACGCGATGCTGAGCGGGCTAAATCCTGTCTCCTGGGTGCGCTGGTGGGACCTTCGTACGCGGCGGGGCCTGGGACCAATTCGGCGCCAGTGAAGGACCTTCTGTTGACTTCTTTGCGTGCCACGGAACGGTCTGGCACGTTCGGCTTGCTATCAGGCGAGGGGGTGTTGCTGTATGTAAGCGACGTTGGCGTGAAGTCTCGAGGTGGCACCTCAACGTAGCCTCCACTGCCCGGTCTCCTGCGCTCATGGGGCGAATCGCTGGGGGAGTTCGACGCTGACCGTATAACGCTGTCCGATGTTCGCGCGACGCCAATGGCACGATGCTGCTCCGGCTCGTCGTCTGATGGCTCGTCGTCGAGATAGGATCGCCCTTCAGAGTGGACAGGGGCTTTTGGTGTTGCCAAGGGTGTTCCAACGGGTGATTTGAGGCTCGAACTGCGGGTTGAGAACGTGCGGACCAGTCCTGGAGGGCCGGGTCGTTCGATTGACATTCGCTTGGACCGCATAACCTGGGGTGGGCTTTCGGGGGTCGCCTCGTGCGTCTCGTCTGCCTGCTCAGTCTTCTCAGTCTCCTCGACCTTCTCAGCTTGATGCTCTGGTTCCTGCGACGGCCCAACTGCGCTCCTTCGGAAGCCCATGCCAGTAGCCGCCGCGAATGCCACCATGGAGGCATCTTCCTCGGACGACTCGTCCTGCTGATCCTCAGTATCTTCTGCAGTCTCCTCTGTTGCTTGCAGGGGGGTATCCTCTTCCTCAGCTTGTGCGGGCATGGTGAATTGTGGTGCCTGACGCAGCGGCATCGACAAGGGACGGGGCCTGTTGCTCTTGATGGAGGACTCCACCAGTGAAGACAGCAAAAGAACACTGGACGGCCGCTGGGGTCGCTGGACGGGTGTCTGCATGCCTGAGCCCTCCGCCCCATCTTCATATGTGGGCGCCAGGCCAGGCACCTCGATTTCGTTGACGTCGTTGTCGCCGATGGGGAGGGGTATGTTGGCGGCGATGTCGGTCTCGGTAGGGGGGTGTTCAGGCAGGGGCTCATGCTCGCTGTGTAGGGTGTTGATGGTCTCGCGACTGGCTTTGCGGTGGTGCAGGCTCGAGTAGCTTGGGGCCTGCTGGACACCTCGCGGGGACATGGGCGTGATGGGGGACCGCACGCGTTTCCTCCACGTCCGCCAGAGCCTGCCTAGGGCCGAGTTGAGGGCAATCTTCTCCACGTCGGGCTCTTCGATGATCAGACGCTCGATGAGCTGCTGCGATTGGTCATCGTTCTGCTGGGCCAGCTTCTTCATCCGCGCGGCCATGCGCGAAAAGGCCGCCGAGCCGGCCACGAGTAGTAATTGCTCGGCCACGTACTCGATGACCGAGGTGAGGAAGATGGCAGAGGCCCAGGCGACCAGTCCAGCCTCGTCGTCCTCGTCGTCGTCCATGCTGAGGCCGCGCTCCTGCTGCACATAGCGCTCCTCGTCCTCGTCCTCGAGCTCGCCCAGGCGGGTGTAGACCATGATGCGCAGGCGGGTGCGCTTCCACACCTTCTCCACGTCCCACCGCTCGGCAGCCCTAAGTTGCGCTGTGGAGAGCTCGTCGTCCTCCTCGCCGGCCAGCAGCCCCTGCAGCTCCTCGTCGGCCGCCTCAATGGCATCGCGGGCCAGTCGCGGCTTGAGCACGTCGGACACGGCGGGGCGGATGGCCGTCAGGGCGGGCGAGCGCGCACTAGAGAGGAAAGCGAAGAGCAGGTGGTCGAGGAAGGCATTGAGGAGGGCCAATGCCTGTTCCGAGAAGATGGCGTTCTGCAGCTCGTCCGTGTCGGCGTCCTGGTCGCGCAGCTGGGCATTGTGGTGGTCGGTAACCGTCTGCGAGGCGACGGATGCCGCAATGTAGGCCGGCGCCGGGCGCACCGTCGTGGGCATCTGGAAGGTGACGGAGCTGGCCAGCGAGGGCGTCTTGTCGCTGCTGAAGCTGTGGCTCCGCGACGAGCGCGACGAGGCCATTCCCGCCATGCCAGTCGTCTCGGACAGGGCGTGTCGATGCATGGCGCAGGAGGTCGAGCATGCACGTCGGGAACGGGGATATCGATTAGGCAGAGTAATATGCGCTGCGCACGAAGAAAAGTACAGCGCTCCACGCTACCAAAGGTTACAATAGTATTTTCATGAAGTTGACATGAATTACACACTCAAGCAACAGCAAGAACGGGCAAAAGCACGGGCAAACGGCAGATGGGAGATTGGGCGAGCAAAAGAGTATCAGACCAGAATCGGGGTTGTCACGGCTTGCGAGAGACATCCCAGCGGCGATCCTGGACGGTAGTCTCCTGCAAAGTGCCCTGGCCTAGCTGCTTTGCCCGTAGTCCAAAGTGGCTTCTCGCCCTCCACAGCAAGAGAGTCTAAGACAGGCTTTGTGCCACGCCGGCGTAAAGCCGCTCTATATATTACAGTACATGTCTAGTAGCTGTCTACCAAAGTGTGGCCACTCAAGGTGGAGTCGTCGCACCATGGGACCAGGTCCACGTCTCTGTTCCGCGCACCACGCTCGCCGTACCTGCAGCTTTTCTTTTTGCCCAACAGCCACCCTGCATCCCCGGGACGGATATTATCGTGCTGCGAAACAATGTCGCCGTGTTTTCGGCGCGAGACCGTCACACAAGACACGTCTGCGACAGACACCTCCAGGCCTGTATTGCCGACCACCCAGGGTCACGCGTCCCGCCGACGTGGTTCGCGACGAGTCAGCGCATCCTTTCGCTAATCTCAGGGGCTGGGCTGAGCTGGAGCTGGACAACCACGGTTCGAGACAAAGTACGGCATACTGCAGTTTGTATAGGCTGGGCTAGCATGGAAGGCGTCGCCGTTCTGAGAGTGCAGATCGTGAGGATGTAGTCACATCTACAAAAATACCTTTTAGGGCAGCCGCGACTAGCGTCTCCATCACACTCTGCGTCAGCGGCGGATTTAGAGCTACCACAAGTCTTGCAGTTACTTTCCTCATTTAATTAGCAGAACTACGCCACTTCCTACGTCCGTTGCCGGATACATTCAAAGTTGCGGTCTACATTATTGTGCATCCTGATCCTCTATGAAACAGTTGACAGAGTAGGCGGCAAATAACACGAAGTCGGTCTGGTATATTGGCTCTACTTGTATGTGCTGCTAAGTACAGAACCAACCCTCGTGGTCCTCCTCGATCAATCCTCCTAAGCGAGGCTTCCACGCCGTCTTCATAGTCTACCTGCTTGCATCACGGCGGAGTCCAATCTTTTTCGTCGCACCCTTCAACACACGTTTCAAGCTGTGGCCACTCAATCGCTTCTTCGCCTGTCCTGCGCATGCATTGCCTGACTGCGCCTGGCTGGTATCATCCTTGAACTTCGGCGATTTGGCAACAGCTGCGATGTTCTCAGGACTTGTTGTTGTAACCTGAGCTTCATCGCGATCATGCGGAGGAGAATGATCATTGCCACTGAGGCCTGGCGGAGTGGGGTGGCTTTTGTTTCGGTGACCGAGCGATCTGGTGATGTCGTCTGAGGTCTGGCCCTGTTGAGATTCGTGTTCAGGTATCGGTGCAGTACCATCTTGTGATCGCGAGCGCGCGTGAGGATCAGTAGGAAGGACTGACGATGCCGACGTTCTCTTCTCTTGACCTGTCTCTTCCGCCTTGGTGCTCACGGGTCGCTTCGAGATCTCCATCTTCTTGACACGCTCAAGTTGTGCCCGCATCGCATCGCGCTTTGCCTTGTCCGAAGCGCGCTGTTCGCTGGAACGAATCTGGGAAGAACGAATATCTGACTGGAGACGTGCATTCTCTTCAAAAAGATAGTCCAAACTGGGCCAAGCTGAGCTGTGGTTTGGATTCTGTTGACCGAGCTGCATAAGGGCCTGGAACCCCGCGCGACTCTCTAAAGGCCATCCTTTGGGACTGAATGT
Organism: Alternaria novae-zelandiae; assembly: GCF_023758075.1. Taxonomy (NCBI): domain Eukaryota; kingdom Fungi; phylum Ascomycota; class Dothideomycetes; order Pleosporales; family Pleosporaceae; genus Alternaria; species Alternaria novae-zelandiae. The sequence goes on along the minus strand of NW_026056974.1, from coordinate 989,428 downwards.
ATGGTTGCTATCGGGCTTGGACGGCTTTGAGGTCTTGTTGCGTTCCGCTTGGTGTCGCGCATCGATAGGCTCATCACGATAGCAGGAGAAGTTGCTGTCAGCCATGGCTCTGTCAAGTCTTTCGTCAGTGGGTCATTCAGTGAAAGACGTGCGGTCCTCACTGTCGAAGCTGCACCGCTGGCTCAATGATGATGGCGGAAAAGCGCGCAGATCCAGTGAGCTCTGTTGTCAAGAGCGGGGGGTGAGAGTGATGTAGCCAGAAGCGTGTTGTGCGCGTAGTGGAAGTGGAAGGGTAGAGCTTGGGTTAGACTGTGTTTGCTCATGCCGACCGGTGATGTCTGTGTGGTTGTCCGCATTGGGCCATCGAAGGGCAGAGTCTCCACGTTCACCTTTTTTGAACATATCCCAATTCCAGGTACCTTGCGTGAGTAAAGTGTAGGCTGGATGCATTCGCTAATAACTACGTCCCCTACTCATCACATCATCCGTTGACGCACTCTTTCCGAAGATCCAACAGGCTCCCTTCAGCCTGCTCTGCCGAACGACCTGCTCTTCTGTATCACGTTCTAAGCCTCTTACTTTGTTTCACCTCTCTGAGCCGCACGAGCTGATCTTGGGATATCTGCAAGTCTCAGGACTTCAACAAGCACTGCAATCGCGGTGTTGCTTTGTGATTACCTTGTGAACACATCACCATGTAACACTGACTTTGATACAAGCTAGATGCAAAAAACGCGCAGGGCAGGAGCGTCGTGGTTGCTGTTACCCCATCGCAATCGCTCATTGGCCACGGCTGTAGCCCAAGCTTCCTCCCCTCATCATGCTCCAACTTCACGACATGACCACACAAGACGATTGATTCTTCTTTCTCGAGCATTTGCTTCCTGCTCTTTCAATTCCGTCACGTTCTAAGACGTTTCGTGCGACCACCTCTCGCGGTCGGTCAGGTAATGGCGATGGAATACCGGCGACACCATCCAGCTCCTGGGCCAGTGTAGGCAAGTACCTATGTTTCGATGCTCGGTGCAAACAGTTCGACCTGCAGTGGGGACCGTTCATCTGTACCGTCTTGAGCGAACGCCAAAATCTGCTGCCCCATGCTCACCAAGGCGCTGAGGAGACTGAAGCGGAAGGAACGACATCGCGTTTCTCGTCTGTCGCTGCCAGAAGGAGCGGAGTGAGACATCTCTATTCTACTACTCATCTTCAAAACGAACCAGTCAAGTGAAAAAGCGACCGTGGTAGCGCGTGGCCCACGACGTACTCCAGTCTTCCTTCTCTTACTCCGCCCTCTCCTTCGTCCTCTCGCGCAGCATCACCTCGATTTTAGCGAATGGCCGCCATGTTGTCCCACTCGCGAGGCGGTATTTACAGTCGGAACAGAACTCGCTGCTGTTAATCGATCCCATGTCCTCGGCATAGGTACATGCCAAGGCGTGTCCGTCGACGAACCGAGACCGACAACATGGCTCACCTACAAACCTATCGCGACCCCAATGGCAGCAGGGCCGATGATAGACGTGTTCGATATAACACATGTACCGCTGTGTGATGGGGACGTCTTATCCGAGCGACCAATTCGAAGCCCTGGAGGTGCCGACGGGAGTGATTTGACGAACACTGACCTTTCGCAGACAAGACCATATTGCCAGTGTACAAACACGCAAACACTACGTGAGGCTCCTTCATTGTGCAGCGACAGAGACAATATCGCGGAACCGTCTGCTCGCAATCCCTTGTTCAACCCGACGTTTGGCGTCGCAACTGCTACTTCGTCAATGCGTCATTGGCATTCACCATGATTGGCCCATGTCGATACAGTGGACCATGAATCGCCGACAATCACTTCTCCAGCATCTTCGGGAGCTCAGAGGCAGTGATCCGGAGAAGCTAATTGCGCCATGGACTGAGAGCGGGTGGAGTTGTACTAACGCGAGATCAGTGCGCATAACCTATAGCCACATCGCCCCCCATCCGGCAGCGACGCCAACATCTACCCCGGATTTTCCAACACCATGCTACTGGCGCCATTTCCGGAGGCCTAGCTTCCCGGAGGTCGGCCATGGCCAAAATCTTCCCCCGTATCGTTCCGAGCGCTTCGTCCAGCGTAGCCTATGCTGCTGCAGGTACACCCGTTGCTGCCACCCCACCACACCCATATCGCGCTGCAGGTCATCAATCGTCCCGGACCGCACCAGAGGGGTCGTGCCACACATTGCTTCTGTGCGCACGCCGGGTATCGCAGCGACGCAGCCCAGAGGCCAACGCCATGTGGCAGAGACACCGTTCGCCGATGGCTGCGTTAGAGGGAACTGATCGCCTTTTCCACGTCTGATGGTTGGCCTCCATATCTCCCAACGCAGCTAGACGTCGTCTCGCGAACGACTCGCAATGTCTGGTGGTGTGCGTTTCCTGTCGGTATAGGCCGCACGTGTGAGCACTGTCCATGCTCAGCACCACCACTCCACTGGCTGACTGGCTGCCTGGCGTGAACCATGCAGATGAGGCTCCCTGGATCAGCGCAAGCTATCATCTGGGGAAATACAAGCATTCTCGACCACGCTCCAGCACACGAGCGGGCCTCCAGCCTTGCCTAAAGCGGAGATGACACCGCCACATGCACGGTTCCTGATCTTCACGTCAAACGTCAGGCTGTTTGTGAACTGTGATGTGACGTTTGCGCAGATGGTGCTACTTGTGAGATATCGACATTGTGAAAAGCTGTTGTTGTGTCGCTGGCGGGCAAGCATGTCATCCAGGGCGCAACGGCCGGCGGCGTTACTCGATGGGCTAACGTAACATGGAAATTCGCCCATGTCCCTTATCTCTGGTGCCAGGGGGCATGCAGTGCTAGCGGATCGACGGCTCGCCCGCAACCCCGCTAAGCCCAACGTCGACGCACGATAATGTTGAGCCGACGTCGCTGTGCGGCTTTTTTACCTTTGTCGGGATGTCTCGAACGCGCTGGATTAATCACAATCGTGGGGTTGGAGAGGGATTATCATTTGGATGACGGCAATTCGTGCAACTCGAATGTGCCGCGTGCGCGCTGTGTCGCCGGCGGGCCAGGAAACCTGTGGGGTTGAGATGGGAATCCTCCAGCCGTACCATCGAAGTCGAGACGACACCAGCGACAGAGACTTCCAGCGCTCTTCTAGAATAATGCACGTCCTCTGGTCCCAGAAAATAGAACGGGCACACCGGTCGGAAGGCCATTAAAGCCTCGGATGCTGACTACAAGAAACGACGTTGAGCGGTTTGCGTGATGCTGCCATGACGAGGCAGGACTAACTGCAACTGCAGCCATTGGCCCGAACCGGCCTTATCGCCCCCCGATGTCAACCCCGGGCAACGGCGCGCCCTGCCCAGCGCGACGGTTATGCACTACAGCGAGCTGGGCATGCAGGTGTCGCGAGACGTGGACGCACAGGGTCTGGGTATTCAGGGTTGCGCAGCTCGTGTTGGGCACAAGTTGACGATGCATACGAACGGCCATCGCAAAGCAATAGTCGTGTGGAGCGGTGTGTCGTAACTGTCGTTGGTACGGGCCAAGGCCGAAGGGCATGACCAATTCGGCAGTACCTGGATAAAATTAGCTGCCCTTACAGCGACGCTACCCAGCGTCAAATCGCTCAAACTCGGAAGCTGGTGAGGCTGTGCGTCTGTGCGTTCGCCCGTCAGCCAACATCACGATGCGCGACAAAGACCGCGTGGGCCTATGGTAAGCCTTGGAAACCGGCGACGCGAGATTGGGCACAATATCACCAGAGAGACGGTACAACCGTGGCTAGCGGAAGCCTAGAGATTGCAGAGTGGGCAAGGCATGCTGGGATGCGGCGTAAAGTCGCGCGTTTAGAGACATTGATTGCTTCTTCATCCCACGGAAACAGTTCGGCGACGCCTCTTGGCTACGGCCAGCCTAAGTAGTATCTGAGCACGGCTAGCCCCGCCACAGGCCGAGACAGTCAAAGCAATCCAGCATTCTTACCTTATAACAGACCCCCAGGCCCGCTATCCTTATCTACTTGCCCATCATAACTCCCCACTTCACACAGAGACCCCTCTTATAACCCCTCCACTGCCTTGTCTTGTCGCAGTCAAGAGTTACTTGCTATTCCCTCACCACCACACATACACAACCACAGTCATGGTACGTGTCGCCGACTGCTACTACACGCGACTCTTGCTGACCATGTTCTAGGCGAACTCAACGATTGTTTCCAATGCGGCCAACGTAAGTCTACTGCTCGCGTGCTACATCCAAACACATGCTAACGCGCATTGCAGCTCAAGAAGTACCTTGACCTCCCCCAAAAGGGCGCCGTCATGGCCGAGTACGTCTGGATAGACGGTTCCAACGGAATCCGCTCCAAGTCAAAGGTGAGCATTTTCCAGCTTTCCGATCCCTCAACCCGATCTCCACGATCTCTGCGATATACCGCGGCATTTGCACCACGCTACGGCTGCGGATCGGTCTAGTCTGCGGTTCGAGGTTTCTAGCCGAGAGCAGCAACTGGCTGCGACGCGCCGTGCGATACACAATCTGGAGAAGCCATTCGACGACTGGAGTCGCGAGCGTGGTGGTCTGCATGTGTGACGCACATGGCGCTAATCGCTCCTTCTGCCGGGAGTTTTGGCGTTCCTTCTTATCGCACCCCACCACCAGCCACAGCCCGCAGTGACGTCGTTCCCTTATCCCACCCGACTTCATTCCGATTACCCGAGGCTCATACTGACATGCACGCAGACGCTCAAGTCCAAGGTCGAGAGCCTCAAGGACCTCCCAGAATGGAACTTTGACGGTTCGTCGACGGGCCAGGCGCCTGGCGACAACTCGGACGTCTACCTCCGCCCCGTTGCATACTACCCCGACCCCTTCCGTCTGGGCGACAACGTCCTGGTCATGTGCGAGACGTACATGTCGGATGGCTCGCCCAACGCCTACAACTTCCGCCACGACGCCGCAATCATCTTTGAGAAGCACAAGGAGCACGGCTTCTGGTTCGGTCTGGAGCAGGAGTACACCCTTCTCGACGAGTTTGGCTGGCCTTACGGATGGCCCAAGAACGGCTTCCCCGCCCCCCAGGGCCCCTATTACTGCGGTGTCGGTACCGGCAAGGTCTTCTGCCGTGACATTGTCGAGGCTCACTACAAGGCCTGCATGTACGCCGAGATTGCCATCTCCGGCACCAACGCCGAGGTCATGCCCGCCCAGTGGGAGTACCAAGTCGGTCCCTGCCCCGACATCTCGCTCGGTGACCAGCTCTGGATGTCGCGCTTCCTCCTCCACCGCGTCGCTGAGGAGTTCGGTGCCAAGGTTACCTTTGCGCCCAAGCCCATCCCCGGTGACTGGAACGGTGCCGGTCTGCACACGAACGTCTCCACCAACGAGACTCGTGGTGACAACGGCATGAAGGCCATCGAGGCCGCCATGGAGAAGCTGTCCACCCGCCAAGCCGAGCACATGGCTGTCTACGGCTCCGACAACCAGCTCCGCATGACCGGCAAGCACGAGACTGCCTCCTACGACAAGTTCACCTGGGGCGTCGCCAACCGCGGTTCCTCCGTCCGTATCCCCCGCGCCGTCGCAGCCGAGGGCAAGGGCTACTTCGAGGACCGCCGCCCGGCCTCCAACGGTGACCCATACCAGATCACCGGCATAATCGCCGAGACCATGTACGGCAAGGTCGAGGGCGCCGATGTCGCCAGGTTCGCCAAGAAGGCGGAAACCGTCGAGACCGAGATGGTCATTGACATCCACAAGCCATAAACAAATCTTCCTTTGCTCCCTCTTCTTCATACCCCCTTTCGCGCTTAGACTATTTGTTTGATGATGTCGCCGCCGCCGCCTTCTTTTGAGATGGCTGGCTCTTGGGCAACAGTGGTTCGGTCGCGTTTCTCCCTCTTGCATACATCGATTGAGGTTGCTTGACGACTTGGAATGGAACTGGAACGTAATAGCACGAGCAATGAATTTATGTCCACTGTCTTGACTTCTCATGTTGATGCTGATTATCTAGTGTCGCATGCCGCCGTTCTCTCTTGCGCTCGTTGACATGCAACTGCTATATACCGACAGCGAACATCCACCATTAGTCCTTGCTGATATAAGCCGTGCTGCGATTGGTGGAATGTAAGACCATTCCTCCCGCTACTTTACCACCACAGAGAACATCTTTATACGGGTGCTTTCGCAGATCAGGATTCCTTTTCCGCATCATACTGCCATTCGTCATACACCAAGAGCTCGTTGTCATACTTTTGCCTACCTTTTCCACCTGCACACCCCCGGATAAACCCTTAACCGAACTAGCAAAGGCGCATTTGTGGCGGTCGGCAAGCGAGCTCTTCGGCATATTCTTTCCCCCAGACTTCAATCGTTTATAAAGATGGGGTACCCCACTGGAAGCATGGCGGAGGCTGCCGACTGTTATATGCATCCCTTCGCAGCGCGTCACGAAGATGTCGAAACGCGAAGAAAAAGCCCCGGAGCCTGTTGAGGGCGTCACGGATCTGGAACGCGTGGTCACCGCGACACACCAGATGGCGGATGATGCAGAGAAAGATGAAGGGCTTATGGTTGTGGATACATCGGCTTCTGAGCGCTTGCCGTTTTCGAAAGCACGGTGTGTGGCGCTTGTTACCACGATTGCTGCGGCGCCGTTTTTGAGCGTGAGTATGCCCGACCAACCTTATTGGAGAAGAGAGGAAGGAGACTGATTAACTTGCGATAGACCATGGCGGTTCAAGCATCGGTTATCATTCTACCTACCATCGGGGAGGAATTGGATATTCCAGTCAGTCGTCAGCAGTGGATTATCTCCGCTTACAACCTTACATTTGGCTGCTTCTTGGTACGTCGTTCATGACTCTCTCTTATATCTACCCTCTCCTAACACATCCGCCTAGCTTCTATGGGGCCGTCTAGCAGACGTCTACGGCCGACGAATGATCTTCCTCTGGGGCTCCGCAGCCTTCACACTCACATCAATAATAACGCCCTTCATCCCCAACGAGATCGGCTTCGACATCTTTCGCGGTCTCCAGGGTCTCGCTGCCGCCGCCATGGCGCCAACTGCTCTCGGCATCCTCGCTTCGACCTTCCCACCCGGCAAGACCAAAGACATTGCTTTTGGATGTTTTGGCGCCGGAGCCCCACTGGGTGGCGTCTTGGGCAATATCTTTGGTGGTGTCGTGGGCGAGTATCTCGACTGGCAATGGGTTTTCTGGTTGTTCGGGATTATTGCGGGGATCTCTACGGTTGCGAGCTACTTCGTTATCCCAATTCCGCCGTTGACACCCGAACCTGTGTTGCGCAACACGGTGGATTGGATCGGCGGCTCGCTCATCACCATCGGTCTCGTTATCCTCGTATTCGCGCTCTCCGAAGGTAACGTCGTGGGCTGGAGTACGCCATGGGTACCCGTCCTCATCGTACTCTCACTAATCATCATCGGCGCATTCGGCTTCTGGCAGCACTACCTCGAGCACAAGACAGAGAGGCGACCGCTGATGAAAATGAGTATCTTCAAAAACGGCAAATTCACTGCTGCCAATGTGCTCATGGCGCTGTTCTTCTCATCCTTCAACAACTACCTCATCTTCGCAACCTACTGGTTCCAGGACTACCAAGGCCTTTCCGTTATCCAAACCACGCTGCGCTTTCTACCGAACGGCATCACGGGGATCCTGGTGGCTACGATTACGGGGCAGATTCTGTCTCGCGTGCCGGGCGATTATATACTCACGTTTAGTACTATCTGCGTGAGTATATCCTCCCTGCTCTTTGCGATTCCTATTCCGGTGCATACGACGTATTGGGCGTATGGCTTCCCGGCTATGGTACTCTGTGTCTCGGGTGCGGACACCATCTTCCCTGTTCTCACGCTGTTTGTGGCCAAGACGCTGCCGGCGGAGGATGCTTCGCTGGGAGGGGCGCTTATTACGGCTGTGGGTCAGATTGGGAGGGCGGTTGGGCTGGCGATTGCGACGGCGGTTCAGACGGCTGTTGTGGCTAGGGAGAAGGGGTTAAGTGTGGATCAGATTGGTGGTGAAGGACATAAGACGGAGCCGTGGGATGATGCGCTCAAGGTGGGTATTAGGACGACGGCTTGGTTCAACTTTGGTATGAGTGTTGCGTCTACGGCTGTTGTCATTTTCTTCATCAGAGGTATCGGGATTATCGGAGGAAAAGGGAAACGGTAGTGCATTAGTGGACTTATCGAGCAAACCACCTGGTACCAATCGTTCCCCCGCTCTCCTGCGAACATCGGTCCAAACTTCGGAAATGCCACAGAGCCTTGGAATGATAGCGCTGACCCACAAAACGGTGAAAGCAAAGTCCTCCTACAAGGACCCAGCAAGTAAAACATCAGCCATCCCCTTGCCCTATCGTCACGTATCTTGTCTAGCAAATAACAACGTGGTCCATCCGGGTCTATACCCCAAGCGGCTAGTGCAATCACGACATACCACCTCTCGATTTCGTGTACAACCCCAACTCATAAGCCCTTGCAACATGCCACCATTCCATGCAGCAACGCCGAGGACGATCGCCCTGTCAGAACGCAGCAAATCTCGCATTGGAGGCGGGATGCCATGCGCTCCAATGAGAGCACGCCGTCGTGCCTGAGGTTTGCCCGTCCGGCTTGGGGCATGACGCTGCCGCGGCTTGAGCTGATTGACCCACGTTCTTGCATCATTTGAAGCTACGAGGAATGCGAGGGTGGTGCGGTTGATAAGTAGACCTTCGTGCCGTGTCTTCGTTGGAGGGATAGCACACGTCTCGACACCTCCGCGTGAAAACCAGTGTGAACGTAACGATGGCTTCGGAGAAGAACGATGCACCCGCTGCATCGACGTCTTCCGCGAGCGACGTAGAAATCGTCCCGGGCACCATCAACGAAAAGAAGTTACTCAGAACGTTGGATCTAAGACTCCTGCCTGCGGTGTCAATCTTGTATCTGCTCAGCTTTCTTGATCGCAGCAATGGTACAGACTTCATCTTTCCCACCGCTGAGGAAGATATACTAACAAATAGCCCAGTCGCCAACGCACGTATCGAAGGCCTAACAACCGACCTAGGCATGACAGGCAACCAATACCTCACCGGCCTAACCCTCTACTTCATCGGCTACGTCCTCTTCGAAATACCCTGCAACATCGTTCTCAAACGCACAACGCCGAAGTTCTGGTTGCCTACGCTGACAGTGGTTTGGGGTGTTGTGGCTACGCTGATGGGTGTTACGCAGAACCTGTCTGGCTTTTTTGCGGTGCGCTTCTTGTGGGTGGCCTGGAGAAGACGATCGTGTGAAATAGACTAATGATTTGTAGTCTCGGGATGGCTGAGTCGGGGCTGTTTCCTGGTGTGGTGTATTATCTGAGTATGTGGTATAAGCGCAATGAGCGCCAGTATCGTATTTCGTTGTTTTTTAGCTGCGCGAGTCTTGCGGGGGCTTTTGGTGGTGTATGCTATCTCTCATACATATGCAATCTTCAGTACTGACGGTTCCAGATCCTGGCATATGGAATCGCGCATATGCGTAACGTGGGGGGATACGCTGGGTGGCGATGGATCTTCATCTTGGTACGCCCACCAATCTGCTAATGAGTTCGTCACTAACAGCAACATAGGAAGGTCTGCTCACCATCATCATCGGCATCATCGCGTACTGGTTCATCTCAAACTACCCTGCCACCGTCAGCTGGCTCAGCAAAGAAGAAAGAGCGTTCGTGCAAGCGCGTCTCAAAGCCGACAGCGACGCAACGAACGATGAAGCATTTTCATGGGCGGAAGTGCTGCTAGCCGCAAAAGACGTCAAGATCTGGCTCTACGCTTTTGCCTTCCACACCATGAGTCTCCCACTGTACACTCTATCCCTATTCCTAGTAAGCCAGCCAACTCCCAAAACACACACACCACTCTAACACCACCCAAGCCAACAATAATCCGCGACATGGGCTACACATCCGCCCAATCCCAGCTCCTCACCATCCCCCCCTACGCCGTCGCAACCCTCTTCACAATCTTCTGGGCCATCCTCTCGGAACGCTACGCCCGCCGCGCCCTCTTCATCCTCACCACCTCCACCGTCGCAATCATCGGCTACATCATCCTCCTCGCCAACACCGATCCTAAAGCACGCCCAGGTGTATCCTACGTCGGGACGTTCTTCGCAGCCATCGGCATCTACCCTTCCGTCGCCTTGGTCCTCTGCTGGCCCGCCATCAACGTCAGCGGGCAGACCAAGCGCGCAACGGCTAATGCCATGCAGATTAGCATTGGGAATTTAGGAGCTGTGCTGGGAACGCAGTTGTACCGCGCGAACTCTGGGCCGAGATACGTGCTTGGGCATAGCTTTGCGCTGGGGTATTTGTGTTTGAATCTAGTGGTTGTGGCAGCGTTGTGGATGTTGTTGAAGAGGGAGAATGCGGAGAAAGAAAGGGTTCTGACTGAGAGGCCGCAGACGGGCGGGTTTCATGATAGTGTGGAGGATGTGAAGATGGGGGATCGGCACCCGAGGTGGAGGTTCCAGGTCTGATGGTTGAGGCTGTGAAGAATTAGCTGCTAGAAGGAAATATATGGCTCACATACTGTGATCACGGTATCGAGACACCGTGCCTTTTTGAAAGGCGGAAGAAGGATGAACGTACGTAGGTAAACCACACGTAACGATACCTGAAGAACATGCGATAAGAAGAGCGGAATCGAGCATACTCATTTCTAACCCATGTCCTCCGTGCTTTGGAAGAACGTGAGACCTTGGAGTGCGCACTTGGCAAGTTATCATCACGCTTCAGACGTACCCAGATGACGACGTTGGGTCTCCAGTTTAAAGCTCCTCCACCGACGATATACTTTACTACCCTGCACTCCCAATGAATATGACGTTTGTATCACAGCTGTGAGGCGCTGAAACGCCGAACACCCGTTCCACAGCCAGCAAACCTTGTGTGCAACCTTATGCGGGTGATCCGGTAGTGATGAGTTTCCTTCAAACCATCGAGCACTATGCGAATGTTGGACATTCGATGTGTGAGGTCATTTTTGCCAGGATAGAGAAGAGTGTTGCTGGTGTGAGCTCATGCGATGAGATTCTCGCTGAAGTCGCCGGTTGCCTATGAGCTGCGCGGGAACAAGAGGTGGCATGGCAACATGCAAATCCCGAGCCAGAGAACGAGCGAGCCATTTCGGGATTTCCATTGTCTAATGTCGTATGAGCCGAGGTATACAGATACCGTTTGAAATTCCATGAATGACGTTGTTTGTCAGATGGAGGAGAAGCCTCCGATGACATTTGTAATCCTCGACCTGCTAGGCTCCAATGTCGAGAATGATTACATTCTACGTATCTGGGCGCTGGGATGCTTGCTACACAGCTCTGGCCTCGCGGGAACATGTCCTGTTCAAATTTAAGCTTCGCGCCGTTGGGTTTACTGGACAACTCGCCGTCGCATCCGGCTCAAGTATGGTACCTAGGTAGATGCGATTCGCCTCGCACGTGTCCACTGGTTACTGGACAGGTACAGTCTGAACTTGCGTCCTCACCGTATCCAGTACCGTGCGGTCGTATGTATAGTCGCAGTTACACGTGAAGCGAAAGTTACCTAGGTACCAACGGCAAGTCGACGCGACGGCAGACAGCGGAGAAAACCAGTGCGGGGTCGACCACCACGAAGCCTGAAGCGATCCCCCATACATACACACCAACTCCACAACACCACGCGCAGCCGGCCGTTCCCGCTTACCATACAGCAGCACACACGTGCCTGAAAGCGAAAGCGAAGCTGCCGAAGTGTATATTGTGGTTTTCGATACACTAACACGGCGGCGTAGCGGCAAAACAAAGTGCGAACATGGCGATCGGTCAGGCGCTACTTGCCCTGAACGTTCAGGGCGCAGGTCCGAGCCTGTCACAGCGATCACTTTGCGCCACCAGAACACATCGGCCCCTTGAAGAAGTTCAGGCTTGGAGCTTGTAGTGCGGAGTCATGCGGCGTACCTGACAGCCAGTAGCTTGTGATCTGCACGGCGCGGTGCTTGAACGACTCAGGATGGCTGGTTCCGGGAGTTGTGTTACGGTGCCTTGGGATGGCGGAAGCGTTCAGGGAGGGGAGTGGAGTCATTGGCAGGGTCGTGTATGTATATAACGCGTCGTCGCTTTGATGAAAGACTTGTTGTTGAGTATTGTACCATTCTGTCACCATGAAGCTCTCCACCTTTGCCGTTGCCGCTCTCGCCGCACCTTTCGTCCAGGCTGCCCCAACTGACATTCGGGAACTCGCCAACAGGCAGACAAAACCCAAAGAACTCAGTATGATATACCAACCGTATGCGACATGATCGCTTGCTCACCACCAATAGTCCAACCCGAGTTCTACCCAGTCCTACAACGATACACCAGATACGCCGTAGCCTCCCTCGCCACCTTCGTCTACGGCTTCGGAACATGCAAAAGCCCTCCCTTTGGATCAAAACTCGTCCGAAAAGTCGTCTCCGACATTGTAAACGACACCCAAGTCGCCGTCTTCCAAGACGACGCCGCCAAGGAATTCATCGTGTCCTTCGCCGGCTCATCTTCACTACAGGATTTCGGAACAGACTTCAATTTCTTCTTCATGCCCTTTGATTCAGCACCAGGCTGTACCGGTTGCCAAGTCCACGGCGGTGTTCTGAAAGGATGGCGATCTGTTCAGGCTGGTGTTATCCAGGCTCTTGCGGAACTACGTGCTGAGCAGCCGTCCTACTCCACCATCATCACTGGTCATAGTCTAGGAGGTGGTCTGGCAAGTATTGCCTACACCGACCTCAAAGCCAACGGCGTACCAATCAAGATCGCATACACCATGGGCTCGCTGCGCGTCGGAAACCAACAGTACGCCGACTACACCGACAAGTTGTCTGGTGCAAGCGACACCCAGCTCGGCACTCTCATCCGTATCACGCATCGCATCGACGGTGTACCTGGTTTACCGCTCACCCCCATGGGTTTCGTGCACACGCGCACAGAGATCTACGAGCAAGACACTTTACCCATTCTAGGTACTCAGAGTGCTGGGACAACGTACCGCTGCTTTGGTCAGGAAGCCCCGGATTGCAACAAGGGGACTGCTACGGGCTTTATCAACCAGGATCATTTGGTGTATACTGAGATCAATATGACGGATGGGGCGCAATGTAACAACTGATAGTTTGATGGTCGGAAGGAGAGGGATGACGATATTCATGATGATGCATGCTTGTAATGTACGTTTAGTTTTGTTTCTACCAATACAATACACTATTGTACTAGGACCGAGAGTTCTCATTCATTTTGGTTGTTCTGACTCCCTTATAAGTAAGCGCCGGTGTCCAGAATCATAGGTTTCTCAGCCTCGCCCGAGTAATAATCGACTGATCTAGCGTCGCCATGATTGCTTGACCATCAGCATCCGCCTGAAGCGCCTCACAAGCCATGCTCAACGGAAAACCAGCCGATGAAATACCATACAGCATAAAGTCTTCCTGCAGCAGATACTCCATGCTCTTGTATATGCAAGTGCTGAGCTCCAGGCACTCCTCCCGCAACGCTTCGGGGCTGTATGCCGCATCATCATGCACTACATGCTTTAGTCCCGGAAACCGGTTCAACAGGCCCTGGATCTCCTTGAGGCAGAGGAGCTGGAAAGCCCAGAAATAGACGAATACGTTGGCGATACCGAGGCTTGGGTACCAGAGTGACTCGTAGGTGCCGCCGAGATCGCGCTCTACGCTCTGTCGACAGGAGATTGGTTCTAGGGTGTTTGCTAGAAAGCCGCTGTGCCAGTTTTTGAGTTGGGATATGCTTCCCATGAGCTCTGTGATGAGTTGGGAGGCTGATCCAGCCGTGCCAACGGCAGCGGCGTTGGGAGAAGTAGGTAGTACGACGTCAATCTTCTCTAGGAGACCAGGGATGTGTGCCGCGACACCTAAGAGACTCTGTAGTGGGGCACCTTTGTGATGCTGGAAGGGGAGTGTAAGCCAGGATCCATCTGCGAAGAATGTCGATTTCCGAAGTATGAAGGCTTTGAGTACCTAGGACGTAGACATGTTAGATCATGAAGAGTTTTCTGGTATGGCGTTGTACTCACTAAAAGCGGTCTGAAGCCCATGAGCATAGTATGCTCAATGCCTGATGCGAAGAGCCCAGATGGCATGAGTTGAAACATCTTGCTGACGCCTTCCACATGTATCAGCCAACTTGACTCTTGGGTTGGCGACAGCACCTGCCATATGTCGTTAGCCTTTGCTTGAACTAAATGACTCAAAAGACAGCCAGAAAGACCAGTAGACAATCATTTGAGATATGGGCGAGGTTACCTCCGTCAGTGCCAAACACATAACTGCGGCAACAAGTTCGCTCCTGTAAGCGTCTCCCACAGCTGCAAGACTTTCTCCCAAAAGACGGAGACTATCCTCGTATTGTGCGACTACTGCATTGAGACAGTCTTTACGCTCTCGATATGCGGTGATAGCAAGTGCCAAAGCGCTCACGGCCGAGTATAAACACTGAGAATACGGTCCAGTCATATCGGCAGTCAGTTCTGGCAGGGCCTTGGCCCATGAGCCACAAAACCATGAGCATTGTTCAGATGCATGTGTCGCATTACATGGTAGCTCTTGGACGGGGATGAAATTGCGCAAGATCAACGATACTTTCTCTCGGACGATGGAAGGATCCGGAGGATATGAACCATGCGAAGGTGGTAAGTCGCTGGACGTGAAGGTGGCCTGCTGGGGAAGTCTAGTCGACTCGTCTTTAGCCTGAGTACAACCCGATTCGGCATCGGAAGGACGTTGCGCATCCACTGGGAGAGGAAGCTTTGTCCGCGGAGCCGATTTCGGACGCGCCCTTGGCTTTACTGCCGTTTTGGTCGCATCGAAGGGTACAAATAAGGCGTCCGGGTACCCTTCGCATGTTCGCTTACTGAAAACACATTGAGTGCATGCTGGACGCTTGCCATCGCACTGTTTAATAGCAGATAAGATCAGCACATACATCCCGAAATCAAGGAAACATGCATACATACCTGAAGTTTTCGTTTGCGGCAAGTATCACAGAGGTTCTTTTTCCTGACCTTCATAGCAGAGGTACGCGTCCGTGAGGGAACGCGATATGTTACCGCAACCGGAAGGTATCGATTGGCTTCGGGGTTTTACTCCCGAATTGAATAGCCTGGGGTGGGGCACTACCATGAAATCTGGTATAGGATGGAAATAGCTAGGGATGCGTTGACGCAACGCGGAGGGTGGCAGCTGAGACAGCGCCCAGCCATGATGTAGGTGCTGTGTTCATCCAATTAGAGGAGGACATGTGGGTCGGGGTTCGCTCCTTCGTTGGGCTTAGCGCTTGAGGTGACAACGCTACTACCCCGGGTATCGTCCGTCATGTTTCTATACTCTACCAGAACTCATCAAATCATGCGAAAATTCTCTGATGCTGATTAACGTTGCTGATCAAGTAATCATCGCACCGTTCGCCGATGTGCGAATTGCCCTAGGCCGTATGTCACGATGGCTCTCATTGATGGGGCGGCTTGGTATAAAGCCCACCACTGCGTTCCATTGCATGGAAGATTGATACCCAGGTACTAATATATCATCACTCGACTATTCGACAAACGTAACGTATATCTACCACAATCATGCCGGCCTCTACCTTCAAAAACAAAGTAACCATCACCCACATCGGCACCGCCACCGCCATCCTCGACATCGACGGCATCACCTTCCTCACCGACCCCTTCTTCTCCCCCGCTGGCACCGAGTTCAACGGATCGGCAGCGATTCTCAAAGTCCACGAGGACCCAGCTCTGAAGCTGGACCAACTACCCCACATCGACGCCATCCTCCTAAGCCATGAGAACCACCCCGATAACCTTGATGACTTAGGACGCCGACTCGTCGACGGCCGGCACGTCGTAACCACCAACGATGGCGCGAAGAATCTTGCGCCCCGGCCGAGCGTCCTTGGCTTCAGTGACTGGCAAGAAAGAGACGTGCGGATCGCAGGAACGACATTCCACATCACCGCTACACCCTGCAAGCACTGGCCCGGCCACGAATGCGTCGGCTTCGTCCTGCACACCGAAAGTTTCGGAGTCGCAGCAGACGGCCGTCCGAACGCAATCTACTTCTCCGGCGACACAGTCTACATCGAAGAGCTTGCAAAGATCGCGGACAAGTACCACATCACTGTCGCTATCATGAACTGTGGTAAAGCGACGTTTTACGAGTTCACTGATGAGGGTAAACCGGGCCAGCCAGGCGATGCTTTACAGATTACTATGGATGGTCGGCAGGCGGCTCATCTGCTTAAGGATCTGAAGGGTGATGTATTGGTGCCTATGCATTATGAGTCGTGGGATCATTTCAAGCAGGGTGGTGATGGGCTTGCGAGGGAGTTTGAGGAGGAGGGTGTTTTGGAGAGGGTGAGGTGGTTGAAGCCTGGGGAGGCTGTTGAGATTAATTGAGCTGTGGACGGAGTGAGAAGGCTATGATAGTGTGTTCAGTGATGTATTGGTAGTAGTTGAGCCTTACATGTTTTGAGAGTTGTAGAATGTTGTAGTGATAATAAATAAGTCTGTCTATAATTTGAGGTGTTCAAAATGTCTTGTGACTTCAACATCGTGCTTGCTTTCCAAATCGAAAGCCGAATGATGAATGATCAAAACAACAAGCGCATGTATCCGTTTCAGCGCATCACAACAAAAATCACAATTCTTTCGCCCAAATCCCGAGATAACTCGGCAGCATCAACGCAACCCAACGAGAAAACTCTGCACTCTCTCACAACTTCTTCCAGCGACCAAAACACCGTCTTCTGTGTATATGAACAACGCAGTGGGTCGGCATTTGATACCACATCCGGCCTAGCGCCACGATCATCTAGACCAGGAGTTGGCTCATCTTCGGGCAGAAACATCCTTTAATGCTGATTATCAATCCGTACCAGTTCGCCGATGAGTGAACAAATCTCTCGTCTCGTACGTGCGTGTCTGTAATGGGACAGTATATATAGTTCTAAGTATCCCGACCACTGGCATCAGGCATCCGCTAGAACAGCCCAAGATCGACACTTTCTACTTGGCAATCTTGACCAAAGTAACAACATGATGTTTGGAAGAAAGACCACGGACGACCATGAGAGTAAACTCTCTTCGACACCAGCAGATCATGGCGAACCAAAACACGAAGATACCGAATCAGCCACACTACCATCCACAAGCACGAGCCTCGAGGAACAACCCCAAGACGGAATCACCGCTCAAGAACCACCAGAAGGAGGCTTAGTCGCGTGGCTAGCAGTCCTCGCATTCTTCCTCGCAATCATGAACACATGGTACGTCCCCCTCTCCCCTCCCCTCCACCAACCCCCCAAACCCTTGCTAACAACCACCACCTTCACAGGGGCATGATAATCTCCTTCGGCGTCTTCCAAACCTACTACGTAACCACGCTGCACCAAACCCGCTCCACAATCGCCTGGATCGGCTCCCTAGCCGTCTTCCTCCTCTTCTTCACCGGCATCATAAGCGGGCGCCTCACAGACGCCGGGTTTTACCGCTCCGTAACCTGCACGGGCGCTTTCCTCGTCGTGCTAGGCACATTCATGACATCCCTCAGCGAGACGTACTGGCAAGTACTCCTTGCACAAGGCGTGTGTACGGGATTGGGAAACGGGTGTTTGCTCACCCCCATGTCGACGCTTGTTACGAGTTATTTTAAGAGGAGGTTGCCGTTGGTGACGGGCATTGCGGCGTGTGGGAGTGTGACGGGCGGGTTGGTGTATCCGAGTATGGTGAGGACGTTGTTGCCCAGTGTGGGGTTTGGGTGGACGTTGAGGGCGATTGGGTTTATTCAGTTGGGGACGTTTGCGGTGGCGTTGGTGGTTGGGCGGCCGAGGAAGGTGGTGAGGAAGAAGGGGCCGCTGTTGGATGTTAGTGTGTTTAGGGAGACGGCGTTTAATTTGCTGCTTGTGGGGTCTTTTTTGGTAAGTTGTGTTTAATCTGCGAGCTCCAGATGGTATGGACCCGTTTACTGACGGATTTGCAGGCTTTCCTAGGAGTATTCTTCCCGTTCTTCTTCCTCAGCTCGTACGCGCGAGAGAAGCGGGGGATGTCGTACACTGAATCTCTCAATCTCACACTCGTTCTGAACGGCATCGGCTTCGCAGGTCGACTGTTGCCCAGTCTGATCGCCCGATACTGCGGCACGATGAATGTCTACATCACATTCATCTTCTGCTCTGCACTCTGCATGTATACCTGGGTCCCGGTACACTCGACTCCCGGGCTCTACGTATGGACAACCTTTTACAGCCTGTCTGTAGGCGGAGTTCAGTCACTCTCCCTGGCTATTGTTCCTATCATTATCTCGGATACATCGAAGATGGGTGCTTCGTTTGGCATTGTGTTCGCGGCTATTGGAGTTGGCGCATTGATAGGCTCGCCGGTTTGTGGTGCTATCATCACGTCGAGTGGAGGCTCGTATACTGGTGCGCAGGCTTTCTCGGGGAGTGTGTTGGTTGCTGGAGGACTGATCATACTGGCTGCGCGCGAAGCGAAGAGGCGGCAGAAACAGGAAGACGTCTGGGTGAAGATGTGAGGGCCGCACATCGGAACTCTGTTAGTTCCTTTATTCTTTTGGTGTTTTGTTATTGTAATTTAGCCTTCATGCGCATTACCAGTTACATGGATGCATTCCTTCCAACCGTGCCACTGCTATGGCCATTCTTCGACGCATCTCTGAGACTAGGGCCTAGAGTGTTTTACTTGTAGTAATATATTGTTGCAACTGAACCATGCCAATGGCGAGTGTCGTGAGATCGTGCCGTCGAGA
Organism: Alternaria novae-zelandiae; assembly: GCF_023758075.1. Lineage (NCBI taxonomy): Eukaryota > Fungi > Ascomycota > Dothideomycetes > Pleosporales > Pleosporaceae > Alternaria > Alternaria novae-zelandiae. Next base: position 970,569 of record NW_026056974.1, on the reverse strand, counting down.
CGCACGGTCTGTGTTCGATGAAGATAGATGGAGACCCTGAGTTCCACGTGCGGTAGATCCTGTGATAGCGCGTTGTTGTTTACGCGTGGCCCACGTGTCAGACGCCCCGCTTTTACCCTTTGCCCTAGCAACATCGACTGTGCCGGCCGCCTAATTTGGCAACAACACGAGGGGCACTTCCATCGCGACAAGTGAGACACCTCGCGATAAGACTGCCGCAGTGACAAGACGATACCGGTCCATGCATAGTAGTCAGCGGAGACACCGTGCGCCGTTCCGACCGATCGACACCCTCTCCTCCGCTCAGAAGCCCGCTCTCAAAACCCCAGCGGCCACCGCCCACGCCTACACGTCAGACGATAGCGACTACCCTCACGAACAGTCGACCTCTCTACTTGGCGACTCGAGCAATCTCTTTGACGAAATCGAGCGCCCGGCGAGCCATCCCACACAGAAGGAAGTCCTTCAGTCCCGCCTCAAGATGGTGCGCGAGCGAGAGCCTCCCATGGCTCAACCGCCACGCGATGGAACAGCGGCGCCGCCTAAGCCTCTACAAGACCTACGAAACCCAGCCCCACAGTTTGGCGAGACAAGCCCGTTGAGGAACCCGCTGAAGAAGGACCGGAGCGAGCAATTTGCACACCTCTTCAACAAACCCAAACCGGGCCAGATGCGGCCAGAACACAGCCAGACGACTAAGCTGCCGTCTCAATACTCGGCGCCTTCTAGGCCGTCACAGAGCTCAGCCTCGGGTGGTAGCAGGGACACGCTCAACCGACCCTTCAAAGTCCCTTCCGCACAGTCAGGTTCGCGCTATAGCACAGCGTCTACCTCATCGACCGGTTCCGACATCTTTGAAATCGATGCCTCGCAGTTTCAGCCTCGCCCGTCTCAAGGTGCCCCAGTGCCCATCCCACGGCCATACAACCCACCACCAAAGACCAGCCATCCTCCCCCGCGACCGATTTACTCGTCCATGGGCCACGCCGATGGCTTCCAACCTTTGAACAAGGGCATGCACAACCCGCTACAACAGGCGCGTCAGACAATCATATTGGACGACGAAGACAACTTCGACCCAGACGCGGCTATTCGAGCCGAGGGTGGACGGTTCGGCGAGCCCGACCCGTACGCGTATGTCGACTCTGGTGCGGCAAGCGAGAACATCAAAGCGCTGCTCGAGGGTGCTTTCGAGGAAGACGAGAAGATCCCCAGGACGCGACTTCGTAAGAAGAAGAAGCAGCAAGAGGATGACGCTGGCAATTCCCTGGCGGACCGACTACAAGCGCTCGCCGTCAAGGATGAAGAGGCCAAGGCAGAGGCTGAACCAGAAGAGGAAGAGGAAGAAGACGATGGAACGGTCGAGGGTCTCAAGGTGAAGCTTCTGCCTCACCAAGTCGACGGTGTCGCGTGGATGATCGAGAAGGAGACCGGAAACCACAACAAGAAGGCCAAGCTACCCAAGGGCGGTATCTTGGCGGATGATATGGGTCTGGGAAAGACCGTGCAATCCCTTGCCCTAATTCTTTCCAACCCACGACCGGAGAAGGGTGTTGAGCCAGAGAATAAGAAGAACAAGATTTCCGACTCCACCGGCAAAGGCACTCTCGTCATCGCTCCTCTGGCTCTGATCAAGCAGTGGGAGGCTGAGATCAAGAGCAAGGTTGCCAAGTCGCACGCCCTCAAGGTCCTCGTACACCACGGCCCCAACCGTACAGAGTCCGCTGAGAAGCTGAAGCAGTACGACGTCGTCATCACTACCTTCAACAGCTTGGCTACTGACTTTGCGAAATGCGGCGATGGCCCTGACGGTTTGAAGAAGGGCTGTTTCGCCGTCTCGTGGTATCGCATCATGCTGGACGAGGCACACACTATCAAGAACCGCACAACGAAGATGGCAAAGGCTTGCTACGAGCTTCGTTCGCATTACCGATGGTGCCTCACCGGTACACCGATGCAGAACAACATCGACGAGCTACAGAGTCTGATCAAGTTCCTCCGTATCCAACCGTACTGTGAGCTCTCTTCCTGGAAGGAGTCTATCGCGCAGCCAATGAAAAACGGTCGCGGAAACCTTGCCATGAAGCGACTCCAAGTCTTCTTGCGTGCCTTCATGAAGCGTCGTACAAAGGATGTGCTACGGAAGGAGGGTGCTTTGAACTTCGGCGGTAAAGCCAAGGAGGGCGAGGAGCGCCCAGCCTTCCACATCGTTGCGCGAAACGTCGAGACCATCATAGGAGAGTTCACGAACAAGGAGCGCATTTTCTACGACCGCTTACGAGACCGCACACAAGCCCGGCTTGATGAGATGATGGGCGGTGAGAAGCAGGATTACATTGGGGCGTTGGTGTTGCTGCTTCGTCTGCGCCAGGCTTGCAATCATCCTAATCTGACGAAGAGCAACGTCAAGGATGACAAGGATGCTTTGACAACCGGTTCAAAGTCAAATGCTGCAGCCGGTCTACAAACTCCGCGAAAGGCAGCCAAAGATGACGCCGATGATCTTGCAGATCTCTTGGGCGGCCTCAGCGTTGCGACTAAGCGCTGTGATATCTGTCAAAACACACTTAACAGTGACAACACAGCTGCTGGCGGAGTACGTTGTACAGAGTGCGAGGAAGATCTGAACGGATCTGTCAAGAAGAAGTAAGCCAATCTCAAGCAAAGTCCCAGTAATGCCACATACTAACTATCTATAGGCACAAGTCGAAGAAACACCGCAAACACAAGCACAAGGACGGCAAGAGCAAGAAGCACCGGCAACCGAAGCCAGTCGTGGACTCCGATGACGAAGAAGACGCGCCGCAATCAACCGCAGCAAAGCACTCTCGCAACCGTCGCGTCGTTGTCGACAGTGACGACGAAGAAGAGGAAGGCGAGTGGCTCGTCCCTGAAGATCAACAGCAGGCTGAAGACCTGGGCAAGGCTGGCGGTACCGACGATGAGAACGCAGAAGGCGGTGGCGATACTCTTGCTACTGTGGACTCTGACGCATCCGAGACTGAGGATGAGAGCAAGAGCAACCTTGACTCGTTTGTCGTTCACGATACCGACAGCGAGGACGGCGCGCCTGTTTCTCGTAAGAAGCTAGCGAAGAAGCCACAAAAAGTCATTAGTCTCGACTCTGATGACGACGAGGCTGATAGCGAGAGCGAGAATGGCAGCGGCAGTGACAGTGATAGTGGCTCAGACGACTCTGCAACCGATTCAGAAGAAGGCGACTCAGACTCAGACTCCGAAGCCTCAGAGTCTTCCTACAACGCCTCCGACCTAGTCCCCTCCACCAAAATCCGCCAACTCCTCGCCATCCTCGAAAAAGAAACCGGCGAACACAAAGTCATTGTCTTCTCCCAGTTCACATCCATGCTCGACCTCATCGAGCCCTTCCTCAAGCGCGCAGGCTACAACTTCACCCGCTACGATGGCAGCATGCGCAACGACCTCCGCGAAGCCAGTCTGCAGAAGCTGCGTGAAGATAAGCGCACGCGTGTTTTGCTGTGTAGTTTGAAGTGCGGGAGTCTGGGGCTTAATCTCACGGCTGCGAGTCGGGTGGTTATTATGGAGCCGTTTTGGAATCCGGTATGTATATGTCCTTTCTGTACCTCCTCATACCATACCTCCCCACACCACAAGAACCACCTGCTAACATACGTTTCCCCAACAGTTCGTAGAGGAACAAGCAATAGACCGCGTCCACCGCCTCAACCAAACCGTCGACGTGACCGTCTACCGCCTCTCCATCCACAACTCCGTCGAAGAACGCATCCTCGAGCTGCAGGAAGCCAAGCGTAAACTCGCTAACGCCGCCATCGAAGGCGGTAAAGCCATCAAAAACCTTACGATGAAGGACATGATGGCGTTATTTAGTCGAGAGAGTGAGTATGATCGCAGGCATGATGATGATGCTAAGGATATGGAGTTGTATGGGAGGAGGAAGGTTTTGGATGGGGAGGGGGAGGCGGATAGGGGAGAGGATATTGGGGAGGCTGGGGGGAGGAGGAGGAAGGCGGGGAGTTTGGGGTTTAAGGCGGTTAAGAGGACGGAGAGGAGGGATGAGGGGGGTGCTTATGGACGGCGTTGAGGGAGATTGACAAGTAGGGTCATTGGCGTCCTTGGATGGTGATGATTATGAAGATGGGGTCATGATATGGTGTTTACGGTATGGCATGGCATGACACAAGAGTTGTTCTCCAGCTCTTCTCATCGTGTCTTAGACATGAGATTCTGATTGGTGCAAGATGGTCTAAATGTTTGTGATGTGCTATCTGTAACATCTGCTCTTGTGTTTACGATACACTGCCCATTCGAAAGGACCTGATTGGATGGGTACATACGGATTTCGAAAGGTATGAGTCGCTCGTCTGCGTTCTGTGATCGCAGTGCCATGGTACGATAACTTGATAGCAATGATGAGTACATGAGGATATCAATCCCTTCCTTCTAGATGATCGTAATGTCTTCTTCTGGCATTTGGCGGACAATGTCTTCCTCTGTTTCGAACTCTAATTTCGCGACACCTATTCGAATATATCGTCCGCATGGGAGGTGATTGAGTAGAAGACCTTGTAGATGGTAGCCAGTGATAGTGGTTTTATCTTCTGAAAGTACCAGCTGACTATGTATAACTGCGAAGGACGCTCTCTGAGTATCTTCATATTCACGATAATCGAAGAAAATGACCAGAGTTTGCGGATCTATCGATGACCATTTTGCAATCGTCTTAGCAGTATCCAAGAGCCCAGGCAGGGATAGTGTCACTTCTGTAATGTGGTACTCCCATCCGGTGAGTTCTTGTCTGCCAATCTCGATGATCCAGTCCAAGGTCCCCAAGTGTGATCGTACTCCAATCGATCCGTCTATCACTTGGCCAAACATGTCTCGCGGGTTGGCTAGAGATATTTCATGATTGATTATAGTGGCCTCTACATGAGTCGGATTCTCAGGGATATCTCGCGGGGATAGAACCGAGCATGTTGCCGATGCCCAGCTCCAAGATGGTGCGATATATGTTGGAGAGCGAAGCTCCGGTGGCGATATAACTACCCACAAGAGACTCGATGGTAGTGTACTGCTCCATAATCCCGCCAGATACTGGCACTTTGCCCTCTTGTGGACCTCAGATGCAATTCCCGATAGCGCAATGAGCTTATCTGTTTCGAATGTAAGAGCGCACATGGTATATCTGTGCACGAGCAGCCACCAATCGGCGCTAAGAAGAGCTTGGTCTTGAGACTGGCTCCCATGACACAGCCGTTTTATGTGACCATAGTTATTGGGAGACTCTTGATCTGGCAATCCATCATTGGGGAAGACTTCAGAAGCCTGGAGTTGTCGGCACTCCCACAGCGCCAATTCGGTGGACATGTGGACGATACGAGGCGATAGTATTCGTTCTTGTAATACCCAAGCTCTTCGATTCACGGGTGCGGACTCCACTTCAGTCCACCATCTTTCTGATTGGGTTATTAAGAATAAAGTTTCCTCTCCATTTTCGTCAGACCGAATGCTGAAGTAGTCTACAAGGTTCTCGCCGTCCCGCTTGACGAAAAAGCTTGCATTGCCGTCCCCTCCCACGTTGGCAGAAACATTTAGCCAGCTGTTTGCGTAGATCTTCCCCATCGATGCTGATTCTCGCTTCCAATCTCCAATATCGTCTTGAATGATGCACAGACAGTCGATCCACATCAGACTAAAACCCAACTTCCAGGTCAAATTGGCCATGTCGCGAAAGGTCGGTTTCAGACTAGAAACAGCAATGCCGTCGCGAAGGGAGGTGAGAGAATCGGCGGTTAATTTGAGCTTTTGGGAGCCGCTAGGGCCCCAGCAATGGCTGAGAGTAAAATATCGACCCAATTGCAGTTCCGAACGGTCTCGCAGATGAAGTCGGAGATCCCCGTATCCCTCGCTGATCTCCAGTAAGCGCGAAGGGATCCAAGTTTCCTCTCGCCCCTGGTTGCAGAGATCGTGGCCCATTGTGCACTGTTCCAGCCAGTTGATGATCTGCGATATCGTCTCTGCTGAACCTGTGGTATTCGAAAAGGTTGTTGAGAATGGCGTCGGCCCCTCGCTGCATGAAGTGGTTGGGTTGATAACAGGTGTGGCAACATAGCTGTTGACATGATCTGAACTACCGTCTGAGTTATACTGCGAGCTATCGGAGGCATCACAGCGGTCAAGCTTGACCCAGAATTCCAAGGAAGTCCTTCTACCACTCCACTGAGACCATGTCCAGGTGGTGAGTGAACGGGAACCATGCGGAGCAGTAGCTTTGTTCCCTCGAGTGATGAACTCCATAGTCTCAGAGCAGATCAGGCAGCCATCGGCTGCGGAACGAACAAGACTTGTGTGCGAAGGGTGATGAGCAAAAGCTTCCCCGGATAAGTCGCGCGTTGTAGCGAAAGTATCCTTGCAAACGTTGCAGAGCATGATTGAAATGACCGTGATAGAATCTTTCGTGGCAGATTCACTGGGCTTTGCTGCATGAAAGGCCGATGATCTTGCGAGGGAAGTGGCGCAGTCTTTAGGTCATTGTGAGATTGGAGTGATGTAGTACATCCCATACTCATTCTTTTGATTTTTTGAATCAGAGATAACAAGCGGACAGAACATTGCGCAATACGCCTGACCGGTGAACAGTGCGGGGAAAGAAGTGAGGCTAACCCGATTGCAGACGCGACGGCACTCACGACTGGATGCACATCAGCATTCACCGACCATACCATGCACAGTAATCTTGTGTGACCAAAAACATCCATCGTATTCGCTCGTGAAACATATGCTGCCTGGTGGCTCTCTCAACATGCAGTTGCCTACGTGGTTGCGCAGGATTCGGTTGCGCGGAATGGGGAGGCTGATGGCAGAGCCTGGCCTCCATATCTAGCTGTTGTCCTCAGTAATCCGCTTGAGCTTGGCATCTCAAGATCACACAATGTCATCCTTCACCCTGACGCCGATCGTTCGACAGGCGGTCGAGCATCGTCTTGAGGCGCTCGAACGCACCAAGAAGTCTTTCGAGCGACGATATTTCTCTGAAGCGGCGGAGTCTGATCAGCCAAGTGTCATCGTACGTCTCGAAAGGCTGCTGGACGAAGTGAAGAATATAGAGCCAAAGCTTGACGAAGAGGACGACGAATGCTTGACGGAGACCATACAGCGATGCATCGAACAAGCCAAGGATGACGATGCGATCTCCGAGAAGAAGTTGTTGAGGCTAGAGAAGAGCCTCCGCGATAGACTGAGCAGGTTTCGCAACCGCATGGAGGTGTCATGTCTACACGCGCAGCTCATCAAGGAGGCTACAAACGCGGCTAAGATCGAAACGGCAACTTCTAAGCTCAAGGCTGTAGCACTGGATCAGGACGACGACTTCGAAGTAGTCGATAACGAAAGCGAAGAAGTTCTCGAGAAGTTTGAGAAAGCCTGTTCCCAGCCTACCAACGTGAACAGCCAGTCGATCGAGACCTATCTCTCGAGCTTGTTCGCAGCCGAAGACGAACACCTACAATCGATCCGAGACGCAATGCAAGCATACGGAGATGATTTGAGCAGCGGAGAAATCGAGGTAGATGAGGAGTGCTTGACGTGGATAATGTCGGACTTGATGAAGTCGGAACGGATCAGCTCAGAACGGAAGGCTACCCTCGCAAACTACCTGCAGTCGCCCGACGCGTTACGGGAGCTTGTCGCAACCTTGAACATGATAAGCTATCGCGACTGGGACTATAGAAACGCGGAGGCGGGCTTGCCAGTCGAAGTGCGCAAAACCAAGAGCGGCAAGCATTACGTTCACGTCGAGGTAGACATCATCGACATGTTGTTCCTGCATTGCTGTGCGATTGGGTGGGCCGTGAAGTTGAACGAGTGTCTGAAGGACTTCGTTTCCGGGTCGGGTCTGTTTCGCTGTGCTCCGTTGGCAGAAGCGGAGCTCGACAAACGTGCTTTCTTCTTCGACACACCTCGTCTTGCATGTGAGGGTTATCTGTCGCCACCACCGCCACCCTTACCTTACGTGTTCCAATCAATACCTCCTCCTCCCCCTGGTCTACCTCTGTACAACAGCAGAAAGGGTAGTCGAAAGAAGAAGAAGAGTGATGAGAAGATGTATCCCATAATGCACCCGGCACCTCCACAGCCACCGCCAGCTGCGCCTATGGATGTAGAAAGTCTTCGAAGGGACAACTACAAACAGCATTTCTTCATGTCGCGTCTCCCTCAGAAAGACGGCGAAGTACCCAAGATTGTTTCGTCCGAAGACGTCCAAGCAAGATTGATCAAGACCCTCGCTGTGGAATGTAAACTTCGAAAGGCGTTTGATGGCAAGGTGTGCGCTACAACTTTGGAGTTCGACTCAATTGCCTCCACAATTCCCAATCAAACCATCATCACCACATTGAGGTTTCTTGGTGTCCCGGAAGTCTTCCTCGAATTCTTTACTCGTGCTCTGGAGCCCAAGCTGGGCATCCGAGGTTCAGCCAGTGAGGTGGATAAACCCCTAACGCCTGCTAGTGGAGTAGCGGTCGCTCATGGCCTGGAGATGTTGTTCAGCGAAGCTGTGCTGTTGTTCCTCGACCTTGCCACGCACAAAGCGACGAAGTCGTACATGTACCGTCTGTATGACCGCTGCTACTTTGTTGGTACTGCGGTCCAGGTCACGAGTGCCAAGCAAGAAGCTGCTCGTTTCTCTGATATCATGGGGCTGAAGCTGCGCAATACCTCATCCATTGGCGGGCTCTCCATCGGACTTTTGACCATGGGCTCGCAGGAATCCTCGTCTTTCGATAAGAGCGAGGAACTAAACGTAGATGAGATCAAAGTCGCCCTATACGCCACCCACGTAAAAGCTAGGCTCAAGGCATGCTCGACCGTACTGGAGTGGATTCGCGAATGGAATGACACTGTCGGTACCTACGCAGCACCGCTCTTCGGGCCTCTTGCCAATGTGTTTGACGCAGCACATCGCGATGCCGTCAAGTCCGCTTACAGACGTATCCACTCTATCGTACTTGGTGGTAGCGACTTGACCACATACGTTGCGAAGATGCTCAACCCCCATCTTAGAGGTGGTCTGGAGCGTATGTCTTTTGATCTTGAGCCCATCATCTACCTCCCGCAATCTTACGGTGGCCTCGGTGTAAAGACTCCGTTTGTCGCTTTAGCATCCGCCGCCAAGATTAGTGAATTTGGTTCCGGAAGGATCGAAAGATATCTCGGCGAAGAGGCTGCCTACTACGAAAAAGCCTCAGACCGATACACTCTGGCGTCAGGCCAGCGTCAGCAAAGGCTCGAAACAATTTTCAACAATGACCTATCAAGGATGATCTCAGCGCTTGGTTCTGAAACCACATCCAGCGTATGTCTCGACGCCCTTCCGTTCATGACGGAAGCTGAGATGACGGAACATCGCGAACGTACTTCATACCCACTGCTCACCAGTTACTTCTGGAAGCTCGGTCCAGTGACAGTGCCTGATCTTCTCAGCCTCTATCATGATCTACTTGGCGAGGACACTGATCGCATTGAAGAAAGCCAAAGGACCAAGCGAGAGGTACAACGTCTTTCCCGAACGAGGGATCTGAAAGACTGGTACAGAGTGAGCCAGCTGAAAAAATGGACGTTGCAGCTCTATAGCGAAGAGTGCTTTGAAAGGTACGGCGGCCTTGAAATCTGGTGGGCTGAGGGCATACCCGTGGAAGTCTACAACAGCCTCAGAGGTCACATGTCGGATGACGACGACGACGACGACGATTGTAGTTCAATGGTCGAAATAGTTTAGCCCAGACGCCCAGGCGAGAGGGAATCAGGTGGAGTGATGCCTAGTTCAGTTGCCCGGATGCGACACGCGCTTCTGTTCTGTCGATACCGTCTACTTACAACCGTCGCTTCCGAAGGTATGTCATGAGTCTGTCGCGTTTCTTTCGGGTCTCCTAAGATGCTCACGGTAGCTACGAATCAATGAATCATTCACGACGCGTCTCCATTAGTACAGCGCGAAGATCGCAACCCCAGGCGTCGTGATCTTGCAGGAGCGGCAATGCCACCCCACAAATGACAAGAGGTGATGTTCTGTGACGGGCAAAGGATGCGCGCGACTTTGAATAGAGGGTCCAGTAGCGATGGTGAGGGCGGGAGCGATAGCGTTGTTGCTGTCAGAAGGGTGGATGACGGCGATGCTGTGCGCAAGATCGTGCAGACTTCGGGATCTCGGAAGCAATCGTTTCCGATCGGACCACGTGACACACGGCGTAATTCTACTCAAGGCTCTTCGTCCATGCCAGACCTATGGAACGAAACACATTTTCCGAGAAAGTAATAATGAGCGGGATAAGTCATATAGAACGCTGCCTCATATTGGTGGATTCATGCGGTGTTCGCGCATGGGACACGTAGTTCTCCCCGCACGTTCCGTGCATTCACTTTGCACCACCGGTTAAGAAGGCCAAGCCTTGCTAAGCTTCGTAAAGGATCATCAAGCCTTGTCTATCTAGAACACAAGCGCTACGCCACCATGCCCTAGAACGTTTAGACAGCGCGATTAGCAACACCTGTCATTTCTTAACATCTACCTAGGCGTCTTCCACCCATGCGCCCTGAGTACCTGCGACCGCAACGCCTCGACGGGAAAACCTCGTGTCGCAATGGAGGCCGAATATAAGACATCATTTGGCAGGCCGTGCCATCTCGGGCCTACTCTAGATTGTTCTTTTGCAATGCGTTCTACGAATGCGAGCATGTTTCGGATGCGAGATTCGTGGACGTCTGCGAGAGGTAGTATATACATCTCCTGCCCAGTGCCCGTAATGCTTCACTATCAATCCTTGGCTTCCCTTCTTTAAGCACTGGTCTGTTGTACAATTTTGCTTGATTGACTTCAATTCATACCGAAATCTTCGTCTCTGTTTTCCATTCTCGCCAAGACGAAACCGACAAGATGCTGTCCAAGCTGGCGTTTTTCCTCGCTTCTTCCAATGTTGCTTTCTCTGCTCCAAGTCTCGACCCCCGTCAGGCAGTAACCATTGCCGTGGACTCCAGTAAGACTTTCCAAACGATTGACGGTTTCGGTATCTCCGAGTTCTACGGTCGCGCGGGAAACATCAAGTCTCTGGCAGCTGCTGCTCAGAAGCAGACTCTTGACCTTCTCTTCGATCCTACTACCGGCGCTGGCTTCAACATCCTGCGCAACGGCATTGGCTCTGGCCCATCCAGCGGCTTCTCTATTGAGCCCAACAGCCCCGGATCGCCCACTGGGACACCAAAGTACCAGTGGGATGGCTCCGACAACAATCAGGTCTGGTTGACAAAGCAAGCGCAGGCCCGCGGCCTCAAGACCATCTATGCCGATGCTTGGTCTGCTCCTGGGTTCATGAAGACGAACGGTAAAGATTCAAACGTAAGTACAACCACTCAAACGGGGACTGGGAGCGATAGCTAACTTGCTCCAGGGAGGAAGCCTTTGCGGTGTCGATGGCACCTCTTGCGGCAACTGGACCCAAGCTTACGCCAACTACCTCACACAATACGTCAAGTACTACAAACAGGAGGGCATTGATGTGACCCATCTCGGCTTCTTGAACGAGCCCGACTACACGTAAGTTTCGTCGTGTCTGTGAAACTGAGTACTCCCTGACAGGTCACAGCACCGCCTACTCCTCCATGCGATCGACCGGACAGCAGGCCGCAGACTTCATCAAAGTGCTCGCTCCAACCGTCAAGGCCTCTGGTCTGAAGGTAAAGCTCACCTGCTGCGATGCCACCGGCTACAACGCTCAGAAGGCCATGCTTCCAGGACTCGCCGCAGTCGATTCCCTGTACGACGTCGTCACCACCCACGGTTACAGCTCCGACCCCACAGCCCCCTTCGCTACTTCCAAGCATATGTGGATGACTGAGACTGCGGATCTCAGTGGCAAGTGGACAGCCAGCTACTACACCAACGGCGGAGCGGGCGAGGGTCAGACCTGGGCCAGCAAGATCTACACTGCTCTCGTCGACGCAAACTTCTCGGCATACCTCTACTGGGAAGGCGCTGAGGACGCTGGAACCAACCCTACCAACTCGGTTCTTATCGACATCCATGGTGGAGTCGTTGCGCCTTCCAAGCGCTTCTGGGCTATGGCACAGTGGAGCCGCTTCGTCAAGCCTGGTGCCGTTCGCGTCAGCGCTGGTGGCAGGACCAGCACGCTCAAGACATCGGCCTTCAAGAACAGCGATGGCTCGGTTGCTGTGCAGGTCTTGAACACTGGCGCCTCGGCAGCGACCGTCAGCATTACTGGTGTCTCTGGCAAAGCGTCTGCGTTCATCACCAACGAGAGCCACGGGCTTGATGCGATGACCGGAAACAGCGTGCCCGCGCATTCCATGGTCACTTTCCTTTACAAGTAGATGCTCTCTCCGTGAGAGTGTATTCTTCTCCAGCTTCGCAAGTTTAGTCTTGCTTTTGTAAAGCTGTACCCTTCTGTTCTCCTAGTGTTGACACACCCTATTTCCTTGTATATAATTACTATAAACTGTTCAATCGCTGCCATCTTCATTACCTGAGTAGTGCGCCATCGCATGTGAACTGTATCCAAACGGGAATCATTTCCGAAGCGCTTTCAACTGATTCTTGACTGCAGCGAAGACATCGCCATCTATTTAAATGCGCAGTACTTGAGTGACACTACATCAAGGTGCGGGATGGAGTGGCCGGTCCACGGGTAGAAAGAAGGACGGGCGCGAACCTTGCGGCGCTATGTACGAATTGAGCTTAGTGGCGGGGAAGCCGTTGATGCCGCCTGCACCCGACCCTGCCAAAGGATCGATGTAATCTCAATCAACTGCAGTGTTGCGGCGTCGCTGTATCTGCGTACGCTAAACTATACTCAATACTCCTCGACGAAAGACGGAAGAGTATTGCTCGACATGCTCGTCGCTGGTCATACGCGTCCGATACCGAGGAGCCACCTGGCATACCTTCCACCTACCTAGGTATCGTCTCGCAAATTCATGGCAAACAACTAGACCAAACATCTTCTCCGCGGCCTCACGGCAAGAATCTCACCACTAGGCATGCGGTACGGCACGCGTGCAGAGGGCTAGGCTACAACCGACCCGACCCCTGCGCTGGCTTTTGGGCATGCAGCAGCTCAGGTTCGTTTGCGCGGCTCAATGCTCTTCACATGGGCTTTTGTAGCTGAGAAGGATGATTTCAAGCCGCCGTGCATCTATAAAGTCGGCCTCGCGCTTCCTTCGTTGAGAATCCGGTAGTCTTTTCTGATCCCCAAACCGGTCACCATGCGGCTGTTGTTCCTCTTTGCGACATTGCTCTCGTCCGTGGCGTCTCAGGTTTTCGAGCCTGCCGACTTCAGCGTCACCGATGCTCTTCTTGATCAAGGCGTCAATGTCTCCGCATTGCCAGAGCTAGCCGGCCTTGTAGGTCGGTCATCCAACCTGGCCTGCAACATCGCCGTGAGTATCTTCAAGCAAGTAGCTCAGAGCTAATGCTAAACCACAAACAGTGTTCTTCGCTGGAGGTCGTCCACGGAAACAATTCTGTCGAATTCCAGGGTGAGGCCGGCTACTCCGCGTTCACATCCAGCTTCTGGTCAGGAATCTCGGCTGAGGTCAGGCCATACTGTATCTTCAAGCCCTCGAGCCCGGCCGCTGTTTCGGTAGTGGTACTTTTGTCTCGGCTGTCAAACTGTCCGTTTGCCGTCAAGTCGGGTGGTCACAGTGCGTTCGCCGGCGCTGCTACTATCGAAGGAGGTATCACTGTATCTTTCGAGAACATGAAGGGTATCGAGCTTTCAGACGACAAGAAGACCGTCGCAGTCCAACCAGGGAATGTATGGGGTAATGTGCTTATCGCTTTGTCGACCACTGGCGTCACAGTCGTATCTGGAAGGATTGGTGATATCGGCGTCGGAGGACTCACCCTCGGTGGCGGCATATCGTTCCTCACGAATGAGTACGGTCTAGCTTGTGACAACGTCGCTAGCTATGAAGTAAGTTTGATGCGCAATTCTACGATATCGTGCTCCTCTAACATTGACCAGGTTGTCACGGCAAGCGGCATCATGGTAACAGCAAGCCCGACGACCTTTTCAGACCTCTACTGGGCTCTTCGCGGTGGCGGCAACAACTTCGGCATCGTAACCAGCTTCAATCTGACGACAAAACCTCTCGACAATGACCAGATCTGGGGAGGAACCCGCACTTTCACGGAAGACAAATTCCCGGATGTAATCAAGGCGTGGATGGACCTCACACTCAACTCAGCCCAAGACCCCAAGGCCGGCAGTTGGGTTGCTTGGTTGGACAAGGGCGCAAAACTCGCTTCAACTGAACTCTGGTACGGCGCACCAGCTGGTAACGAGTCGGCGATCCTCGCACCTTTCTACAACATCACCGCCGTAGCTGATAGCACGAAAACGCGAGGCCATGCCTCTTACGTAATCGACAACGAAGCTACCAACAAGTATGGGCTTCGTGAGGTCTATTACGTTATCTCAGTCAAAGCCTCCTACGAAATTGCCGAACGCTCCGTCGACATCTTCTACGAATCTATCGGCGCTCTTTCCGCCGTCGAAGGCGCATATCCTGTTCTCATCTGGCAGCACATCACCGACGGTTCGCTCAAAGGTAGTACCCGCAACGGCGGCAGTGCGATAGGCTTCGACGCCAACGGCAGCCCTATCCACATCATCCAGCTAGCGTGTAGCTGGAACAACGCCGCAGATGACGAGACTGTATACCAGGTCATGTCGGATATCATGAAGGCGATCAAGAGCGACGCGGTAAAGCTGGGTGTGCAGAACGACTGGGTGTATATGAACTATGCGGCGATGTTCCAGGACGTCATCGCGAGTTATGGGTCGGACAGCAAGAGCAAAATGAAGACTATTGCGAGCAAGTATGATCCGAAGGAGGTGTTTCAGAAGCTACAGCCTGGATACTTCAAGTTAGATCGTGCGCCCGTGCCTGATGCAAGGTACTTTTCGTACTGAGATCACATCAGAGGGTGTGGAACATGAAACTGCGGGTATGACCTTCTACTAATAGTAATAGGTAAGATTACTTTAAATCATGATGATCTCGTAAATGAATGCTGTGTGAAATACAAACCTCTGAGTCGATGGCCTGTTGATGAGCGGTACCAGATAGCGTTCAGCTAGCGCGGGGACGATAGTCTGCGTACCGAGACTGTACAGCCTTGAAGTCCACCTCTCCGTCCTCGATATCGCCTTTCAGAATACCGCCCCAATACTGTTCCCAGTCTTCTACCGGTCTATCTCGTAATAAGGTAGATACGTACTGGCATTCTTGATCAAACTCTTCCACGGTACCTGTAATGCATGGGAACTGCACGAGAGAATTGTCAGAGAGAATATGTCGCACTGACGCGGGGAGTAATTCAGGGTTGCTATAAGCACCGTAGTTTGAGAGTGCGAAAGCCATTGCAAGATCATCTCTTGTCGGAAAGGGAAAGCGTTCTTCGCGTGTACAAGCCATAGCTGCATCGTATAGAGCTGCGATAGATTTGACTTTGTTCCAGATGATATGAACGGTGTCGAATGGTCCGATGAAGTGCGTCTTGACAAGCGGTCGGGTATCTCGACCCAAAGATAGGCTGACCGCTTCATTGATCCAGGTGATTGTGCGAGGCACAGCATTTGAAACTCTACACTCGGTCCACCGATGCTCGCTATAAGGGGATGTACTCATATAAGCGAGGTCTCCGTAATCATGTGGGAAACTGATCAGGTTTTAGCGTATACTAGGCATGCAGGTAATGCTGCCTGAACTTACACGCACCGCCAAAGGTCGACATATCGATCCACCGATAACTGGGGAACCGCATCGCAGGTAGGTAGTATCCCTTGTAGGTGGCATTCTGGAAGAGCTACCGACTTCTCTTCTTCCTGTATTTTGATATTTCGCATCTGCTTACGATACTGAGGCTGTAGTGCGTCCAAAAATCGGATGGCCTGGGACGTGGCTGATTGGAAGTATCTTAGATCAGGTAGAGCATCTTCGAAATTGTACCATGTTTCTGGACGTGGGTCTTCAAAAAGGTCCCGTATTTCGACCAATTGGTCTTCAGTAGGTAAGGCCCAGGGCTGCCATAGCGTAGTAGCGATTGTTGATCGCATATGATCGAGTTTCAGAAGACTCAGCTGCTCTATGGACTGCCTCTCACGCTCATCATGTGGACTGGTTTCCCACCAATTCTTCATGATCCGATCCAAGATGCTGAATCCGCGGTTTCTTCGGGGTATGTTGGTGCGGAATCTACTAAGCTTGAGCGCAGGGCCAAAGCCGAGGATATCCACACAGCAGCTTCGTGATTTGAGCCGTTCTGAAAAGTCTGCCTGCGAAGTCAGACTTGGAAGACAAGCCTGAAGGACTTCACGATCATGGTATGTCATCGATGATGGATTTCCCATGATGTCCTTCAGAGGCACATAATCTTCGTCCTCGTACTTGGAAATCCGAGTGAGAAGATCGCCGATACAGCTGTCGGGATACCGTCCAGACACGTCTTTCGTGAGCTTCTCCGGGGCTATAACATGACGGTTAGCACGAGGTGGCTTTGGTGGAAGACATTTGACAGCAAAGATGGACTGACCTGATGTTGACGCTCCCAATACAAAGACCTCTTCTTGCAGAAAGTGCAGACGTTCCAACAAGAAGTCGTACTTGCCAGCCTTCGGCCATGCGTCCCAGACATCAGACCCTTCAGACGATGTCTTGATCTCTTGAAAGGGTCTGAACACCACTTCATTCACCCTGAGCGGCAGATCTCGCATCTCGCTAGCGACCATCTTGCAGGTCCACATCAAGCTGAAGTCGATCGTCCGATCGTCAGAACACCGAAGCTTGTTGCTGGTTGGAGAGTGAACGTAGCCTCCAGGCTCTTGTAGGTAATAGGTGTAGATCTCATCGCGGAGTTCCCGAGGAAGGTTCAGCAGGCGCGACTGTTGTTGCTGGGAAGGAGCTTGCATCGTCATGATGTGGTGTCAGTTGTGGAGTTGGTGTTGCAAGATTGATGTTGAAACATTCATGATGGTAGATCCATGGGAGGCGGCTCATTTAAGATGGATAGTACAGGACACATGTGCGTAAGGACAACTGGCTTGTGGCGTCCACAAGGCAGCAGCACCAATTCCTGATGCCTTGCGAGCTTGTTGTTTGGTTTTGTCGGTACTGCGACTGATACGGTAGTTTCGCGGTTCTCGCAGTCCAAGTTTGTGTGCGGAATTTGGTAGCGCAGCTTATGAACCAGCTTTTAGCAAAGCTGAACTCACGTCCGGGTATGGAAACTTTCTCATTGCCATTGTGGACACGTTGATTCAATTTGTATTATCGCCGAGCCTTTTGATCCTCCAAAATCAGAGTCACGCCATGACTGCTGAACAGAACTTTGGGTTACTCTAGTCCATTACAAAGCGCTCGCATGTATGAGACCGGTTCGCTAGTAGCCGTCTCATTGCCACCAAGGATCCGCATACAACTCATCCAGAGCCGTGAAATCATAGTCTGAGGGGTCAAGATCGCCTTGAACTAGGCTCTCGGCATAGGTCAACCAAGCGTCTCTCGGTTCATTCTTCAGCTTATCCCCAATACAGCGAGCCTCCTCTTCGAACTCTTCCAGAGTGCCTGTAGGGCATGATAGCCGCACTGTGGTGCTCCCGGACAGGATAAGTTGTACGGAAATAATTAGACGATTGTTTATTCGTGTGTCAAAGTCCAGGTTCTCTTTAGGAACTGTGGCAATAGAGATTGGGGAAGAGTACTCAATGTCGTAAGTGTTGTGTAGCCAGGCGAGACTGAGGGCCGCAAGCGCCCTGATAGCATTCCAGATACGCTGGGCGGTATTGGTATTCGCTTCGAGATGTAGAGAATAGGTCGATAGTGGCATTCCAGCGTTTCGAAGGTCCATGGCCTCGTTGATCCACTGAATAGTCTTGAATGTGGCGCGAAATAGACTGCACGTGGGCTTTCCTATTGACGCTGGATGAGTGTTGACCGAGTCAAGCATCACGCTAGTGTGCAGAAAGCTTCCGGAATGCGTCAGCACGAAAACTCAAAGTTCAGACATGAGTTGTGACTTACATTACACTCCACATGTCGACATAATGGTCGATCCGTAACCGGGGAAGGTCCGTGAGGTATGGGACGAGGCCGTATGCATGACATCGTGATGCAGAACATTTGCGGTCTTCGCGTATGACCAAATGACGCAATCGGTGCCGCTGTCTCTGTGGCAGTGTATCGAGAAAGCGGATGCCCTGCGAGGCGGCCGATTCGTAATATTTGAGCTCTCTCCCACCATCGGCATTCACGGGGCACCAGTATTGAGGACCTCCGTGAATAGTAAGAAACTCCAAAAGTTCGAGAATTTTCTTGATTCGTATGGCAGTGGGCGTGACCCAAGGTTGCCATGCCACGGTCGATATGGTTGAAGATGCGACCTCAAGAGCGTTCCTGCCCACAGGTTCTTCTCCATTCCTCACACGGCTTCGCCCCAAACCTATCCAGCGTTTCGGATAGGTAAGCCATCTGACAATATTCCGTGATCCGAGCCATTCGGGGAGGCCGTGATGCGAGCATATATACTGAAGAGTCTCTTGCAAAGCTTGGCGATCCGAATGAGTCAGTTGAGAGAGCGTTACCACTGCATCATCGGGTTCATCGTCATGTTGTCCTTTAGTTCGTAACGCCGATCGGATGACAGCTCCGATGCCACTGTGAGGGTACTGTTTGGAGATATGTTCTGCCAGTTCCGCAGTACCTGCGATGCCTAGTTAGCTATTGCTTGATCAAACAAGTACGTTACCGCATGTGTATGTCAGGATCGTCGTACCAAACTCATCAATAACCACACCAAATGCGTCAAACATCGCCAAGTCCAGAAGACGTAACAAACTGTTGAGATAATATTCCGTAGACAGTAATGACAATCCAAATACACCTTCCACCCCTGGAACGAGTGCTATGCGTGTCTTGAATCTGATACCATTTTTACTCAGAGTGAATTCTGCTGCCTCCGCCGCGACTTGCTTGCATGTACGTAGAATTCCGAGATCGATAGCTGTGCCATTCATGTTTCGTAGCGTGTTCGTCTCGGCGTGGTAATGGTATCCCTCGTCGCTCGCAAGGCAGTGAGCATAGATTTCGTCGCGAAGTTCCCGGGGAATGCGTAGGAGATGGCATGTGTTGGGCTGGAAAGCTGCCATGGTGTCGGAAGGCGATTTTAGTGATGTCGGTATCTAGATCGAAAAGTCGAGGTCAGTATGTGTGATATAGTTTTCAACCCGCGGTCCACTCAGTGAGCAAACTCTCTGCCGGGTGTCCTTAGGCAGCAGCGTTACCAAAGCGTGGTACTAGAAGTTGCAATGTATATCGCTCATGGGCGCTCGATCCATAGAAACGTCGGAAATAAAATTCGCGAAAGATAGGTGCTTGAATCGTGGCGCATTTCGGACGCGTGGTGTGTATTTTCTCGTCATCGGAACCAATTGCGCTCGATATGATGCAGGTCCGACCAATAACCATGGTACAACTCCAACACATGTAGTATACATCCACCAAGCCACGACCCACGCTCACTTGCCGCCCACCCTCTTGTTCTTGAGCTTGATGGTCTCTCCATTGACGAAGATGCCCTTGCCCTTGTACGGTTCCGGTACCCTCCAACTCCTTATCTTGGCTGCGAACTGCATAACCACCTCCTTCTCCGGTCCCTCCAACAGTAAACGTGTCGGCTGCGGTGTGCTCGCGGTGACGCCTTTTGGTATGGCCAGTTCGACTGGATGTGTGTATCCGACCTTCAAGTTGACGAACTTCTGGCCGGGAAATTCGGACTTTACCGTCGTCGCGGAGTCTTCGACTGAGGCACGGTAACCGACACCGTTGAAGCGTAGAATCGCACTGTGCCCTTCGCTGACGCCGAGGATGTGGTTCTGGAGGTATGCGCGGGTGGTGCCTGGGACTGTGTCAGCGGATTGCGCAGCCCATGGTGATTGCAGCGCTCGTACCCCACATTGCCTTTTGTTTCGCATCCTTCGCATCCTCAATTGTCAACGTCGGCCCGCCCAATGCCGGGTCCTGGTTGATATTGACGTATGGCGGGATAGCCATTGAAAGCTCGCCCAATGGTCCCTTGATGTGTACTGTAGACATGGCCTGCACTCTCGCACTTCTCGCCTTAGCGGAAGGCGCGACCACCTGGAACGTGACTCCCTGAGGTATTGAGAGCGGTAAAGACCCGATCTTGGATTGACATGATGCCGTCGAGGTAAAGGTCCTGGTCGGCGCGGGCCTGGAAAATACGGGCAGCAGGAAAGTCGGTATTGAGTCGCTGCTCTGGCTCGAGGCCTTTGCGAAGCTTTGGGCGCACCGCCGTCGTGCTGGGGCGAACATGTTGATTTGATGCCGGTGACGATTATCGCGAGAGTTTTCGGAATCTCCAACTCGCTGCTAGCTCATCCGGTCTCGTGATAGCGCGTCATCGACGTCTCTGATTGGTTGGGCCGTCGCACCTTCCCCCACGAATACCCCTCAACACCACAACACTCCAGCCGTCAGCACTCCCTGGGGAACATGTTGTCCGATACAGCGTCAAATTTCGACGCTTGATACTTTCGACTGACCGTTCTCTCACCCAGGCATGTGCCTCTTGATCGTCAACTAACAGCGCGTGCTCTTACCACAGGTTTGGCCTCACCTTCCTGTCGCGGCAGGCGTCATGCTTCACATTTTCCAACGTTGCGTCTTCTCCGCTCTCTTACTATATCGTGAACTCACATGGTCGCTACTAATAGAGATCTTACCATCCTTGACCTCTCGCCTTCTTCTCTTCCTCTACCTTCTTCTACTCCCTGGCTCCTGCACTTTCTCGCCAGCTTTCCGTGCCGTGCTTTCGAAAACCCTGACTGTTCACCAGCGAATCGCCCATATGGAGTTTCAACATGGACTCATCAAGGCGAAGCTGATCATGATGGGGCTTTTCCTCCTGCCTACAGTATCCTCTCATTACCACTCCCCACCGGCACATGCAGCTCCAACAGTCAACGTGGATTCCTTGTTTCAGTACACAACATCCAGGAACCACAAAGTGATAACACAAGCAGTCGATTTCGTGGTGTCGATGCAGACCGCGCCGACATGCACTCGCATGGCTGCTTCTCACTTGATGAACGAGTGCAAACTCCTGGAACATGCACCGGATTTCGCCAAATCTCGCCCGGAAGCGTATCTGGACAACGTCAAAACAGAGTACGCCGCCAAACTAGCTGTATGCGAACTCCTCAGTGCTCAGCCAGTGAACCCAACACCACCAGCAAACTGCGACATCCTCGTTCCGGCATCCAGGCATTGCGGCAAAGGCGGAAGCTGGTGGCACGCCCGACCAGAAGCTTCCAGCGACAAGCAATGCTACCCCGACTTCAAAGAGTACCAATACACCCAATGCCTCAAAAGCCTTCAATCGACACCACAGTACTGGACATCGTTCAGCAACGCTCGCCAAAATGCAGTGGTCATGTGTCAAGCCAGCAGAGATGTCATCGAGCGAGAAAACCACCTCGAAATATTCAAGAACTTGACCCAGGTGCTGGGTGATGTGACATCAAACATGCAGAAGACGACCGAAGAGTATGAGTCTCTCATCCGTGAGCAGAGGCAGTACTCTGAGGAAGCTCGTGACTCTCATCAACAGCTCAAAGAAGACATCCAGGCGGTTCAGGAGAAGGCCGTCGCCACCGTAGGTGCGCTGGACGACAAGTTCCGTACTTTCATGGAAGTATCAATCTCGGATCTCATCACAGCTCTAGCCGAGAGTCAGAGCAACGAGATTGACCAGATACATGCGAAGATGCAGGACTTCTCGCAGGAGTTGATGCTAGAAAGCTCACAGCTCGCCAAATACTTCACTAGCGAACTCCAACAATTCCATGATCTAGCCAGGATGAGCATCCAGTCCAATCACGAGGCACAGGTCGACAGCTATACTGTTCTAGCAGGCTACATGGACGTCACACAGGATACCATAAATCGAACGAACGATATCGCAGATCGCTCTCTTTCTACAGTCGACAGTATTGCGCAACGTCTGGACATCTTCGAGACGCAAACTGAGCACATTGCTGAAGGCTTCGCTTTCCTCAGTGCAATACCAGCACTTGTCGCACTACTCGTCCGCAGCTTCATAGCCATGGTCGGCACACTGTTCATCTTCACTGTTCTGTATAAGCTCAACACAAAGCTCGCGGCCTACACTGCCGGCGCTTGCAGCTCTGCCTTCCTCTTGCACACATGCGGTATCTTCGACTGGCTCGGCGATCTCCCCTCCCGCGTCGCAAGGTTCCACGACCAACCTCCTCTTGCGACTATCGTTGGCATGTCACCTTGGCAGAAAGGCGCCGGTATCGTACTTCTACTCTGGCTTGCTGCCTACCCGGTATGCCGCATCAACGCTTGTCTCGGAAGTCTCATTGCTGCGACCCTGAAGCGGCTTCTCAGCCCGTTGTGGATCAGCGAGTACAGCAACGAGAACGGCACGGGTTTCTTGCCCAGCATCGAGATTCCCGCTGCGTATCCTCGTCGCGCAGATGACCGGTATCATCGAAATGATGCCGGTTATCGCAACTATCCCGACTACTCGAGATCCGCGTCACCACCTTGCGAGACTTGACAGCCGATGAGGTGCATGCGCAAATCTTTTCGACACCTCAACATCAGCGTCATCATATCATCAGCACATCTATGACATATATCTCTAAACGGCTTCTCGGAAAGCGTCACCTGTACCAAGAGCCATCTTTCATCGGTCGATACATATTCAGCTCGCGATATACCCTTGCCTTTTCTTAACGTTCTACGACAGCATCTCCATGGCGTTGGAGCAAAATCTTACATCACCCTTGATGATTTCAACATCTTATTTCAAAAAGGGCGGAGTGAAGGAAACCGGGTAACTTGGCACATGTATGGTAGTTCTTCTGTATTTATCTTTCAATATCATCAAATTATAATTCATCGTTGGATCGGGGAAAGATCTATGGATGCGTGACATTGTCTGCTCCATTGACCGTGTACAGCCCAGCCCGGATTTAATCCGACTCATCATCCGGCAACTCCTGAATCCTCCCCGACCGATACGCCTCCTCAACCGGATTCTGCACATCCATCACACCCGTCGCTTTCAACCTCTCAAACAGCACAAACAACCTCTCAGCCTCCCTCTCCTTCTCCTCCTGACTCATAGGCGGCATCTCCACTTCCTCCTCCCTATCTAACCTCTGTCCCGTAATAGGGTTCACAGGTATACCCTCTGCGTCACCCGCCGGCGCATTCGCCTTAACCAAATCTTCAGGCATGCTTATATTATTCGACATGAGAAAACCAGACGCATACCCGTATCCTACGTTATGCACGAATGTTGCTGGGTCTTTTCCTGAGAGTTCGAAGAGCATCGAGGAGATTGAGCCGCGGAGCGCGGGTGTCATTGCTGACGTGGAGAGGTTGAGCAGGCGCGAGGAGAGAGTGTTCGATTTCCCGAGCGGTTTATCGCGTTCTTCGGTGGTAGGAAGGAGCATCTCCTCCATCGTCTTCTTCACGTCTTCAGGTGCGAATTCGTAGATACGGCGGATGAGCGTTAGAACGGGAGCAACAGCATCATCGAGTTCTTTGGGTGGGTAGGCGATTAGGGCGCGGGACAGGATGCAGATTAGGTGTCTTGCATTCGTTCTCGGTTCGAAAGACGGGAAGACCGCATTTTTGCCTTCTTCACATTCGAGGTCGAGGTGCAGGAGCACGTTTACTAACTCGCGGGCTGGCACTGTTAAAGGTGGTTCGGTTACGCCGCGCCGGACGAGGATCTTGAAGACGCAGGGTATGGAGGGGGTGAAGTGGGGGCTGAGGTCGGTGTGGAAGTGGATTATGTTGAAGACGAGTTTGAGGGTTTCGGCGAGCGCCATGAGTTCCATGGGTTGGTTGTGTCCTTTTGCACCTGAGGGGGCGGACTTGGAGTAGCGCGCAGCATGGCGCGTTATGGCGGCGTTGATGCTGGAGGCTAGGGAGTTGGAGCGGACGAGTTGTGTGTAGTCGAGGGTTGTGTCGTAGGTTGTGAGAAAGAGGATGCGGGAGGCGAGGAATTCGTTGTCGATGTTATCACTCTGCTCGAAAATTAGTTAGCCCTTTGTCTAATCGTCGCTGATGTCTGCGTACCTTCAACTTCTCCGCTGCGTGTGGACCATGGCCTAGATCGACGAGTATCTGGCGCGTCTTGGGTTGGAGGAGAAGGGCATTGGCTATACATCGTAGAGCCTCTTGTGAGGCGACAGTGGTCTCGCCGTCAAATGCATGGCGTCCTAGTGTCCGAAGGCCCTGTAACGGTCACTATGCCGTCCCCATCGCTCCTAGCAAAGTGTAGCGTACATCTTCTGTGAATATAGGATCGGAGTTCTCGACTGATCGGCCGTGTACTTTGAGTTGTTCGAGTAGCTGTTGCTTTTCTATCCATCCAGTCAGCGCAACGCATGCGTGTATAGTGCGGGAGACATGCGCTGAGTAGACAGCTTCTTCGCGTCCAGATCGGCTTTCAACCCGGAAAGGATTCTGGAGACGTCGTCGAGCTTTGCTGTGACACTGTTAGTCACGAGTCACGTAGAAGATACTCCTGCGCAGTAGTACTGACCTCTGCCCGTTCTTTGCGACAACATGGCGGTTGCGTTGCTGGACACCATCAGAGCGCATCACGTCACTCGGGGTGGAAGCTCGCGCTCGGAAAGCCCCACTATTGTGGGACCTGCATCGACTGTCGCATTGCAGGGTCCGCATGAACAAGCAACGAACCATACCAGGCGTCGAAAGGAAGTAGCTATGGCCTGTTCACGAATGCATTGATCGTTTATCGTTTTTAGAACAGATATTATTCCATCTGGTGTGATGCCCTTACATATCATTGCAGCATCATGTCATACTAGCAACATCCAAATACGGAATACGTCGATCCTTTGCTTCGTTATTATCGATTCGGAGAACAAGATAATATGCGCTGAAGGACTTCTGCACATCAGACTGGCACAACAAAACATGTTTCGGACGCAGGGGGCGGGCGCTGGCTCGAGTGCCCGTCGTCCAGTGAATGGCGGTTAAGGTTAGCACTTTACGCGCACGAGGAGCGTCGCGCTAGACGCGTCGCCAACACCAACCTTTGACTTGTAGACCGGGGTAGTCGATCACCTCCACACGCTCGACACATTCACTCACGCATACCAGAGCGATGCCAGCGTCTTCTTGTGCTTTTACTCTCTTTTCTTGTTAGCGGTTCCCAGCATAGCCATGGTGTCGTCCAAATTCGAATCTCTCTCCGTGCGCCCTCCGACTCCACCCAAAGACCAAGAAGACACAGCCGCCGACGAGACGGTGCAATTCCTCCAAGACCCCTTTGGCGAGAAGCCAATCCCGCCCAGGCTCCGAGCAGCGAAGAGAGTGCCCAACACGCCAGAGCAATCGCCGTCGTCTGACATCGACATCCCCTCGAGTTCTGCGAGCGCACGGAAGAGAGTCAACTTCGAGCTGCAGCTATGCGACATACCCACCAACAAGGCAATCGCGCAGTCCTGGACACCCACGCGTAGCTCACCGCTGAAGCCCCTCCCCCAGAACCGCCTCACCAAACCGCTCAAATCCATCCTGAAGCCTTCCGACGGCACGCAAACACCTCCCGCAGAAGACGCTGCCAACCCGCTCAACTACAAGTCATTCGCCGAGATGCTGGACGCGATAGTGAAGCTGCTCGCTTCTTCCGAGCGCGGAACTCGGTTAGATGCATACGGTTCTTTGCAGAGGACAATGCAGGCATACGACAAGATACCCGACCCCCAGGCGCTGAAGCAGAAGATGTCTCTGTTGACCCAGTTCATACGGCGCGACATAACAGCTCCAGGCGTGGGCGGGACAGGGCTGGACTCACAGCTCATTGGACAGGCGATGAAGCTGCTCATGGCTCTGTTCCGCATCACCGACTTGATATCCGCCATGGACGAAGACTTCTGCTCTTTCATCATAGACCGCATCATCCGCGTAGCTTCCGATAGCTCCATGCCCAAGACCACTGTCAATACACACCTGGCTGTGCTGATGCAGCAAAGTTTCCGCCCGAAGACCATGACTGCGACACGCGTCGAGAAGGTGCTCGAGGCACTAGACACCATCCACGAGCGAACATCGGGCCACGCGGTACAGGCATACAGGGTACGGATATACAGGAAGCTGCTTCAGCAACGCCCGGACGTTATGATTAGGCATACCGAACGATGGTTCACGCATACTCTCAAAGCTCTGGTGTCGGTTCAGAAGGATATCAGCCAAAGCGCGCTGGACACTGCAGTAACGGCTGCGAAGACCATTGGCCATGACCGACACGTCGCCAAATCGGTCTTGTCTGTTCTGAACCGGGTTAAGAGCGACGGCGGCACCATTGCTAGCGTTTTCGCAGGTGAACTGGATCGTATGCTCGGTGGTGATTACGCTGTCTTGGTGCCACAGATCGTGGCTGCTGTCACGGGTCTACTCAAAGACTCGCTTGACGCGTTTGCAGGCTTGAAGGATTGGCTGGTCCTCATTAACAAGTGCCTGTCATCGGATAACGACCAAGTCCGATTATACTCCAATGTCGCCGTTGCCTTCCTGGCCTACTCTGTCAACTTTATGAACTTACCCGAAGAAAAGAAAGTCAAAGCCTGGTCGGGGATGTTCGTTAAAATCTCAGTGCATGCACTGCAACGGAAGACCCCAGTAAAGAAAGCCGAGCGCGACGCTGTTTCATCCGCATACTTCACAATGCTGTAT
The DNA here is from genome assembly GCF_023758075.1 of Alternaria novae-zelandiae. Lineage (NCBI taxonomy): Eukaryota > Fungi > Ascomycota > Dothideomycetes > Pleosporales > Pleosporaceae > Alternaria > Alternaria novae-zelandiae. The sequence goes on along the minus strand of NW_026056974.1, from coordinate 943,734 downwards.
TATGCGTTTCGACCAGCAGCCTCTTTTGAACAATTTGACGGACATTGGACTGACTTCATAGCTGGCCTCTGGAGTCCAATAATCGCAAAGTCTGCTCCACAGCACGCCATACCATGCCGAATTGTGTCTGCTCTCTTGGATGGCTCTCGGAAACCTTGGAACGAGAATCGGGCGCTAGATCTCCGGCCAAATTTCATGATCCAGCGAGGGGAGCTACCTCTGGTCGATCCCAAGTGGGTACGGAAGTCGATTGCTCTTGTACTAGAGTTTGTGGAAAATATTCTAGAGGCTGCACTCAAGACCGAAAGCAAAGAGCACGAAGACGAACCGTTTCAGACGATGTGGACAGCAGTCATCAACTCGTTGGTGGAAGCAAGCAGCAAGGAGATCATGGCGTCCACAGAAACCAAAGATGCCATGGCACATATCATCAATCTGCTGCGTCGGATCTGGGACAGCCATACGGACAACATTGCGGTAGAACAGAAGAGGGAGGATCTTTGGGCGACCAAGTTCTGCTTCTTGATAGAGACTGTTGTGCAGAACATGGGCGCGTTTCAGTTCGCAGACAAATGTCTCACACGCAACGCCGACAACGAGATCGAAGTCGCATCGACACCATCACATCGATCACGGCACCAGGGCACCCGATCGTCCCCACTCCTCTTCCTCCTGGATCTTCTCGTCACACAATCAGAAGGAAAGCTAGCTGATCCTGTTCGACTCCGCGCAATGGATGTGATCATCGAGCCCTGTTTTGCTGCCCAAAACACTCGGTTGAGCAAGCTGGAGCTTCTTCGGGACTGTGCCGCGACGGTGGATGGCTCGCTGAAGGGTGCAGTGGCCTCAGAGTTCTGGACGCGGATTGTGACCTTGCTTGATACCATGTTGCAAGATCAAACAGCCCCTTCAGGTGACCGCAGCGCTCGCTCATTGGGCAAAGAGTACGAGATTGTGGTCGAAATCCTCAGTCTGGGTTCTGCCTATCTGCTAGACAAGCCCGTCGGGCATCAGATTCTGTCGACTTTGGTCAGTACCGTCCGACGGGAAGCGGGAGAAGGTGCACTCGCACTCGCTGTGATTGAGAAGGTCTCTGAACAGGTCCTGAAGCGCACACCTGATGAAGACAAAGCTTCCTGTCTGGCATACGCCAGCATTCTTCTCCGCAACCTACCAAAGCAGATGACCCGCAAAGTCATGGATCAAGGTCGGCAGAATCTGTGGCCTTCGAACACAGCTGCAAGGTCCCATGACATCGACCCTTATGTCCATCTTTACGGAGCCATCACTTCCGTAGGGTCAGCCGCTTACAGGAATCTTGACAAAGACGATGTAGAGCCTACTAAAGGCTTTCTTTCTGCGCTGAGCACCTCGGTCCAACACTGCTCGACGTCTCATCTCGCTGGGTATCTACGCAAGATACAAGATGCGATCCAGGTTTGGGTGGAAGATCCGGAGAAGAAGATGCAGAGCAAGGAAGAGCCACTGAAGAGCTTGCATCGTGAGGTACGTTCACCGTCATCCGAAAGCTCCAGCAATCACTAACCATTTTCAGGTCATCAACATGTGGGAGGAAGTCAACAAAGCTGTAGAGCGGTTACCGCGCAAGGACAGCCAAACGCTGCTTCATCTACAAGCGTTGGTGACCGCAGGCTTCCTAAGCAGACGCCGAAGTATCGTCAACATCTCTATTGCGACCTGGAATGCCACCTTTGGGAAAGAGGATAGCTTGCGATACCCCACTCGACTTGAGCAGGCCCTGCGCCAATTAAGGAACAGTGTCGAGCTTTCTCTTCCATCACTGGAAATCCGGGAAGACGATGCTGTAAGTGCAAATATCAGTACCTTCAAAACGTTATTAACGTCAAAACAGGAGAACAAGCTCTCGTTCTACGACTCCGACACGAGTGCGGACGAGGTCAAACGTGCTTTCAAGAGCCCGCGAGTAAAGGCCTCGCCCTTCAAGATCTCCAAAGCGTCGCGGAGATCCAAGTCTCGATCTCCTGCAGTACCCACCTCAGCCACCAGGAGAGTGCCTTCTCGACAAACGCCGAAGATCCGTCTCCGCCACGATGACTCTCAGATCAAATTCGAGCCTATCGTCTCCTCGCCGTCAAATCCATTCCAGCAAGAATCACAGGTGTTAACTGACCGACAAAAAGAGATGATCGATCGTCAAAGGCTCAGCACTGGTATATTCGCAAAGATGGGCGCTGTCTCACCACAGCCAGAGGATGTACCGTCGCCGATGGAGATACACTCAGATGCGTTGACTGCAGATGATCTGCCAGATACCGCCTCTCGGGCAACTCCACTAAAAGCTCTCGCAGCCATGGGTCCTATGGACGGCTACCTTGGATCGTCGCCGACACCACATTCCCGCAAGAATACTCGTCATATTGTGAGCGAGGACACGGACATTGCAACGCCGACGGCCGTGCGAAGCATACAGTTCGCGAACGATGACCTGAACTCTTCGCCGCCTCAGTTCAGCAAGGACGACAGGCTTAACAACAAGCAAAGCGAGCCTGATGTTCTAGTAGGATCTAGCTTTGAGTACCGTCAACCGGAAAGCTCGGTTTCGATCTCCTTTGATGAAGGAACCACAATCGATGAGGAAGCACTGCTTGACGCTGTTGCGCTCCACGACAATACGCAAATGGACGCTGAACTTCCTTCCGACACTGTCATGTCAGATGTCCCAAGCTCCACCATAGACTTGCAACTCACAGCCCAAATCGACGCCGATATGCAAGTACATGATACTCCTGCGGAAGCGACAGAGTCCGCACAATCAGAGTCTAATGCCGAATACGTCGATGCCGCATCACATCCACAATCGTCAATATTGGAGGACCAAGCTGGTAGCGACACCGAAGTAGACGAGTCACAAACGCCAACCCGCGGTCCTGCCCGCCGATCTCCGCGCAAGAGCTCCCAAGCCAACACAAGTAGTACAAGCCGAGTAGGTGACTCTTTCGACAACAGCTCCGCAAAAGGAACACCGTACTCCCTGCGTAGCTCTTCCCGGCACTCCATGGGCAGCCCCTCTCGGCCTCCAAGCGGAAAGAAACCCAGACGCACACCCGCAAAGAACAAGAAGAACGGCAAGAAACAGACACAGGAGAGTCCCGCGCCTGCCTCAGCTGCCGCTCCTGCCCCGGTATCAGAACCAGAGCCCGAACCATCCCACCCCTCCGACACCGACATCCTCGACAACATCACCGTCGCCGCACCAGTCCCAACTTCCAACCCGCGAGGCAAGAAACGGAAATCTACACACACTACCACCACCACCACCACCTCCTCCTCCTCCTCCTCCTCTACCACCACCAGCGAACCCCCCATCCCCGTCCCCGCATCAACAACCCGCAAGCAACACCTGCGCCGCTCCCAATCCCTCCTCTCTCACGTCGAAAACACGCAGGATATCTCTGTGGATGAAACGGAAACGCCAGCGCCTAAACGAGCGAGACAGAACGCGGATCAGGATGTCAGTGAAGCGAGAAGATCGACGCCGGGAAGTAGTGGGAGTAAGAGGTTGAGTCATGTGCAGGTTAGTCCGAGGCCGAGGTCTTCGGGGTCTGGGAAGATGGAGGGAGGTGGTAGGGATGGGGGTGGGGATGGGGATGTGCTGGACTTGCAAGCTGAATCAGAAGCTGGAGACGAAGTCGAAGCCGACGCCGCACCCGAAACCGCACCTCCTCAACCCCAACCCGCACACCCACCCCAAGCCTCCACAACAGGCACCCACACACCAACGCCTTCCTTCGCCGAACGCGTCATCCTCACTCCCCGCAGCATCATCAACCAGCTCAAGAGCCTCAAGGAATATCTTTTCCGCAGCCCGAGTCTGGTTCTAGGGCGCGAGGAGGAGAGGGAGATTGATGATGCGTTGTTTGATATTAGGAGGCAGGTGCATGCTGCGGGGTTGAGGGGGGAGAGTGAGGACAGGAGTGGGAAGTAGTTTGGTTACGGGGTTAGTGGGAAAATTTTGGGGACGTGTTTTGATGGTTTGGATGTGGGATGGATGTGGGATAAAAGGTTGGCGGATGTGACATGGTGGATGTTGGTATGTAGGGAAACGTAGGATAATGTCATGTATGAAGTCTTTGTATGTGTGTCAACATCCGTAGCATATACAAGAAACCTTGTCACGATAAAATCACGATACATGTCGACAGCTCAGTCTTTTTTGTAATGTAATCCATAGTCCAAAGTGTATCACAGAATCTGCGACATTCTAGTCACTAGGTGTAATGCCTTTTGTCTGCAACGCAAACGCCTCCCCATGCTCATAACAAGTTTCGTTAAAAAGACACACGTAAAAGAAAGAAAAGAACCCAAAAGCAACCGCCAATCCGCCCACACACAGAAATCCTTCCAACTACTGCAGAAGGGGATCGCGGAAGTGCTTCTGCGAGTTCTGCGCCTTCTCAACATTAGCCTGGTAGCGACTGCGAGCAGCCTGCTCCTTCCTCCTATCGCGCTTCTCAACAGCTTGGATCTCCTTCTTCTTGGCGTCGGTGACACCGACCATACCCCGCCCGCCGTTGGCACGAGACAGGAGCTGGCGGTCTTTATCGTGGCCGCGACCGCGGACTTGGAGTTGGCTGCACTCCTCGCCTTCCTCGCCGGCCATAGTGACGTCGCCGTCCTGGTCCTCTTCGTCTTCGTCGCCGGCGGTGATGGCACCGGGTATGCGGGCGCGTTGCGCTTCCTCCATGCGCTCGGCGACGCCGGGGTAGTTGCGCAGGTTCTGGCGGTAGTACTTGTTTAGTGAGCGGTGACCTGCGGTGCGGCCCGAGGGGAGGTGGAGCTCGTATTCGTCGTGGTAGACGGCTTGGGGAGTGTGGTGCGCGTGGGAGTGGAAGCCGTCGGCAGCGCGGTGTGGGCGGGGGTCGGCGTGGTTGTGGTGCTTCGACTTGTTGAGTGACTTGTGGCGGTGGCTGCGGTCGATGGGTACGGCTGTGATCTCATCGGTCGGTACGCTCGAGACGGTGCTGTCGGTCTCCCAGCCTGCGTCCTCCTCGGCGTTGCTCGACATGGCTGCGTCATCCTCTGTAGTGGTCTTGGTCTCGCGCCTGGCACCGAGCTTGATTCCGCCTCCTGTTGTAGATGACGAATCGTCTGAATCTTCAGCCTCCTCTGCCATCTCGTCGAAGTCGGCAGCGTCGGGGTAAGAGCTCCGGAAGTCGTAGAACTCGCCAATCTCGACCAACTCAATATCCGAGTCGAAGGCAATCATGCAGTGGCCGCGGTCGCGCATGTGCGTTTGAATGCCAGAGGCGGTGTGAAGAGTCTTGTGGCATTTGAGGCACTCGTGGTAGGCGTGGATCTTCTCGTGGAGATGCTTGATAAGCTCCTCGGGTTGAGCGAGGAATTCCTTCTCGGGTATGAACATGCCGTGGTATCGTCCCATGTGAGTAATGTTGAGCTGGAAGTTGGGCGACTTGTAGTTGCAGAATAGGCAGTCGAGGAGGGGATCGGTGGCAGGCTTGGTCGACGCGGCAACAGAGCTCTTGTCGTCTTCGGCGGCGGCGGACTCGTTCTCAGCTGCGTCCTCGCCTTCGAGGCTGGCATTTTGTAGACCTTCGGCGACACCTGCGACATCCTTGTCCCCGTTGACGGTGGTGGCTTCCGACTCAGCCATGGACTCTCCCAGCGAAAAGGCAGAGCTGACCATGGAGCCCGTTACCGATGCGGCGTCATCTAGTTGCGCACCTCTACCCGACTTGGCCATGTTGATGCGATGCTTGGAGCTGTTGAGGTGGTTGTTGTAGGCATTTTCGCTGAAGTACGTCTTCTGGCACGGGGTGCACAGTTTCTCAAACGACGCCTTGGCGGCAGTGGCGGCAGCGGTGGCCTTGTTCGCAAGAACCTTCTCGGTGAAGATCTCAGAGGATAGCGGTGGGAGCGAGGCCACGCGACGCTTGAGGTTGTAGCGATGCCAGTCGGTCTGCATGTGCGCCCGCTGCAACTCGCTCGATCGGAAGGCGACCTGGCATGTGTTGCAAGTGAAGGGATGCGTAGACTGGATGTTAGCCTGGGAAGGAACTTGCGACGCCATCTTTGCGAGTGTAGTTGGGCTTGACGGTGTGGTTGCACTCGGAGAGAGGAGTAGAAATATAGGCGATAGGTGGGGTTGAGTGTGGGATGTGGTAGCGCCGACGATTTCACGACTTTATGACTGGCCGAGGAGCAAAAAGCGACTAGGCCGAGCAGGGCGCGATTACAAAGTGAGCAGGCGCGGGAGTCGGATTGTGCGTCTTATCAGCAGTCCAGCGCACGGCGAAGATGGTGAATTGCGCAGAAGGCCGACTTGGGGCGAATATTGAAGCGCACAGGCATGACATCAATCGGCAGGCGTTGTGCCAAGCCACTGGCTCCTGCCATCCCTGCAGCGGATTAGAGCCGCAGGGCAAGAGCACCCCTCGGCCACTACCTCAGCCCTATCGTCTGCTACAGTATACCTCGAGTGGCTATGCGATACCATGACACTCGCACATACAATACCAGACCGCATCCTTAGCCGCCACTCTCTCTTGCAACAACATCGTCATCGATGATATGAGCATGTCAGACGGGACTGAGCACCCTCGCGATGCTCCGTACAATGCCACCAACCAGACATCATCGGCTTCTGCAGCGGCTGGCCCATCGACACGGTCATCACGTGCCTCGAACCGCTCGCGTAGAAGAGATGTGATAGACGTACAAGACACCAAACGCGTCCTGGAATGCTCACAGACAGAAAGACAGCGCCGCTTCCAACATCTTGTCCGACAGTGCGCCCATCACTCCCTCTCATTGTCTGGATGAATGCTGACTGTCGACTAGGTACCTATCCCAGATCCTACATGGCTGTAAGAGTGCCTACTGCGATACCCCCACGTGCCTCTCATCCGGCAAGCGCATCGCGCCCAGACCACACCGTCCGCCTACGTCGCTCACGGCCACGGCCCTAGCCCATTACCTTGCCGGCCAAGACAATCCGAATCGCGGCCTATGCCCCCACGAGCTCAAGGTCGCGCCTGAGTCATTCGAGATTACAAATAGTCTTGCCCAACATGTTAGCAACGGCTCCGCCGAGGACTACGTTGTTTATCCTTCGGTATGGCAACTAGCACAACAGCGCAGGCAACGTCGTGCGGGCAATAGTGGTCAACAAGAGCTGGATGGCGACTTGATCAATGCCCTCAAGCAACGGCAGCAAGCTAGAAAAGACCCGAAGGCTCTTAGTCAGAACTTGTACGACAGCTTGACTGTGATGTACTCTTATACCACGCAAATACCCACACCTGCTTCTGTCCTTGCTTCCCTTCGCAAATCCGAGCATACTCCTGCACATGACGCTCGTCCTACTCAAACATTCGCTACATTCGCTTCCCAGACCGATGGGCGTCATGCGGATCCAAGCACCAGGCCAACGCTTGGTACAAACGATTCGAACGCATCACAATTGACTGGAAACTCGCGTATCGTTCGTCAGCATTCACAGCTATCAGCCGCCACTCGTGACAGTTCACAGCCAGACAACGCTGGCGCCGAGGTCCTGGCTAACGGGCACCATGTCCACAGAATACCCTACCATCCCTCGAACGGCACGACTCAAAGGCAGCCTCCTTCATCAGCACATCCTACTGCCGTGGATGGTGCATCAGATCTAGCAATGCTATCAATCTCGAAAACAGGAAAGAAAAGCTTCACTATCGGAGGGACATACCCGGCTGCTGCGCCTCGTGCGAAGCCATCATCAACAGCAACCGAACTACCTACGAAGAACACCCCTGTTGAGGAACATTCATCATCCGGTGTACCCGTTGTCCCAACATTGAATTGCAGTATCCTCAATGAGCTGAAAGACGACGTCCATCGCTACGGCAAGAGCCACACTACAGACTTCAATTACGTTGTGGACTTTGATCGTCGGCGACGTACGCGACGCACAAAACCCCTCGTCAACCGATCTCTGTTCTATACCTTGAGCGACCCAGAAAAGCTACTTGCGTCATTCCATGATACCAACAAAGGCTTCAAAGACTCACCTTTACCTCATCTCGACTCATCACGCTTAGCGAACTCTTTTAGAGACTGGAACCATCGCAACGGTGCGCTCATCTTCGATAGCCTATGGCTCGCGCTAGATGCTCTATTCGTCTCTCCACCTGAACTCGACATTCAGAAGAGTCCTCGTCTGAGGCCATCAAGAAAGGGCGCTTCCAATAACAGTCCTTCCGACCAGTCTTCCAGTGGTCATCAAGGTGCCTCGCGCTATCTCGACACCCATCAAGCCGCCCATATCGTCATGATATGCATACACGCACTCACCTCCCTGGTACCGCTTGGATGGCCGCACACATGGGCCCAAATACGGAAGCTTCGATCTTGGGGTGTCATGGTGCCCATTGCTACTCCCAATACCGACGCTTTTGCGCACCCCTACATGGACATTATCGACGAGTTGGAGTACGAACCGGCAGTGCGTCTTGCGGATCGTTTACTTCGGGCTATCGGAACGCGGACTTGTTTCGAACATATACTGGCCAGTTTAGACGTCGCGGAAACGAATCGGGACGAGTCAGAACAAGTTACACCTTCATTCGGGCTTGTGGATATGGTTATACAACATCTGGAGGTGGTAGAGCGCGTCGGTATGGCGACAAAGATGAGGCTGAACTCGAGCCATGATCGCGATGGAGATCCAGGGTGGACTGTGACAGCTACTTTTATGGAATGGCTGAGGACTATCATCGTCAAGAATTGGGACAGCAAGGCTGAAATCAACAAGTGGAGCAGCGTCGGTACAGCCGTGATGGTCCTCGACAAACTTCGTAAGCATACAGGATGTTCGTAGCACCAGCAAGCTAACGGTCACAGATTTCAAGCGGCAAACTCTACACTTACATTCCAACATGTTCGAAATGCCGATACTCGATGAGCGCATTGACACAGTAAACGAGCCTATCAACTACCTCACCTGGGAGCATCACCCCAATACTCTACACGTTTTCGAATACCCATGCCTCTTGTCCGCGCAGCATCTCGTAGCGTACTTCCGTACCATCAACTTCACCGAGATGATGAAGCAGTACGACCATACTATGCGCACCCACCAAATGCAGAAGTCGCTGGAGATGTTCCTCAAAGAACCTTATTGGTGGATCATTAAGAGGAAAATGAAGACTACCCTGAGTGAATACCTAGTGTTGGATGTCAGTCGTGAAGAGCCTTTGAAAGACACACTTAATCAGCTGTGGGGTATGGACAAGAGGATGTTGCTGAAACCGCTCAAGGTCAAGATGGGTCACAACGAAGGAGAAGTCGGTGCGGATCACGGCGGCGTGACGTACGAATTCTTCCGTGTGGTTCTGAGTGAAGCTTTCAGGCCGGAGAATGGTGAGCCACATCATACTCTTGCAAACTAGTCGACTAACTTTGCCAGGCATGTTCACGATCGATCCACAGACGCACATGACGTGGTTCCAACCGGGCAGCTTCGAACCCCCGTGGAAGTTCCAGATGCTCGGAATACTATTCAGTCTTGCGGTCTACAACGGCATTACCCTACCCGTCACCTTTCCCCTCGCCTTCTACGAGTACCTCCAAACCACCGGCAACCCGCGCGTCGAAGGCCCAGCCGACTACGATCCCATCGACTACATCAGCGATGGCTGGCCCAGCCTAGCAGAAAGTTTCCGCACCCTCTTATCCTGGAGCGACGGCGACGTCGCAGACGTCTTCATGCGCGAGTACGTCTTCAGCTACGAAGCGTTCGGCCAGCCGGTCGACCAAAACCTAGGCGATAACTTCCCTGCACTCGCTGAATCAAACTCCCCAATCGAAGAGCCCGGTCTAGTCACCAACGAAAACCGTGCACAGTATGTGAAGGACTACGTCCGCGCCCTGACATATAGTTCCGTCGCCCCCGGCCTCATCCCTTTCCTGCACGGCTTCCTCACCTGCATCCACCCAAAGAGCCTCCAACTCTTCTCCCCACACTCGCTCCGCCACCTCATCGAAGGCACACAGCACATCTCCATCCTGGACTTGAAACGCTGCGCTAAATACGAAGACGGGTATACGGCGCAGCATTCCAACATCCGCGCTTTCTGGGATGTGGTCGAGGGGTACAGTCAAGAAGAGTTGCGTCTCCTCCTTGAGTTTGTGACGGCGTCTGATCGCGTGCCTGTTACGGGCTACGAGAGTATCACGTTTCACATTGTTAGGATCATGGGAAGCCCGGGGAGCTTACCGAGTAGTAGCACGTGTTTTGGGAAGCTGTATTTGCCGGACTATGGGGATAGGGCGGTGTTGGAGCGGAAGTTGGGGCTGGCGATTCGGAATTCGAAGGGTTTTGGGAATGTGTAGAGAAGGTGATACAGGTCTTCGGCCAGACGCAGAGGAGCGAAGCGCGGCTACAGGTAGCTAGTGGCAAAATGCAAGGCATGATCGCTTGTAATGCAGATCGTGTACTGTAACCGGAGCATGTCATGTCACATATGTCTTCATCCACGGCTAAAGCTTCGTCTCCTGCGGTCGGATTTGGAGCAAAAAAAGGGCAAAAAAAGAGCAAAAAAGAGCACACCCACCTAACTACTAATCCGCCGGTACACTGCTTGTATATAGCTGAGCGGAAAACTAAAGGTAACATTATAAGTATTATGTATATAAGTTGTGCTACAAGCGTAGAAGAAAGGTATATTAAAACAGTTAGTTTTGTAGGTTACATTAATTATAACAACGTTAGGATTCCTCTAAACAAGCTTAAAGGCGAGATGTTACAGCTTACTACCTAAGTCTGCGTCTAAGCCTAAATTAAAGTTATCTAATAGATAGGTATAGTAGTGTAATAATATCTGCATTAGCTATTATAGTAGTTAAATTACTTAACGCGCGCTTACAAACTTAACTTATAATAATAATAATAGTATAACAGCAAGAGCGTTATTAATAACTAGACTATTTTAGTGCTCTTGTTGTCTAATAAGCTTATTATCTCTATCTACACCTCTACCTACATCTTTACTTATATCTTTGTCTTCTATTATTATAGTAGATAGATACGCAGAGTATATACTATTATTTATATTAGAATAAAACTCTGCGCTAAGGCCTTTAATATTTTATATAGCCTGCTAGGTAGCTAGAGCTATAGAACGCTTATTATAGCTACGCAGCTTAACGTTTAGACTACTTCTATTTATAGCTAGTAGCTAGTACAAGGTTAGAATATATAGCTTATATATAGATAGTAGTAATAAGACGCGTTCTTATTCTATATACTAATAGGCGTACGCTACTAATAAAGAAGCTTCTTCTAACGCTGTTGCATATATATAAGTAGATTTACTAGGTATTAGTGTTAGCGTTATATTCTACGCTAAGTTAGAAGCTTCTCTGCGTAGAAGCTAGTATAATATAGATACCTAAGAATATAGAGAGAAGAAATTTAAGTATATAGATATAGAGGCTAGATGTTAGCGTAGCGCTACTAATAAGAAAGCCTCTTCTAATACTATTATATGTATGCAAGTAGATTTACTAGGCGTTAGTGTTAGCGTAGCACTCTGCTCTAAGTTAGAAGCTTCTCTATATAGAAGCTAGTACAACGTAGGTACCTAAGAATATAGAGATAAGAGATTAAGATATATAGATATAGAGGTTTAACGTCTAAGTAGCGCTATAATTATTAGTTAGCTATATCTAGCTCTAGAGATGCGCGCTAATTACAGCGTACCTTATAGTAAATCTACGTAGGCCTACGCTACTACTATAGACTAACTTATAGTATTTACTACTATAGTGTAATCTCTTATGCGCTTACTTTGCTAAGTATTATAATTATCTAACACGTTGTCTAGAAGTCTCTTTATAGGTATCTTAGTAGTAGCTATTATATAGTAGGTATAAGAAAGACTTAGAGTGTAGTGTTACCTTCTAAGGTTTAATATTAACATAGACTTACTAAGCTACGCTAACTAATCTATGCTTTAGGCTCTTTATTAACGTCTTTATTAATACCTTTATTAATACCTTTATTAACGCCTTTATTAACGCCTTTATTAACGCCTTTATTAACGCCTTTATTAACGCCTTTATTAACGCCTTTATTAACGCCTTTATTACCTCTATATTCTTTATCTTCTTCTAGGCTTTAATCTAACTTATTATTAAGATTACTTTATTCTTTATCTATAGACTAGATACGCTGCTATCTTAGCGCATATTACTTCTATGTATTTAGACGTTATAGTAGTTATTAGCTACTAAATAGAGTAAGGCATAAGCTTACTTAAACTAAAACTTATTACTACTAGTATATAGTGTTCTATTATATATATAGGTATCTTCTTATATATAGTATTAGGTAGTAGCTATAGTACTACTTATAGACGCTTAATTCTTGTATTCTATTACCTTCTTTAGCTATCTACTCTAACTATCTTCTCTACTCTAAGTCTCTTATATAATAGTTAGAAGAAAGAATATAGTATAAGTCTTATAGCTAGCTTTATCTTATTATCTTAATCTTAGGCTAGCTCTAGAAAGATATAGGTATTAAATACACTAAGATCTATATCTATAGAGATAGCCTCTAATGTAGACACTATAGTAAACAAACTACGCAATATATTACTCTTCTTATTACTACTACTATTAATTTTAATTATTATATTCTAGTTAGTTATCTATTAGAGAAGTAAGAGCTACGTTACTTAGGTGCAATAGATAGGTAACTATTAGACAACGTATTTAAGTAGCTATTTAGTTAAGATAGACGTTATAGTAACTACGCTAAGCTCTTCTCTTATTACAACTAAGGCAGCTTAATATTTAACTACTAGCAATAGAATTACCTTATTATTTCTATAGACTAGTAAATTAAAGAAAATTTAATAGAGCTACTACATTCTTAAGCATAGAGCTACTATCTTACATAGTCTTTAGAAAAGCTCTACGTTTAGTATAGAGTTCTACTCTTTTAAGACTAGCTAGCTTCTAGTAATATAATTTATTATAGCATTGCTAACAAACTAGCCTAATAACCTAGACATATACTAACTATAGAAGTATTCTTCTACTAGGTATAGCTCTAGTAATAGTATAGTTATAAGAATTTAGGTAAAGTAGAAATACTTATTAAATACTATACGTCTATCTCGCCTCTTACTCTAAAGCAATTACTTAATATTATAGTTTAGATATTTAAATACGTTCTTATATACTATAAGCTCTTCTAGAGTATAAGTTACGTACTAGTTATAGAATATGTAGTTATCTAGAGGCGCAAATTAGTTCTTTATCTTAGCTTAGGCGTCTACTATAGCAACGTCTATATTATCTACTAATATAGTGTAAGCTAAAGCTCTAAAGCTATATAACCTCTTTAATATAAAGATAACTTTATTATTACTACTCTTTTTAATAGTCTTAATCTACGTAAGAGTATTAGCAAGCTAAGAAGTAAAGAGGCCTAGTCTAGTACTATAGTATGCTTTCTGTATATAAGACTATAGATTTTTCTAGATAGTATAGATTATATAGAAGTATAGTTTAAAACTTCTATTATTACGCTAGTCTATAAAGATAATAAATAGAAGGCAGGTAGGTATATACTTAAGAATACGTTATTAGTCTTTGCTTATCTATTCTAATTAATTAAGAACGTAGTAGTTAGTAATAAGCCTTGTAAGCTGTTTGCTCGCAATTATACTAGTAGATATTTTATTAACTATAAGTATAGATATAGAAAGTAGATATACTATTAAGAGCTAGCTTAAAGTTAAAAGTATAATAGTTAGGTACCTTAGCTATAGGCTTACTAAGATACGCTCGCTACTAGGTAAATATATAGTATACTCTTTGCTATTATAGAATAAAGAGTACACTAAATACGTAAACTATTGTAGCAGTGTCTCTAGCACTATAGTTAGTAACTTACTAGTAGCTTCTTTATTAAAGGCGTTAAAATACATTTCTATATATTAGTGTATTCTATCTTTATTTACGTAGATAATTAGTGTCTAGTCTAATACATAGGTACGTTAGTACGCTTAGTAGAACTTCTTACATATGTAGTAGAAAAGACTATTAGTATTAATAAAGTAGATAATATCTAGTTTTCTATTAGACCTATAGTGTAAGAGCTTATCTAAATATAGAATATAGGTAGATATATTCTTTACCTATTTATTTATGCAATATTATTATAATATAAGTAGTAAGATATTCTTTATTCTATATATACTATCTCTTAAATATAATAGGCTAATTAGAGTATTATCTAGAATAGCAGCACCTCGCAAAATAAAAACTATCTCTAGTACTCTAACGTTGCGCTAGAGCCTAGGCACACTTAGTTCTTTACTAAGCTAGTTTAATACTACTAGTTTAATTTAGAAATAGAATAATATAATAGCGTAGTCTCTCTTAGATAGCTTACGTAGTATAATAGCTAGGTTAGCTAAATAGAGTAGCTTTTGTGCAAAGAAGCGTCTTATTATAGTAAACTAATCTATTACACGCGCTATATAAATAGAAGTAGATATTATATTAGGTAGACGCTACTAGAGTTTACTAAATAAGAGTAGTAGCGTTTAAAGTCTATCTAACTAGACTCTTAGAATAATCTTTTCTTATAACTTTATTACGTTAAGGCAATATTATTCTACTAATATTACAATAACTATACTACTATTATTAATCTTAACTACCTCTGTGCTGCTAAAGGCCTCTAGACAGAATAGCATTAGATTCTCTAACTCTTAATAGTACTAGAGCTTATAGGTTAATAACTATTCTAAAATTAATTCTAGGCTGCTTAGTGCAAATAGATAGTCTAGTGTTACTAAGTTTCTAGTTATGTAAGGCTAGAGTGCGTTAGTAAGCCTATTCTAGTCTATATCTCTACTAATAACTAGTAATATTAGATAGATATTAATAAGATTCTATATTACGCTTATAGTATAACTAAAAAGTAGTAGGTTTGTATATGCGCGTAAGTAAGATAGCAACGCGTATATAGTAGTAAAGGTAGGTAAAATAGAGAAAGAATATTAGTGTTTAGAAAGCGTAGAAGTTTATACAGAGTTATATAACGTTTAAAAGTAGTAAATTTAGAAGCTACGCTTATCTACGTAGTTAGTAGTTAAGATAGAGCGTAGCACGTAAGAGTAAACACTAGTAGAGAAACTATTAAGATAGTAGCGCTAAAGTGCCTTAATATAGCTTCTAGCTATTCGTAAGCCTACTACTAGAGCCTAAATATAGCCTAGTATACTATAGATATTTAAATAATAGCAATAACGCAACGTGTAAAAAGTATATTTATAGTATTATATAAGTAGAAGAGAATTCTATTAGCGTTTAGCTACCTTTACTATTAAAGATATAACTAACTTACTAGCGTAGTATAAAATCTAGTTTTTATAGAATTAGTACACTTAACACGTATAAGAAACTAGTATTTAGATACTTATTTTAATCTTAAGAGATAGTTATATTTATATTCTAACTATAGCACGCCTTATAGAGAGTATCTTACACTCTACGCTACCTGCGTGTCTATAATAATTATAGGCTTCTCTACATAGTATACGTCTACCTTATTACTAGGTTCTTCTTTAGATATAGTAATAGACTCTTAATCTATCTAGTTATACGCTTCTTCTACTACGCTTTAAATAGCTTCTATACTCTAGGTAATAAAAGCTACCTCTTAAGAAAGGTATAGTAGACTATCTTCTTCTTAAAGTATTCTACTACCTAGCCTAACTTCTACATTTATACAACCTTTATATAGTTAAACTTAGGCACTTTTACTAGCAAGTAGCTATTAGTAGTTTTAACGTAGCTAGTAAGAATATTAATACTCTTACTATTATATTTATTTCTATTAATACTAAATAGAAGCTAGCGCAAGAGAGTTAGTTAATAGAGAAGATAGAGAGTTTACTATGTAATTTTAAGAACGCTAGCGCAAACGTCTATAGTAGAGAATTTATATACTACCTTTATATTACTAAGAACTACTATAAGTTAGTTCGCCTTCTAAGAATATATATATAATATAACAAATATTATATCTAGGTATATATTAGAATACTTAGTGCGTACAAGAACATCTTGTTAAAGTATATTAGTAGCAGCTTTAATATCTAACTAGAACTAAATAATTAGATTATATATACTTAGAACGTTTATATCTATATAGTAGTTAAGTAGCGTAGCTATATTAGTACGTAGATTATTATCTATAATATTCTTAAGTGTTTCTAGGTGTGTAGCATTCTAGCTCTCTAGTAGCACCTATAATAGAACAACTAACATTCTAGCTACGTAGGTAATAGATTAGTTTAGTATTTAGAGATAGAGAAAATGTTTTACTTACTTCTTTTACTTCTACCTATTATATAGGTAGTAATTATAGGTATAGTAGTATAATAGTATAGTAGAGTAGTTTAGTTATAGTGCTAAAATTTAATTATAGATACTACTACGCACCTACACTAGCGTGTTTACTTAGAACGTATTAGCACTATTATTAAGTAGATAGTTCTTTACCTATATTAAGGTCTTAGCCTATATTAAATACATAGACTTACGTAATCTTACTAATTAGTAGTAGATAGTTAACGCACAGCAAGCGTATTTGCAAGTCTAGTTTACGCTTATTTACTATCTCTATATCTTTATTAATAATAATAACGCAATAACTAACTTTAAAATCTTATAGTAACTATATTACAGCGTAGCTCTAAGATAATATAGCGTAGATACTTAATATAAGTATAAAGAGTAAAGATTATATTAACGCTCTTTAATTTCTTACTATTACTCTTAACGTAACTACGCTCTAATCTAGATATCTAGATAAGAAGTAGAATAATAAAGGTAATATACTATCTAATAACATTCTACACATATCTAGAGTTAGAGTAAACATAGAAATACTTTGCATTCTTAGTATTATTATTAGAATTAATTTAGACAAGAAAGAGTAGCTAAAGCTAGATACTAATAGTATTATATTATAGATATAGAGGTCTAATAGCTAGCTAGTAATAAGATATAGTATTATAACGCAAGACCTTAAAAAAACAGAACTAGTCTATAAGGTTATAGCTAGTTATATACTATATATATAGATTACCTTCTAATCTCTTCTAGAAAAGACAGAAATTCTTAATACTATTAGTAAGTTTATTGCGTATTAATATAAGAAGAAGAATAAGCTACCTAACTAGCTACTAAAGAAATAAACTACTTAATTAGAAAGGCTAAGCAACGCTAGCGCTTGCATAACACTACTTTAGTAGGCTCTAATACTTCTAGTAATACGCTAGAGCAAAAGAAGGCTAAGATAAGTAATACTAAAGTAGATAAGAGAAGCGAATCGTATAGTTCTACTATACTAATATAACTAAGCGTATAACTTAACTAACTAAGCCTTCTAGTACAATAAGCTTAGCTATACGTATATCTACACTAAATCTACACTAAATCTATATTAAGATATATATTATTAGCCTAGTTATAAGTTAGAACGCTAATTAGAACAGCGTTAGAGCTCTACTATTAATATATACTTTATATATAGAAACTTTATAAAGAGTCTCTAGACACGCTATTAGAATTACTACGCGCTATTTCCTAGCGTAGCTAATAGCCTTAGATATTTAGTAAAGTTCTTTAGTAGAAGACGTTATTCTATTAGTGCTATATTTAGTTACTATTACTACAATTAATAATAACATTAACTATCTATAACTAAGTTGCGTAGAATTATATAAAACAAATAGCACTATACTTAAGATAAAGATTAAAACTAAGGCTAGGCTTATTTAACATGTTGTTCGCTATTACTTACTAATAGAAATTAATTCTAGCCTTAACACTTAGCTAAAGGTTAGCAATAGTAGCTATAACAGTAATATTAGCAACTTTACTAATAAAGCTATAGACTTTAATAAATTAGTTTTACGCATCTATAATAAGAATATAGTCTAAGTTCTATATACTCTTAACTATATAACTAATATAGATATAGCCTAAAGCCGCTTTACTAAATAAGAGTACAACTACGCCTATAGAATCTTTTAGCTCTCTTAAGTAAGCTAAATATTAGCTAAGTTAATTAGACTATATAATGTCTTAATTAAACTACTAGTCTTACTAGCTAATATTACTAGTATAATTTATAGAACTACTAGAGAAATAGATAGTAGGCTAGATTACTAATAAGTAGAGTCTAGAATAAACTCTACTAAGTGTAGGCCTTATATAGCTACTAAACATTTTATATTAGATAGATAACTTAATTATAGTCTTCTGTAAGAATCTTATAACTTTAGAGAGATAGCACTATAGTAAGAATAACCTAGTTAGTATATAATATTTTTCTAGTAATTACTAACTAATACTCTATAAGCGTTAACCTAACTTACTAATAGCGCACTAGAAAGCTTTAAATAAGTCTTACCTTATAACTTATATAGTAGAGTCTATAATTCTAGCCTAGGTAAAAGAAGTTAACTATTTATATAAGAAGACATTACCTTTTAAGCTTACCTCTATTATCTATTATAGTAACGTAGTTAACTCTAGTAGTATAATAAACGTCTAGAGTATAAGTACAAGAGCCTAGTCTATATTAATAACTATATAGATATCTCTACATTTTTATATACTAATAGCGGTAATTTAAGAAAGAAGTTAGTAAGTACGTACTTATTATAATATTAAAGCGTATTATAATATAGGTAAAGACACTACTAGAAGAAGAAGCTAACTTTTAACTATATATAGTTAATAAATTATATAAGTTAAAGAGTTTAGAGAGTAAGTTTATAAGAGCGCTACGCTTATTTATATTATCTAAGAAAGTTATAGCTAGCTATAAACTAGATAAAGAAATATTACACGTCTAAGACTATTCTACTAAGTTTCTATTTCTTACTAGAATAATATTTACTAAATCTAAGAACTTAGTGCCTCTCTAGGCAAATGCATAGATCTAGAGGCAAGCTCTCTAATAGAGATTAAAGCTTAAAGAGAATATCTATAATCTAAACAGAATACGTTTAGATTATATAAAGCTACTAGAATTTAACACTAAGTTAGTAGTTAAGTAAATAATAGTAAAGTCTTCTAAATCTTCTAAGGCTAAGAAGAACTCTTTAGACGTCTTTAGGCACCTCTTAAAAGTTATCTTATTATAACGTTAATAGAATACGCGTATTCTAGAACTAGCGCTATTTAATATATAACTTATAGAGCTACTGCCTATATATAATATTATCTAGAAACCTTAATACTTCTAGTAATAGATTCTAGAATGCAATATACAAATAATATTATACACTATAGAAGTTATTAAAACTAGCGCGAATAGTTAAGTTATAAACATAAAGAAGATAACCTAGAAGTTTAATAAATATTTATAGACTAATTAAGTACTCTATAGCTACTCTTCTCTAAATAGCATTATATATCTATTTAGTAAGTAGAGTAAACTTATATAGTTAAAGATAAGTAAGCTATTTAGTGTAAAGGCTAGCTATAGCTATATATACATAATACAGCTCTTTAAGAATAGCCTAGTTTGCTAAACTATTCTCGCAATATATATAAAGAACCTAAAGATAATTACTATATATAATATTATACAAGAGATTATAAAAGTAGACAAGTAGATTATAACTAATATAGTAACCTTACTAAAGATAAACTCTAGAATAATTCTATATAGACTTAATAATTATCTTTATAAAAGTATTATTACTACGTATAATAGCTTTACTAATATAACTACGTTTAATATTATTAGTTATAGATTCTCTAGTATAGATATTATTTTCTTTTATATAGTACTTACTTAGAAAGAGAAATACATTATTATTATAAGTTTCTAAGATAAGCTAGATAACTATATAAACTTTGCGCACTAAAAGTAGCTACGTATTATAGTAAGTATATAGAGCCTACTATTAATAGGTATTAATCTACACTACGCTAACGCTGTTATTAATATTAAACCTACTAGTAATACTACCTAGGTTCTATAAGCAAGGTATAGAGTTTTAAGAATTAGATAGAAGTATATATTACACTTTTATACTATAGAAGTAGAGGTACTTATATTTAAGAGAGAAGTAATAGATAGGTTAAAGAAGATAGCTATGCTTTGCAAGGCTAAGAAGAAGGCTAGTCTAGAACTTCTTCTAGATAGTAGTAATAAGAAGAGAAGTAATAGAGACTTTAAACTAGATAAGTAGTAGTAGTTTGCGTTTTTTTTTTTAGCCTAACTAGACTATAGTCTAAGTTAAAGGCGCACTTTATTCTTTCTATATTAGCAAAGTTACTCTACTTAGCACACGTAGTATTAACTTAGCGCTAGCGTAGCTACTTACTTACAGAGGTATCTAGCTATACTAACATTAGAATGCGCGTATATACTCTCTACTATCTTCTATAATAAAAGTAACTACATAGCTATACTATAGTAGTATAGCACTATCTAGGTTATTAATATATATTGCGCAATCTCTCTGCATAGTAATAAGTAATACCTATATCTAATACTAACTAAGACTAGATTCTAGCTAGTACAAAGAGCGCGTTATTATACTAAATAAGTAAACTATAGCATAGCGCGTCTAATATAGTCTAACAGGCTATTAGATAATATTAGTAGTACTCTAGAAAAGTTAAAGTTTACCTTAGTCTAATATAACCTTAGGTTAATATCTCTTAACTAAATCTAAAGCGCCTACGTTTACTATTTTATTCTTAATACTTCTACATACTTTACTAGTATATAAACTATAATATATTACGTTACCTACTTTATAAAAGGCTTACTTTAGACAGCGCTACTATAAGTAAAAGGTAGAGTATATCTTTATAGAATAGAGCATGTAACGCGTTTATATAGAGGTTATATTAGAGAATAGTAGTTTCTATAAACTAATAAGATAGTGCAAGATAAGTAGAAGCGCTTTTCTCTAATAATATAAAAGATATAGGTTCGCAGGCTAGTAAGCGCACACCTAGCGTAGTATATCTCTATATATTAACTATATATAAAATCTTATCTCTATATATATTATATACTTTTGTAAGTAAGGCTACTACAGAACACTCTACTACTATAAGCAAGTAGTAACCTCTCTCTAAGTCTATTTATATATAGTTATAGCTATCTTATAAGCTAAAGTTTATATTAGGTTACTATACTTAAGTAATTAGATTAGGTCTCTAGCCTTAAGTAATAGTCTGCGTTCTTTCTTTACAACTACACCTATAATACTCTTAAGTGCTAGTATATTACTCTTTACCTAGTATTAATTAACTAGCTCTAAGTTCTAATAAAGAATCTTATACACTAACTATAGCGAATACATATCTAGCTTAACTATAGATTTAATAATATAGTTAACATTTACAGGCTAATACCTAGTGTTTAATTTTATAGCTAGAGAAATAATAGTAGTTTTAGTAGATTTAGCTATACGCGTTGCTTCTTTTAGGCGTAGATAATAGACATTATATTAGCTTTTAAAAACTAAGACAGCATAGCGTACTACTAAGAATTAACTCTCTTAAATTATAAGAGATTACCTATTTCTATAAGTAATATACTATATAGTTTATTTATTAGACTATATATACGTTAGAAAATACTAGAAAAATACAGATAGATAGTAGAGTTAACTATGCTATTACTTTCTCTGTACATCTTTCTGTGTATATAGAATATACTAGTAAGTATACTATAGTAAATTATAAATTCTAAATCTATTAAGAATAGTTTATTATTCTAGCTAACTAGCTTAGTTAGATCTCGCAGCACTCTCTACTAATAGAGAGAATCTAGAATATAGAATTTAATTAAACTTTGTATAGATATAGTATTAGTCTAATTATTTAGAAGATATTTCTATAGCGCTTATAGAGCGTTAATTTTTGTCTCTAGAGTACTATAGAGCGAAAACATACTACACATAATAACTATTTATCTACTAGATAGGCTCTATTAAAGCGTTAACAGTTAAACTCTACATCTTTATCTTCTAGATCTAAATTAATAGTATCTAGTAAACTATCTACTACAAAGTTCTAAATATTACTAGATAATAACTTATACTTATCTTCTAGCTTAAAGAGTAACTACAGTGTACAGAGTAGAATATCTAGCTTAGGCAGAGACTTAGTAGGTAGTGTAAAGCACTAGGTATTAGTAAAGATAATATTTTCTATCTAGACTACGCTAAATAGTGTAGATAGAATATAGCGTAATAACACAACCTTTACTATAAAGTAAATTACTATAGTTAGGTTAGTTATATCTAAATATCTTTACTATTCTAGATAAGAGGTAATATAGTAGAGCAACATCTATAGTTAAAGGTAGGCCTCTTCTACGTTATTTATAAGATGCTAGAGGTTCTTAAAAACTCTAGGCTTCTAGTAGCTTATATTTTCTATAAAGCCTTTTTCTTATATAAAGAGAATGTCTACTACTTCTAGAATTAGCTATTTATAGCACTTTAGAAGGGCTATAATAGTGCTATAAGCTAATAACTAATTCTATTACGCTTAATTACAATAGGCTAGAGCAACTAAGTTAGCTAATTCTAATATCTATATTAAGATTAGAAGAATAGAGGTTATAGAGTTACTAAAATAGAGTAATAATCTATAGTAGGTCTTCTTGTATACTATTAAGTTGCCTCTTAGCTTAATAGGTATAGCTACTATAATCTATACACGTTAACACTATATTACTATACTTATTAGACTATATATATACTTCTAAACAGCTTTCTTAAAGAACGCAAGTAAGATAATATATTACTATTATCTATTGTAGCTAGAGAATTATACTCTAATTAGCTTATCTTATAGATATAGCTAGAACTCTAGTTACGTTGTAAGCTAATTATAAAGACTTAAATATAAAGCGTATAGATAGGTTGTTTAGCTTATTACAATATAGTTTAAATAATATTAGAGTTTATTTATTAATTATGTAGCTTACATTAACTATAAACTCTTCTCTAGATAGTAGTATATTCTAGTGCTACTAGTTAGCCTAAAGCTCTACCTTAGAGAACTTTTAATTAAAAGTCTTATTATATAAACTAAGAAATAGCATAGCGTTTATAGTATTATATAGTAGCCTCTTTATAACAAGTTAGAACAAAGTAAATAATATTAAATATATATAATTCTATCTACTAATAACTAAAATACTTGTAATAAGTATTATACTAGCGCTTTAAGAGAAGCTAATAAGTTATAATTAAAGTAATAGGTATATTCTTATATTAGAGGGTTCTAAGAATTATAGGTAAAGAGAGTGTTAAGCAGCGCTTCTAGTTGTGCGCTTCTTTTAGTAACGCAAGCGCCTTTAAGACATTTCTATACTATATCTTTACTAGTTCTAATAATAATCTATTTAATATATATCTACTCTTATAGACGTAGTCTTAAATATCTTATTATTATTTAGCTTTAGCGTACGCGTAGCTAGATATTACGTTTATAAGTAAATAAGTATTATAGTTTGTTATAACCTATATGTTATAATAGACTAATAGAAGAAGAAGAAATAATAAAGAAGATATTAAGATTAATATTCTCTAATAGCAAAAGTATAAAGAATATAGAGTAATAAGTAACCTATCTCTAATATATTTAAAACACTACTCTAAGATTGTAGTTAAGTTCTATTACTACTATTCTATAGCCTATTATAATAAGTAATATAATAACAGCCTATATATATAGCTATTTTAAGTTAATTCTATAATAAAAGTGTAGAAATGTAATAATATATTATAGGTATAGCAGCTTTAAGTTAGTCTAATGTAAACATCTCTAATTAGAGAATATTAAGACTTAATAATAGTCTATAACTTAAACAAATTAAGAACAAAGCGTTAGAATAATACTAGAGTAATGCTAATAATAGAAATAGTCTATAACTTAAACAAATTAAGAATAGAGTGTTAGAATAATGCTAGAGTAATACTAATAAAAGAAATAGTCTGTAACTTAAACAAATTAAGAATAAAGTGTTAGAATAACACTAGAGTAATGCTAATAATAGAAATAGTCTATAACTTAAATAAATTAAGAATAGAGCGTTAGAATAACGCTAGAGTAATGCTAACAAAAGAAATAGTCTATAACTTAAATAAATTAAGAATAGAGCGTTAGAACAATACTAGAGTAATACTAATAATAGAAATAGTTTATAACTTAAGTAATTTAAGAATAGAGTGTTAGAACAACACTAGAGTAGCGTAGTAGTTAGACTGTAAGAAAGTAAGTTAGAATGTTACAAAGGCAGAAAGATATATTTCTTACTTATTAGCTAGTATTATTGTTATCTAGACAAGGTTTATTATTATTAATAGTAGCTCTTTCTTATCTAGTAGAACACGTAACGCGCAGCTCCGCAGTAGCACTAATAATATTAACTATTAATAGATAGATACGCAGACGTTTTTTTTTGTATATATCTAAGCTAAAGATAAATTTATAAACTAAAATCTTAAGAATATAAGTTAAAGCTAGATTAAGATGTAACGCTGTAACTTTAAATAGTAAGCAGAGCAGGCCTCTAAGCCTAGATAGGTAAGAACGCTCTTTAAGACTAGTATATAGCTTAGACTTAATATTTAGATAGTATTAATGTTTTAAAGATACTATTAAAAGACTAGTAGATAGAATTCTCTCTTTTATTAAGAATTATTAGTAGTATAATAATAAAGACTACGTAAAGAGGTATATAAAGTTATAGATCTTATTATAAAGACATAATCTTAGGTTATATACTAATATACTCTTAAATAAACTAAGGCCGAAAGTTATATAAAAGGTAGCTAATAGAATTATAACTAAAAGAGGCGTTACTATTAGGTCTTAGACTAAGCACAGAAAACTACTCTCTCTTACTACAATAGTAGATATAGAATAAAATAAAAAGTAAAAAAAAGAGGCTAAGACTAGAGAAGATACTACAAACAAAAGTAGTAGTATAGTAATATATAGGTCGTATACAGCTATAATAGTCTAGCAGTTTATAACTACAAGAGACTCTAGCTATTATAATATACTACAAGTAGGTATTACACAAAAGGCGCTAAATACTATAGCTATTAATAAATCTATCGCTAGACTCTAGCTATTATATCTTCTAAGCATTAACTAGGCACATACAATACCTACTATTACTAAACCTAACTACGTAGCTGCCTCTCTCTTCTCTATATTTACCTATAATAATATAATACTTAGTACACAAAATGCAAATACATTTAGAATTAGATTTTAACTTTCTAATTAATTTCTCTTTGTACATAATAAACTATAAATAGATAAGAATAAAAAGCACGCAAATAAGAATTATACTAATAACTTCTAGTTAAATAAGAAGATAGCTAGAAATAATATATTAATAATGCGCAAACGCGCTAATAAAACACCTAAAGTACCTAAGAATATCTATAGTTAGAACGCTAAGCGCCTTAAAACCTAAAGCGCTAGCAATCTACTACTAATTAGTAGAATACCTAAATAGCTAGAGCAAGTTTCTATAGTTATAAACAAGGCTGTACCTACTATAGACATAGAAAGCTCTATTAACTCGTCTCTATTAGATGTAGAAAGTGTTGCTAGAGATATAGATAACAAAGATAAAATATAAGAATCTAATAAAGTTCTACTCTTTTGCAGTCTCTAAAGCACTAGTAAGCTTAAAGTTACTATTTAGAGGTATACATACTAGTCTATTCTAGAAGATTAAATATTTAAATATATATATTTAGTCTAGTTAAACTAATACGTAGATAATAGTACTAAGATAAGAAGAGTAAGAACTCTAATAGCAGGTATGTATAGTCTATATAATTACTTTTAGTATAGATTTCTAATTATATATAGTATTAACGTATCTAATAGTTAAAGAGGCATAATAACTATACTAAGACTAGAATATCTTATATAACTTACGCTCTCTCTTTATATAGATAAATATTATCTAAGATAGTAGAAAAGGTCTAGCTATAACCTATAGCTATAATCTTAATTATTAGATAAAGATTATTCTTCTTAGTAAGAAGAGCTAGTTTAAAATTAAACAGTATATTAACTTCTATTAGAAAATAGACAGAATAGATAGAAAGATTTACGTATATAGTATAAAGAGATACCTTAAAGTATTTAGTATAAAAAAAGCTATAACTACGCACTATAAGTAGTGCGTACTATTAAGAGAGCTATCTTAAAAGCTCTAAAGAGAGTACTTATATAGCTTCTAGAAAGTGTTACGTCTAATAGTATTTTTATTATATATATTAGCTAGTACACGTAGAGTAAGATTATTAGTAGTATGTCTACTAGTATATAGAGTACTAAATATTATAATAATACAAAGAATATAGAATAGTTCTTATAGATTAGAAAATTTTTAAAAAAATTAATATATAGAGTAAAGATTACTTACTACAGTACGCAAAACTACTAATACAAGCATTAGATATAGGTACTAATACTAAGAAAGTTATAATACAGCATTATTAGAAAAACTATAGTATTAGAGCTATAGTATATAGAACGTATACTAAGCGCTAGGTAGTATATCTAATATACGTATAGTGCGTATACTATATTATTAATGCGCATAGATAGAGGTATCTCTATAGTGTCTAACTATAGTAATGCGCTATAGAAACAGAAACTCTTAGAATATAACTATAATAATTAGATAATATATTTAGAACTCTATTATACTACTAGAGCTAATATTATATAGATAGCTATAGAATATACACAACGCATAAGCAGGTATATAAAATATAGAATATATAAATAGAATAGATAGTTAAATAAGTTAGAGTTAGTCTTATTAGTAGTAGTATAGAAAGCTTTACCTCTTAACCTTTATTAAACTACTCTACATCTAAACCTTTATCTAAAAGCTTTACCTCTTACTTTATACCTTAAAGCTTTACCTCTTAACCTTTATTAAACTACTCTATATCTAAACCTTTATCTAAAAGCTTTACCTCTTACTCTATACCTTAAAGCTTTACCTCTTAACCTTTATTAAACTACTCTATATCTAAACCTTTATCTAAAAGCTTTACCTCTTACTCTATATCTTAAAGCTTTACCTCTTAACTTTTATTAAACTAATCTATATCTAACTCTTTATCTAAAAGCTTTACTTTCTAGACTTTATTAAACTACTCTATATATAGACTTTTATCTAAAAGCTTTACCTTTTACTCTATATATTAAAGCTTTATCTATTAACCTTTATTAAACTACTCTATATCTAAACCTTTATCTAAACGCTTTATTCTCTATTTATTAAGGCTTCTCTGCTACCTCTACTTCTAAAGTTCTAAGGTTAAGTTTACTTACACTAGCGCTTTAACACCTAGCTTTTAATATACTCTATAGCTACTTACTATTCTACTAATATTATATTTAAAGTACCTAGTACAACTTACGCGCTCTAAATATACGCTCTTCTTATCTTATTAATTCTTTATATATACCTATCTAGATAACTGCCTACGTCTAGCGTAATAGTTATATACTCTTAATACGTATTCTTCTCTAACTACTATACTTTAACCTATTCTCTAAAGTAATAGTAGAAAGCTTTACTATATTGCGTATAGTCTATATCTAGCGCTATATTACGCATAGGCTAGCACAGCCCTTATTACCTCTTTCTCTAGTCTACTATCTACCTCTTTATTTAGGTAGCCTATAGTAGACCTAGTTAACGTTATAGCTAGAGAATAACTTATACTATAGAAAGATTACACCTAGAGCACTACGCTATCTAAAAGCATTACCTAGACAGTTAAACTATATAGCACTTAGAGAATAAATATAAAGTAGATATTATTCTACGCCTACTTACTTATAAGCAATTTAGGTTTACTTACTATAGCATATATATTAGCCTCTAGTACTTCTTTAGATAGTACTAGCTAATACTATCTATAGTATATATTAGTTCTAACAGCGTAGTCTTAGTAAGTAGTTTCTCTATACGTAAAGACAGCACGCTACCTAGATAGTAATTATTAATATACTCTAGTTAGGCAGGCAGAATTAAAGTATAAATATTATAGCTAGAGATATATTACTAAGATAGGTAGAGCGCACAAGATACTAGAAGAGTAGAGGTAGTAATATACTATATAGAAGCACTACTACTTCTACTTAGTGTAAGGCGCTAGTGCTAGTGCTAGTGCTAGTACACTAGAAAGCATACCTATTACTCTAGTAGCTATCGCTATTCTCTTATAGGCACGTATTAGACACTAATTAATACACACTTATCTTTTCTAGTATCTTAGATACTTATTCTCTTCTACTCTTTACTACTTAGCTATAAATATTATAGTATAGATATACTTCTTCTTATATTAGATATTGCGCTTAGTATACATAGTATATATTATTATACACTATTCTACGTGTAAATATATTATAATATTCTATAAAAGCTATATCTAGACAACTATAATATTATTATACATTTTCTTTTAGTATATACTATACCTAACTTACTCTAGACTACTAAATCTTTCTTAATACTCTATTAAACTAAATATTACAGATACTTACTTAGACGTCTACATCTAGAGAGCCGCTAAACGCCTTAGCTACCTACTCTATCTTCTAAGCTACCTTTATCTTCTTATTCTTATTAATAGAATATATATACTCTTATATATAGATATATATATATAGTAGGCTATAAGTCTTACACTATACGCTAAGACCTAATTATATATATTAAAGATAATATTAGGCCTTTATAACTATTCTAATAGATCTAAATTGCGCTCTAGCGATAGAGCGCTCTATATTCTTACACTACTTCTAGCCTATAAAGAGGTCTATATCTAGTATATTCTATTATTATAGTCTAACTACGTAGCGTAGTTAGTCTCTAGAGCTTAATAAATAGCTTCTTAAGTTAGAAGTAATACTAATCGCGTTCTATGCCTAGTATATTTAATATATATAGTATTGCTAGAGATTCTACGTTAAGAGTTAGATACTTAGAGACTAGGTTAAATAGAGCGTTATTGCATTAGAACTAGAAGGTAATAGTAACTAATACTTTAACGTTAGAATATATAGTTCGCGCTCTAGTAGTAGTGTAGAGAATTTCTTCTACCTAGTAAGGCCTTATATAGTGTAAATAGAGAGAGCGTTAAGTAGAAAGCTAGATAGAAGGCAAGTTATTATTATAGCGTTGTGCTTCTTTACGCAGACTTCTATATAGTTTAAGTCTAGAGTAGTAGCTTAGATTAGTAGAGTAGAGAACTTAGGCTAGAAGTTATACTTAATGTATCTTCTTACCGCGTTTAGTAAGACGTAGAGATATACTTATACTAGAAGCTTAATAGGTAGTGCTAATATACGCACAGCGTACTTAATACTACATTAATTAGCCTTTAATAGCTTAACTTAAGACGTTAAACTTACGCAAACTATATAAAGTGTAAACTACTTTATTTAGCTAACTTAGCGTAGTAGCGTTTATAGCGTATATTATACATAAGCGTTTTACTAGGTAATTAGCACTATAATCTATAAATCTTTAAGGTAATATTATAAGCTTAGATCTATATTTAGAGTTAGGTAGTATAGATCGCTAGGTATAGTGTATAGAGTTGTGCCTTAGAAGATATAGCAGCTTAATTATATACATACACTAGAAGTACTAGTTTTAATATAGTAACTCTTATAATATTTCTCTATAACATTAATTTTCTTATATAGCCTTAGACCTAACTATATAGAAAGCTTAACATAATACAACGTAACTATCTATACTATATCTCTCTTTATATAGAATACCTTAAACTCTATAAAGAATACTTTAATATTTACTAATAATAGCTTAGGTTATATAGCAAATAGTAGATATATACTATAAACGTAACTCTTAATATATCTAGGTAAGCTAAAGATAAGGTTAATAAGTTTAATTAGCTTCTACTAACAGAACCTCTTTTATTCTTTCTACTTCTTTCTATCTTTGCTAATACATACGTTGTTAAATTATCTAGCGTAGCTAGATCTCTAGCTTATTAGAGATACTATAGTTATTAAGTATACCTTAGTAGCAATACCTATATATTAGACGTTTTGTTAAGCTTATAATAGCTACAATATAGTCTTAATATATCTATTCTAAAGCTAATATTTATACTTTATTTAATAATATCGCTACTATACAAAATAGTACGCAAAGTATAACTCTTAGATATACTTACTAACTAAATATTTAGTATTTGCTACATATACACCTAGAATTTAACTCTTTTTACTCTTTTACATCTAAGTTTAATTCTTTTAACTATCTTATAGCTTAGAATATATATTATTATTAGATATTTGCTATAGCTATACTATATTAAAGGCTTTAAATCTAGTTAGCTAAACAGTTTCTTCTGCCTAGCGCCTTCTCTTCTGCCTAGCGCCTTCTCTTTAATACCTATAACATTACCTATAATATTATTACTCTGCTATATTACTCTATAACTACACTAGCATGCCTTAGCTATATAATCTATATATTCTAGGCTATTTTCTATTAAGAGATAGTATAGTGTAGTAGCTAGTAATAACTATTAAATATTAATTAACCTCTAAAGCAGAGAGCTAGTAAGAAGATAAACATTAGCTAAGGCCTCTATACGCGTATTCTATTTTTTTACCTTTATTTTTATTATTATTATTATTATTAAAGCTAACTAAGAGCCTAGGTTTAATTCTCTTCTGTCTTATCTTCTACACGCCGCTGCCTACAGCTCTAACCTATCTTTTTACTAGCTAGCCTAATATTACCTTACTACTATAATATTGCGTCTAGCAATACCTTACAAGCGCAAGGCTAAGGCTAGCGCTAGTTACCTTAGTTACTTACTATACATAATGCCTCTACAAAGATTATAATAAGTAGCTACTTAAGCATTCTTACTAGTCTCTATATAGATATAATAATAGAAGTAAGATAATACCTCTAAAGAAGATAAAGATATTAATATAGAGAACACTATTAGAGAGGCGTAGAGAAGTAGCAGCGTTAAGCAACTAGTAATAATACTAATATTAATAAGAAGAGTAGGTATAAAGACTAATAAGAACTACGCCTGCGCCTGCGCCTAAGTCTAAGACTAATAATACTAGCTATAGCTTATAAGTGCAAGGCTAAGACTACGCCTAAGTCTAATACTAATAATACTAGCTATACTTTATAAGCGTAAAGCTAAGACTAATAAAGATAGTAGTAACACTAAGATTACTTCTAAGAAGGCTGCAATACTCTACAAGCAAAAGGCTAAGACTAATAAGAATAGTAATAACACTAAAGTTATCTCTAAGATAACTCTAACACTGCGTAAGACTACGCCTAAGTCTAAGGCTAAAGAGCTATAACTATAGCTAACACACGCCTAGAGCTAAGAAGAAGCGCCTTAATCGCTAGTAGAAGTTTAGAGTATTACTACTACTACTACTAATACACGCCTAGAGCTAAGAAGAAGTACCTTAATTACTAGTAGAAGTTTAGAGTACTACTACTAGCTATACCTTATAAGCGCAAGGCTATAGCTACGCTCTCTTCTCTCTAATAGCGTTACAACTAACACACGCCTAGAGCTATAAAGAAGTGCTACTACTATCTAGCTATATTACTATTTACTATCTCTATCTTAACCTTACTATATAGACTCTAGATCTAGCGCCTACTTCTAGCTACTAGAGAGACTATATAGTTCTGCTGCCCGCTGTTTTAAACAGCGTATATAGAAGAATAGGTAGTTATAGAAGTAAATATTAGTAGTAGATAGCAAGAATATAGTTATCTTATTAAACAACTACTATAGAAGTATATATTACTAGTAATGTCTATAGAAAGACTAATACTCTTAGCTACCTACACGCTATTATAGTAGTATATATTAATATCTTAAAAGAGTAATAGTAGATAGAGACGTATATGCAAAGATCTATAATATTACATGCAAGAGTATAATTATTCTTTATTCTTCTTATTAGCTAATGTACTCTTATACAACTAAATACCTAAGTTATTAAACCTAACTATAATTTAATCTAAACGCTATTATTATTTCTATAACGTTCTAGAGTTGTATAATATCTATAATAAGGCAACATAGAGAGTAGAAGCTTACTTAGATTTAGTATATAGACGATTAGAAAAGATATTAGTATATATTAAGTAGATGTTAAGGTCTTGCAACAGTTTTCTATAGTTATCTTTTTCCTAAGAGATAAGAAGATGTGTTATTAAAATAGGTGCATATAGCAAGGTTTATGCATAGAATTAGTAAGGCTCTTAGATAAGTTTGCGGATCTTTTAGAGACGCTCGCGTAGAGAAGAGCATGTGTCTGTGTTGTAGTATTGCAAGGTGTTTATAGGAATCTAAGATTGTTTGCGTTAGAGATAGTTAGCGTTTAATAGGTTTGTGCTGTAATGTAAGGTGTTATGTAATGTAGGTTGTGTAATGTTAGTTGTGTTAGTGGTTTACTTATTGTCGAGTAGTGAGGGCAGTTTAGGCTGCGGTTGACGAAATAGTAGTTGTAGTTTACTTATAATTGTGATAGACGAGCGTGTCTGCCTACGTATCTATATTGTTCTTTATATTATCGTGACAATAAGGAGGGCGAGGGCGGCTTCGTTTGATTACTAACACATCGATATAGAATGTTGAGTGTTAACGTTAGCATGATTGCTTTCCTGGTTATAGAGTTCTGGTGATTAGAAATGTAATATGTTGAGTGATAGAAGTTGTCTTATAACTTTGTTATACTTACGTTCCTTAGCTCGCTATCTTTGCATGCATAGTCCTGCTATACTATTTGGCTTCAGCAATATAGACGTGATAAATACTCTCCCCTGTACGTCTCATGACCATCTCGTACGTAACGCTAGCCAGCGACCTAGCAAGGCAGCTCTCCGGCTGCATCCTCATTATCAGCAACTACGGCGAGAATTACCATGCCAAACAAGGACTCAGCAGCACGAGTCGAGTCGAGTCGACTCGGAAGGCCCGCGACGTATGCGCTGGACGTCATACCCACCAATCAGCCC
Organism: Alternaria novae-zelandiae; assembly: GCF_023758075.1. NCBI lineage: Eukaryota > Fungi > Ascomycota > Dothideomycetes > Pleosporales > Pleosporaceae > Alternaria > Alternaria novae-zelandiae. The sequence goes on along the minus strand of NW_026056974.1, from coordinate 910,562 downwards.
CCTCCACGAAAACCTTCCCAAAACATGAAGTTCCTCTTACACTAGCGTATGTGGACCCCAAAGCTCAGTGGCGACTATGCGCACTTCGGTTGTCGGTCGTCTCGGAGTCGTTGTCCCGGGCCGTCGCTGTGTCGCTTTCTCACCGACCGGATCGTCGCGCAGCGTTCGGGCGACGACCCGGCGCCTGGTTATCAAGAGTCATTCGAGAGTATCGGGCGTCGGTCGGGAAATGCCAAGAAGACTGAGCTCGCGGACTTTGTCTTCGGATGCGCCGGCGATTGGCTGGGTGCCTTGGTGTTTTGGTGTTTTGAGGGTCCTCGTGACTGGTATGTCTGGACATTGGCGGTGCGTTGACGGACGGGACTGCAAGTCGTGCGTGCGTCGCAGATGCTGGAGTCTAGCGTATGTGGAGATGCTGTTGGCGGGCTGACGCAGCTCTGTGGCCTGCAAGATTTCATTATCGATTTGTACCAGGCGGGCACGAAGGGGTGGTTGTTAGCGCAAGTGGGGAGGTAGTTGTTATCGAGATTGCGAGGGTTTCTTGCCCGGGATGGGAGAAAAGTTCCAGGGAAGAATGGAGTGGCGGGCATAATGACTGATGTTGTTTTGTGCTAGTCGTGGTGTTGGAGGACAGGATAGTTGTGATATCACTGCTGGGTTGTAATGTGGTGAACTACTTTTTGTGGGCCCGACGACCTTAGATAGTTTAGTGGACTTCGGATGTAAACATGACATTCAGGTGTGGGTGGGTAAACCTTCAATTCAACACTCAATCCACCATTGTTTGTATGCTGCGTAGTGGTGGTGGAGCGGTCCAGCGCGCGATCTAGCCCTCGAGTCGAGAATCAAGACCATCGCGTGGGGATAACTGCATCTGGAGTTGTGGACACGATGGATAAGCTCCGAAGGCCCCTTGCCCCTGCAGTTCTCTAACCGAACGACGACTGTACCACGAGGCAGCTCAAGTCTGGCCGAATTGATACGACGTCCAATTACAGTAGTTTCTCGGCGCATCGATGCCAACACATCAACCTGCGTGCAGGTCGGAGAGACCTTGAAGGAGTCAGACCACAAACGGGTCGAGCCGACAAAACAATCATGTTCACGTGCCTGTCCGGTGAATCCTGCGAAGACTCTAGTGCCAGCGAGCCTTCGGAGAGCCGCATGCATGTGTCGTTGGAGACTGCAGCGCGCTATCAGTAGCCTGCAGCCACTTGGCGTCAAATAGTGTTGATTCGCCAATGCAACGAGACATCTCTCGTTCGGGCTAGGCGGACGCAGCAGACCAATGACGGTGGGATCTGGAAGAACATGCGGACACTCCGCCTCGCACCGGTCGCTAGATGATCCGAACACCAGAGTGTATACCGGTGGTGGAGCCTGGACGACTTCAATGCTCGCGTGCCATGCATGTTCACGTAGGAGCGACGTCCCGAGGAGTCGCGAGGTCGCGAGGAGTTGACCGAGTGGCGCTCGCGATAACGGTGGCAAGGGGACGCGCAGCATGCAGTTGAGCCATCGCATGCAGTATTGGTTGAGAATTGTCAAGATGATGTTCAGTCAGTAGGTAGAAGATGAGCAACTAAACTTGCACACTACACAGGTAAGGTTTGCGGTGCCAAGCAACGTGCCAAGTCCTCCACGACTCCTACCCAAACTTCATCAATTCCTCATGTGCTCAAATTCTAGCGGATGTACATGCTTGCATGCTTGGCTGTTACGTAGTCCCGACTTGATCGACTACCCTGCATATGGATCATATGCATGGCGTTGTCAATCTCGACGTCCGTGGTCGCTGCTCCTCGAAAGGGATCGATCACACTGGCAATACATGCGCTAGCGACTCACAGACATGCTGTATTCTGTTGCATGGCTGTGTGGATATGATTGCAAAGGGATTGGTCTGGCCAGTTCTGCTACCTATGGGTGATGCAGCGTGGCAATCTTGAATCCTGCAGCGGAAGGCGGGAGGATGACTGAGCGCTACCAGAGTCTGGCCGCGCACACAACTTGCATGTTACGCAGAAATGGCGAGGCGACGACGAAATCACGGAAAGAATTTCATGTCAGAGATTTGCAACAATCACTATGAATTACAAGATACATCATATTGTTCTAGATTAATGTAACCCTGCTCGCTAAATGGTGAATACCCCAGCCAAGACGTGAGGTAAGATCGCGTGCTCGATGAAACGCTCCATGATGATCCCTCCAGCATCGAACGTCGAACTGCGGCCGGTCGGGCCTTTTGAAGTAGAACAGGGCGGTGTGCTCGTAGAGGTGGAATTTCGCCATCGCCCAAACGGGACTAGTTCGGGCGGGATTGGTCACTCGAAGCGTGGATTGCGTAGGATTGCGTGACCGCTGGAAGTCACGACCCAACCTTTTGTAAGGCGCGTCAGGGTCGCACTTCCCCACATACACCGTGCGGCCGACGCGACTTCCGGGGCGTCGCGCTTCTTATCCTTCTTATCTATAAAGGTCCCACTGCCCTCATCTCAACCAGAGTTTGCCCACCAAGTTTCCTGCCTTCACCTACTTTCAGGAATTAATTGCTTCTTCCTACAATATCATCGAAGCTTCAATTCTACCACCACAACCACTGCCACTACAGTATGGCACCCAGTCTCTTGCTAGACCCAGAGTCGCCGCCCTCATCCTATGTCCACACCAGCAAGCAAGCCTTCAGCCAGGACGGCGGTGTCTCACTCAAGGAGGCCCAGGCTCCCGTTGGCGGCGACTTCTCCTTCTCTTCTACAGCCATGAACGGTAATGGTAACGGCCATGTCAACGGTAGCAGTGGCTTCTCCAGCAACGGGTTCTCAGATGCTCAGCAAGGCGGAAGCGATTTCATTACTGCTCAGACTCTTCGTCAACAATCGGACAGCTATGCGACTCAGGCTCGCACTTCGGGAGACGGAAAGCGTCCCAACATCTTGTACATTATGGCCGATCAGATGGCCGCACCCATGCTAAAGTTCAATGACCCAGAGTCAGTTATCAAGACACCTCATCTTGATGAGCTTGCTAGGACCGGCGTCAACTTCGCGAGCGCTTACTGCAACTCACCTTTGTGTGCACCATCTAGGTTCACCATGTGCAGCGGCCAGTTGCCATCCAAGATCGGAGGATACGACAACGCCTCGATCCTGAGTCCAGAAATCCCGACCTACGCCCACTACCTCCGCCGCGAAGGATATGAGACTGCGCTCGCAGGAAAGATGCACTTCATCGGCCCGGACCAGCTCCATGGCTTCGAGCACCGACTTACTTCCGACATCTACCCTGGCGACCTGGGATGGTCCGTCAACTGGGACAAGCCAGAGGAGCGTCAAGAGTGGTACCACAACATGGCCTCGGTCATGCAAGCCGGACCATGTGTGCGATCCAACCAACTCGACTATGACGAAGATGTCATGCACAAGGTAAGGAATCTCAGTAGTACAATATACTCCAGTGGTATAAGGAAGTCTTCTAACACATACCTCCAGGCTCAACAGTACCTCTACGACTACGTTCGGTCTGACCCCGAGACCCGTCGGCCATTCGCCTTGACCATTTCTTTGACCCACCCACACGACCCTTACACCATGATCCAAGAGTACTGGGACCGATACGAGGGCGTCGACATTCCCCTGCCCAAGGTTGAGATCGCCCAAGAGAACCAGGACTCTCACTCCCAGCGCCTACTCAAGACCATCGACCTGTGGGACAACCCCGTTCCAGACGAGGCCAAGATTCGCGCCCGCCGTGCCTACTTCGCTGCTTGCAGCTTTGTCGACGACCAGGTTGGCAAACTCGTCCGTCTCCTCAAGAACTGCAGGCTGGACAAGGACACCATTATCGTCTTCTCTGGAGACCACGGCGACATGCTTGGCGAGAGGAGCCTGTGGTACAAGATGAGCTGGTATGAGAACAGCGCGCGAGTACCGATGATTATCAACGGGCCCAACATCGCACCCAAGAAGGTCAAGGAGTCCGTGTCCACCATGGATCTCTTGCCCACGTTCGTCGACCTCGCCGGAGGACAAGTTGATGATCGTCTGCCACTAGACGGTGTCAGCCTTCACGAGTACCTTGTCTCAGACAAGCCAGGCAAGGACGAGGTGTTCGGCGAGTACATGGGCGAAGGCACCGTTACTCCGACTTACATGATCCGTCGTCATGAGTGGAAGTTCACCTACTCCCTTGCCGACGGACCGCAACTCTACAACCTGGTTGAAGACCCGCAGGAGCTGCATGATCTTGCCACTTCCACAGAGCCTCATTACCAGAAGATGCTCGCTAAGTTCGAGGCGGAGGCGCGCGAGAAGTGGGACTTCAAGACGATCCACAACGACGTCGTCCGAAGCCAGCGCATGCGCCAGGTTGCTTGCAGTGCACTGAAGATTGGTCGCAAGGAGTCTTGGGACTACCAGCCGCCGGCCAACGACCAGAACCGCTTCATCCGCTCGCACATTCCTCTGGATGAGCTCGAGCGTCGCGCCCGCTTCCCCATCGTGGACTACTTGGGCCGTGAGAAGTCAGCTCAGGCATCCCACCATGGTCTTGCTGGAGCAGCTGGCCAGTGAGGGCGGATATCCCAAGCACTCATGACCTTTTTCCCTTTCGATCAATTTGTGTTATTACGGAGGTCGACATTCCATCTTTCCAGTCTGTTTCTAGCGATGCTGTTAATGTCCAGTTTTATTAGCGACTCATGGCGTATGACTTTACGACGCAGGGTGTGTATTGTCAAGCGTTCTGCAAACAGCATGGTCAGAATGAGTTGCATTTACGGCGTTTTGGGGCATATGAGGGAACGGCGTTATAGCGATGAGGATCTTGAGCAGGCGATACATGGGCGACGGGTGATCTGGCTATGTATAGCACAGTACAACAATAAAACTGAAAACGTAAACTCGGTGCCGTGTGAACTGACGTCGGCGTTGATCATGTGTGAAAGAATGATGGTGGTGCTGTGAAGCTGTGTGACTCTGGTGCGAAGCGGCGGGGACAAGGAGGGGTGTAATGGTGAGTGCCACGATTGGGGGACTGCGATAAGCCAAGTTTCAAGCTACACGTGAGGTGGCGTTTGCCTCCACAAGCCGAGCGACCGACAGCGGAAGGTGCCAGTTACGTCTGCGACTCAGTACCACCAACCTTGATTGTAGCTATATCCACCGTGTCTGTTCTACCTCAACCTCCCACTCCGCTTCAACTACCTCGAGCTCCGTCCATCATCTACGCACAACCATGTCTACTGCAGCCCGCCGCCGTTTGATGCGCGACTTCAAGGTACGCCACTAGAGCAGCACCACCAAGCTCTGGATGTTTGCGCAATTTAACAGAGAACACCGTACTGACGAAGACAGCGCATGCAAACTGATCCTCCCGCTGGTGTCTCTGCGTCTCCAGTTGCGGATAATGTCATGACCTGGTACGGCTCACCGCATTCCCCCGCACGCGACACCAAGCCTCGCAGTCACTCTCGACTTTCGGAGACACAGCAGCGGCAATAACACATGTCTGAGCTTGACTGCTGACACATAGACAGGAACGCAGTTATTATCGGCCCAGCAGACACACCGTTCGAAGACGGGACCTTCCGTCTTATAATGCATTTCGAGGAGGCATACCCAAACAAGCCGCCGGGCGTCAAGTTTATTAGCCAGATGTTCCATCCCAACGTATACGGGACCGGCGAGCTGTGTCTGGACATTCTGCAAAACCGATGGTCACCCACGTACGACGTGGCAGCCATCCTGACCAGTATTCAGAGGTACGTCACGGTAGAGCTGGTGGGCTGCAGCGCGACACATGCTAATAGGTCCAGTCTACTAAACGACCCGAACACCTCGTCTCCCGCCAATGTCGAAGCATCGAACCTGTACAAAGAGAACCGCAAGGAGTACACCAAGCGCGTGCGCGAGACGGTGGAGAAGAGCTGGGAGGACTGAGGGGCGACTGGGGTACGAATATCATGACACGACGGCATGGGATGGAGTTACAAGGGACAGGGACAATGTCATGTTTGTTACTGGCAGCCAGGGGCGTTTTGTTTGAGGCTCTGCGGCGTGGAGTTTGGTTCACTATGGTTCTATGTTCGTGGCGTAGCCAATATACGTCCGTTTTCGTTGGAATCGCTGATCATGTAGAGAAGCGTGATTGTCTTTGTCGCTCCACTAATGCAGGGATCCTGGTTAGTTGTCTTGGGCACAATGTAGCGGTGTCTTGCTGCAACTGCTACAATGCCATGAAGCGATGCAAGTAGGCGGGACAAAGAGGTCACCATAAAGGAAGATGCGCAGAGCATGCTTTGACCAGGCAGGTTGCGTCACGGCCGTTGGCGGCGGGGAGGAGGAAGGCGCGCTATGGGCATGCAGACCCTGGGCGTATCAACACAAGCCCCAGCCCGCACCTCGACAATCGGCCGGCATCAACATCGCTCGTCTCCCTCACCGCGCGCGCCCCCGTGCTGTTGTCCCCTCACTTTCCTCTGGCGCGAGCAGCGAAGGAGTCCCCGGCGTGCCCCAGGAAGCCTCCGTGGCCGTTTCAGCAGTTCCCCTTAACCATAGTCATAGCGGGGCCTGTAATTACCCACCTCCCACGCGCCGAGACACAGCGAGACGTGACGGTGCCACAACAGGACCTCCCGGCGGGCCTGCAGCAACACCTGCCCCGAAGCGCGAGCGAAGCAAACAGAGCGAGGCCTCTGGGCCGCACCGCCTGAACAGCAGCAATCATGTCGTAAGTAGCTCAAACATGGCGGCGAAGAGGGGCGGCATGGCTAACAAAACGGGCGACAGGGGCTCCAATACTATCAAAGGTGCGCCGCCATACACGAGACACAGACACGCATGGTAGACGGGTTACTGACGGTACGACTGCAGTGGTGGCGCGGTTCCGCCCGCAGAACAAGGTCGAGATAGCCAGCGGCGGAGAGCCCATAGTCGAATTCAAATCCGACGACACATGTACGATCCAGGTACGGCATGCCAGCTCGAGGGATGCAAAGCAGAGCCACTAATGCTGTGTGTTAGTCGAAAGAGGCCTCCGGGGCCTTTACCTTCGATCGCGTTTTCGACATGAACTCCCGCCAGGCCGACGTCTTCGACTACTCTATCCGCCCCACCGTCGACGATATCTTGAATGGATACAACGGAACAGTCTTCGCCTACGGGCAGACGGGAGCCGGAAAGTCGTACACCATGATGGGTAGCGATATGGACGATGAGGTCGGCAAGGGAGTCATCCCGCGTATCATCCAGCAAATCTTCGCAAGCATTCTGGCATCGCCGAGCAACATTGAATACACCGTCCGCGTCAGTTACATGGAGATTTACATGGAGCGCATCCGCGATCTTTTGGTTCCCCAAAACGACAATCTGCCGGTGCACGAAGAGAAGAACAGGGGAGTCTACGTCAAGGGCCTGCTGGAAGTATACGTTTCGAGCGAGGAAGAAGTCTACGAGGTCCTCCGAAGAGGTGGATCTGCACGAGCGGTGTCAGCTACCAACATGAACGCCGAATCCTCGCGATCGCATTCCATCTTTGTCGTAACGGTCAACCAGAAGAACGTCGAGACCGGGTCATTGAAAAGCGGACAGCTCTTCTTGGTCGATTTGGCTGGTTCTGAGAAGGTTGGCAAGACCGGAGCGAGTGGACAGACGCTGGAGGAAGCAAAGAAGATCAACAAGAGTTTAAGTGCCTTGGGCATGGTCATCAACTGCTTGACCGACAGCAAGACGCAACATATCCCCTACCGAGACTCAAAGCTCACACGTATTCTCCAAGAATCGCTCGGTGGTAACTCCCGGACGACCCTGATCATCAACTGTTCGCCGAGTAGTTACAACGATGCCGAAACGCTGGGAACACTTCGATTCGGTATGCGCGCAAAGACTATCAAGAACAAGGCCAAGGTCAACGCCGAACTCAGTCCGGCTGAGCTCAAGGCCATGCTCAAGAAGGTACAAGGACAAGTCACGTCATACGAGACATACATTGGTTCGCTCGAAGGGGAGGTCTCGCTTTGGCGTGGAGGCGAGAGCGTCCCCAAGGAGAAGTGGATACCGCCTCTGGAGACTAGTCCATCTTCAGGCAGAAAGCCAGCGACAACGCCTCGTCCGGGCACGCCATCGAGACTGGAAGGTGTGAGAAACTCTGAAACGCCACGACCTGATTCGCGAATGGACCTGGAACGCGCAGGTACACCCAGCATACCATTAGACAAGGATGAGAAGGACGACTTTCTGCGAAGAGAGAACGAACTCCAAGACCAGGTTGCCGAGAAAGAATCACAGCTTGCCAAGGCCGAGGACCAACTCAAGTCTGCCAAAGAGGAACTTCAATACTACAAAGACCGGGACGCGAAGACGAACAAGGACAATGAGCGAATCACCATGGAGCTCAACGAAATGCGCATGCAGGTTGAGAAGATCCAGTTTGAGAGCAAGGAGGCGCAAATCACCATGGACGGACTGAAGGAAGCCAACTCTGAGCTGACCACCGAGCTGGACGACGTCAAGCAACAGCTCCTGGACGCAAAGATGAACGCCAAGGAGACTTCCGCCGCTATGGACGAGAAGAAGAGGAAGAAGGCCGAGGCAATGGCACAAATGATGGCCGGCTTCGATCTCGGCGGCGAGGTGTTCAGTGACAACGAGCGTACGATACGGAAGATCATAGAGGAGCTAGACCAGCTCCACGACATGAGCGCAGCCGGCGAGGCGATTGCTCCGGATGCGATCAAGGGCCTGCGGGAGAAGATCGTCGAAACACAGGGCATTGTACGACAAGCCGAGCTCTCCCTTACTGCCCGCAGTGAGGAGGACAACACATATGCCAAGCGCCGCGAAGCACTGGAGGCACGCTGCGAGACCTTGCAGACGCAGTATGAGGAACTCCTCGAAGGCAACCTTTCAGAGCAAGACAAGGAGGAGCTCAAGGCACGTCTCGCCGACGCCTACTCTGCCCGACAAGAAGGCAACCTCGAACTTGTCGAAAGCCTCAAGCAGGATACTGCACGTATGCTGGAAGAGAACCAGAAACTCAAGGCCGAGAACGAAAGCCTGCAACAGCGCATTAAGAGTGGCGCCATTGCCAACGGTGTCGCAAACGGCATCAACGGCAAGACTGTGCAACAGCAGATTGCCGAGTTTGACAACATGAAGAAGAGCCTCATGCGCGACCTCCAGAACCGCTGTGAACGAGTGAGCAGACTGAGCTTCTCAAACGAAGACGCATTGCTAATAAGCCACAGGTTGTCGAGCTTGAGATTTCGCTAGACGAGACACGCGAGCAGTATAACAACGTGCTCCGTACCTCCAACAACCGCGCTCAGCAGAAGAAGATGATGTTCCTCGAGCGCAACCTCGAGCAACTCACCGTCGTCCAGCGCCAACTCGTCGAGCAAAACAGCTCCCTCAAGAAGGAAGTCGCCATCGCCGAGCGCAAACTCATGGCTCGCAATGAGCGGATACAGTCTCTAGAAAGCTTGTTGCAAGACTCTCAGGAGAAACTCACAGCTGCGAATCACCGGTAACTTGCCCCCTCCCTCCCTCCCTCCTCCTCCTCACAAACCACCCACCATACTAACTCCTATTCTTCCTCACAGCTTCGAAGCCCAACTCACAGCCGTCAAAGAGCGCCTCGAGTCCGCCAAAGCGGGCTCCACCCGCGGTCTCGGTTCCCCCGCTGGCGGCGCATCTTACGCTGGCTTCGGCGGCGTCGGGTCCCGCATCGCCAAACCGCTTCGTGGCGGCGGTGGTGGGCCCGTCGCGGATGGGCCTGTCCTCCCTGTCATTGGCAATCTGCAGAAGCAGGACGGTGATGGAGGGGATGCGAATAAGGGGAAGCGGACGAGCTGGTTCTTTAATCAGCGGTAGTGGGAGTGGGCGTGGGAGTGGGAGTGGGGTAGGGGAAGGGGAAAGGGTGGAGTATGAGTACGAGATGGATTTGGGTGGGTATCATTGATTGGATGGGATGGTATAAGGGTGTTTTGGGCGTCGCGCTTTGTGGAGGACGGTAAGTGTGCATGGCACGATCAATGAGGAAAGGGATGGATGGATGGAATGAGATGAGACAAGATGCATGACGAACTGAATCATGCACTCTGACCTGGTTCTCTGGGAGCGAGTGTCGCTTTTTGGCTTTCTATCGCTTGCTTTGCGTACTGTTGGAGTAGAACCCACTTTATACCATAGATTCATTATCTTTGAATACCTTGCTTGAGGATGTTTGTCTACACCCGTTCTTCCGTTCCTTCATTGTGAAATGGTGGTGGAGAGTGGACATTTAGTACGAAATTGGGTCGTGCTCTGATTATTGTATGAATAACTAAAGAGCTAACTAGTAAGAAAGATGTAAAGCTAAGTACTCTCTTGAGGCAGTAGTGTCTCAGATCCGCACAGCGACACGGTTTGTTTGGTACTTCTTTGTGCTGGGGAGAAGGAGTGTACAGATGATTGCTATGCTTCCGAAGGCGATGCTCGTGAACTGTTGAGATTGAAAATTAGTTCCTGTAGTAGCTGATTGGAAGTTTAGTTCGGGATGATGTGGACTTACCCAAACATACTTCAAACTCTCACTATACGCCCACCTCGTCCCAATCGTCGCACTCTCAATAACCTGCGGCGTAACACCCGGAATACCCGCCTCCGCCAACTTCTCCGGCTCCGTCAGAAACAAGCCCACGAAAGCCTCCACACTCTCCAGCGGCAAACCAGCCTGCACCGCATACATCGCCGTGTACTTGGGTAGATTATTCGTCAGCTTCCCCGCGAAAATGTTATAGTAAATAGAATACCCGATACTGCCGCCAACCGTGCGAATCGACAACGACAACGCTGCAGCGGTTGTGATAAGCGCATCCGGACAAACCAGCATCGCAACCGTCGCAGCAGGAACAAGAACGCCGCCTACACCAAAGCCCGCCATGGACCCCAGAAACAGCACCAAGCGTTCGTTGTCTGGCGTCATAACCGCTAGCGCCCCAGCAAAACCCGTCATAATCCCCACAGCCAACAGCAACACCTCCCTCGTCCTTCCCGGAAACGCACTCAGTGCCGCATTAAAAAATATCGCCCCCACCGCCGTCGTAAGCGCGGGTCCCAAGCCCCTCAGTCCAATAGAAACTGGATCGGGTGTGTAAACACTACTAAACGTAACCGGGAAGAAGTTTAAGATGGAAAAGAAATTCATTCCGGCGCTAAACGCAACGACATACGCGAGACCGACGATGCGCTGGCCGGAGAAGAGGGCGGCGGGGACCATGGGGTATGCGGCGTATTTGGCTTCGTAGAGGATCCATGTGAGGATGAGGAGGAGGCCGATGAGCATGGTACATAGGACGTAGGCGGAGGTCCAGGGGTGGGTGTAGCCGCCTGATTGGAGGGCAACGAGGAAGAGGGTTAGGCCTGTTATGGAGAGTACGCCACCTACATAGTCTATTCTTTTCAAGATTGCTTTTCGCGTGTAGGAGGGGGAGGAGTTGGTGTGGCGCGTAGGGAAGTAGGTTAGGGCGAGGCCGATGCCGACGATTGCGTTGAAGATTAGGGCGACCCAGGGGCCCCAGCGCCAACCTGGACCGGTGGCGGAGTGCGACCAGAGTTCTACGTAGAGGAGGTAGGGGCAGAAGGGGAGGACGAAGGCGGTTACGAGGGCGAGGGAGTAGCCGCGGTATTTTACGGGGACGACTTCTGCGAGGCTGGGGTGGGGTGTTAGTAGGGGATTGATATAATAGCGGACGTGGCAACTGAACCAGTGGATGAAGAAACTAGAACAGAAGACAACAGACGAAAGGGAAGAAATAACACAACTTACCCAGCAAGACCAGTCAACTCCCCCGTCGCAGCCCCCGCCCCCGAAATCGCCATACCAGCCAACAGCTGTCCGAAGTTCTGTCCACTGCCCATCAACGCACATCCGAGGCAGATGCAAAAGGAGCCAAAGAGCGCGATGTAGCGTTTGCCAAAGAGGTCTTGGAGGTAGCCTGCATAGGGGCATACGGCGGCGATGGCGAGGATGTTGGCGGTGGGCAGCCAGGCTGAGCCGCGGTCGAGATTGAGATCGGCTTCGATGAAGGAGAGGGAGGCGCCGGCGAAGTAGAGGATTACTTGGGAGCCTGGGGTGAGGTGGTTAGTTTGGGTTGGGGATGGGATGGGATGAGGAGGGGTGGTTGTACCGGTGTATAGGGCGGCGAGGAAGATGGCGGCGAAGATGCTACGGACGCTCCATTCTACCTTGCCATCTGAGTCGTCTCCTTTGAGTGCTTGGGCATTATTCCTATACACGCCTTGGTCCGTTTGTTCATGCTGTGACTCCAGCGACAGGTCTGTAGCATGATGCGGGTTTGCATGTTCGATATGATGGCTGACTTGTTGTTTCTCCTTTTCGTAGTCGGGTTGGATGGTATCTGAAGCCATGATCTACCAGGCGGAGTACAATAATTCTGCTGATTTGGTACTGCAACTTCAAAGAAAAAGAAGGGTTGTTCGCAACTATCTCCCGCATAACGGAACAGCTGCTGTCCTATATCTATATCCCCAATCCCTCCCACATCCCGATACCAAACGCACCCCACATTCCTGAAAACGTCTTCCTACCAGTTCACCTTGGCCTCTCAAAGATGCAGTCAACTTCATGTAGCGATCCAGTAGGCGCGTACCAAGCCCACATTCGACCCACTCGTACTGGTTTCCAGTGACTAGCACAAGCGAAACCTGGGGTAGTTTGCAGCTACTGAGTGCGGGGAATTGACGAACGTTTCAGCAATGTGACGATCTGGGCCCATTTTGGATCGAAGGTGGCGCATGGTTAGACTGACTCGATTGTAGCGACATCGTGAGGAAGAGGCCTTTGTGGCTAGCATCTTGCCGGGAAAAGGTTCCATGTACCCCGCAGTGTGGAAATCGGGCCCTATGGACTTGGCGAGCGGCTCAGCTACGAGCTTTTTGTTTTTGGTGGCGGGCCTGGATAGATCGGATTTGGTGTGCTGGTTGCGTTGTGGTAAAGATGGCGTACATAGGGTAATACGACCCCGGTGGGGTTCTGAGTAGCCTATATGCGGTTCGCAAGCCTATCTCATCCATCAGACGGAGTTTTCATTAGACGAGAATACTGTTTAGTTAGACAGAATGGGCCTTCTGATGAATGCTGCCGCAGTCACGTTGGGAACAGAGACGAAAACAAGTACTGGGTGTAGCTCGATTGAAACCATTTGAATTCGCGATTCCGGCGGTGCGGTTCCGGCAGTTCGCATGAATGCATCCGACAGCGTACGTCTATGTGGATGGCCCTGCTTTTTGTTGAGCGCTGGTTCGGCGATGTAATTCCACAGGCTTGCTCTCCAGGTGCCTTTCGTACATGTTGTGCAATACGGATACCGGATGAGAAAGATCATCTCTGTCCGGGCATACCTCTGCACCTCACTTCTTGTCCTTCGATCCAGCATCATCCGCGATCAAGGCTTCAACATCTCGCTCCATGAGCCAGCTGCGGACACTTTCCATGACCTTCTCAAGCGTCTGGCCACCACCCATTACATCGTCTAAATCATGCACAGTGGTTCCACTCCTATGGTCGGTGACGCGCTGCTGACCCCAGTTGTAGGTCCGCACCTTGTCACCGCGGCCCATCTTCGCCACACCAATAACGCTTCGTCGCATGTTGGCCATCTCCTCTTCGCGTTTCTCGCGTCTTGACTGGGCGATACGCGAGCGCAGAAGCGCCCAAGCCTTCTCTTTGTTCTTGTGCTGGGATCTAGAATCTTGCATCGCGACGACCGTGTTTGTGGGAATATGCGTTAGCCGAACTGCTGACTCGGTCTTGTTGACGTGCTGGCCACCGGCACCGCTTGCCCTCATGACTTCTAGTTTGACCTCTTTCACGTCGATGTAGTAGTCGCTTTCAGGGTCTTCGAAGTCCTGCTCTTCTGCAGAGTTCTCCTGTACACTAGGTAGCACGTGTACGGATGCCGCGCTCGTGTGTGTACGTCCTTTGGCCTCAGTGGCGGGTACGCGCTGTACCCGATGCACACCTGCTTCGCATCGGAAGACGCCATATGCGCCATCGTTCTCCACCTCAATGATGGCTTCTGATAGTGGTACACCCGCTTCAGTCGTGCCATTTATGTTCTCATACTTGAGGAGGTTTGTACGGAAGCCATTGCGGTTGCAGAAGGCTGAGTACATGCGAAAGAGGTCCCCAGCAAATATAGCTGCCTCTGATCCGCCCGCGCCAGGCCGTATTTCCAGAAGACATGGTAGGTGTGCAAATGGGTGTACCGGTACCAGAGAGGTGATGAGGTTCTGTGAAGCATTGGCGAGCTGCGTCCGTGTTTCTCCAAGGTCGTCGGAAGCGAGTGATCGTAGTTCGGGATCGGTCGAGGAGTCGTGTATCATCGAGGTGAGCTCTGTCACAGACTTAGTCCATATCAGCTACTGAAATGCTCCTGCTGGCTGCGATGTCCCGCTTACCTCATTGGCTTTGTCCCATTCTCCTAATGCGTTCACGATCGGGCTGTACTCGCCGAGCTTCTTCGCCGCGCGTGTGTCAAAGCCATTTGAAAGCTTTTCTGTGAGTTGCTTATGCTCGGAAACGATTGCGCGGGCTCTTGTGAGGAGGGCTGGGGGTATAGACTCGGATGTCGCAGCTATGCGATATTAGCGACTGGGCCAAACCGGACACATTCAATACATACCATTACTCTGGAGCCGAATGCCGCGATTTATCAACGGGCGAGCAATGCGCGACAGGCAATTGCGACATATCCATGACGTTGTAAGCATCGTCGAGTTGCCTCAAGCTCCAATCTGTGAATTTCTCCATGTCCAATTCGCGTTCCGATCGGCTCGGAACGTGTGCACGTGATGATAACCCTCACCCCGGCAGATTAAAGCGGACTACACCGCCTTACCACCTTCCTGTTATGGAGACGTCATGGAGATAGGCGGGGACGCTGCGATATGTCCCGAGGGATTATCGAGCGAAATCGGCACGTTGAACGGCATCAACCATCTCCGGGGATAACCGTTGGAGACTACTTAGGTACCTAGGTATACCATAGCAGCTTGCCCGTACCCCACTCATAGCTCCAAGCTTCACAATTCAAGTCCCCATGCCTACCCCACGACGAAGCAAGAGGTCCAAACCCCAACAAGAGCCTGAGCAAGAACGGCCCGCCAAAGTCGCCAAAGTCGCCATGGATAACAATACAACTTCGAATACGCGCAATGTCTACCCACATCCTGAGCCTCAATTCGTCCATTTCCCCAGTCGCCGTTCAGTTGTACACAGTACCAAAGGTATTGTGTCGTGTACGCAGCCACTCGCAGCCGCTGCTGGAATCGAGATCCTAAGGAAAGGTGGTAATGCGGCAGTATGACGTAATCCATCACCACTCCCATCACATACTAACGCTGCAAAGGATGCTGCGGTGGCCGTTGCGGCAGCCATCAATGTCACAGAGCCGGGCTCAACGGGCATCGGCGGTGATATGTTCTGTCTGTACTACGATGCGAAGACGAAGAAGGTATCTGCCATGAACGGTTCCGGCCGGAGTGGTGCGAACGTCACTCTCGACAAGGTCAGGAAAGACCTCAACATCGCAGAAGGCCAGAGCGGCCAGATTCCCATGGATCACGTACATGCCGCGACAGTGCCTGGCGCAGCAGCAGGATGGGTTGACTGTGTAGAGCGATTTGGTAGTGGGAAGGTCAGCATGGAGGACGTGCTCGCGCCCGCCATCGATCTCGCGGAGAACGGTTTCCCAGTCTCCGAGCTATCAGCAACATTCGTAGGTTTTGCAACGCTTCATGAACAGGTGACATTCTGACGTTTTGCAGTGGGCAGCGAGCGAAAAGGACCTCTTGAAAGCATCGCCCAACGGGCGCGAAATGCTCAAGGATGGCAGAGCGCCCAAAGCCGGAGAGATCATGAAGAACCCCACTATGGGCAACACCTTCAGACTGCTGGCCAAGCACGGAAAGAAAGGATTCTACGAGGGCGAAGTAGCCGAGCAGCTCGTAAAAGTAGTGCAAGATCTCGGTGGCTATCTCACTCTAGACGATCTCAAACACCATGCAGAAACCGGGACAGAGCCAGTAGACCCCATCTCGCTAAAGTACACAGGCCAAGGTGTTGGAGAGCGACCCGACGGCGGTATCGAGCTATGGGAACATCCACCAAACGGTCAAGGAATCGTCGCTTTGATGGCCCTCGGCATTATCCAGGAACTTGAGAAGCAGAAGAAGATTCCAAAGTGGAGTCTCAAAGACCACAACAGCACGCAATATCTTCACACCGTCATCGAAGCATTGCGGATTGCCTTCTGTGATGCTCATTGGTTCGTCACAGACCCGAACGTCGTCAAAGTGCCATCTGCCGAGCTCATCTCGGAAGAATATCTTGCTGAGCGAGCAAAACTCTTCGATCAAAAGAAGGCCATCTCAGCCCCTGTCCATGGTTCTCCAGCACATCTGCAAAGCGACACTGTCTACTTCTGCTGTTCTGACCCCGAAGGAAATGCAATCTCCTTCATCAACAGTAACTATGGCGGGTTCGGCACCGCCATTATTCCCAAAGGCTGCGGTTTCACTCTGCAAAACCGAGGTGCAAACTTCAGTCTCGACAAAGACCACCCGAATGTTCTGGCCCCGAGAAAGCGACCATACCACACTATCATCCCTGGCCTGACAACATACATCAACGATGGTAGTCTGCACTCCGTGTACGGCGTCATGGGCGGTTTCATGCAACCTCAGGGTCACGTGCAGGTGCTCCTCAACCAAGAAGTCTTCAAACTCAACCCGCAAGCTGCGCTAGATTCACCACGCTTCTGTATCGGAGCCGGCATGCCTAGCGCTGACGGCAAGATGACTGACGCGACGATCTACCTGGAAGAGGGTATCGACCAAAAGGTCGTAGAGGAGCTGCGAGCACTCGGCCATAATGTGAAGCAACTGGATGGCTACGGACGCGGTATGTTTGGTCGAGGTCAGATCATCCGGCGACACGTAGACGACGGTGTGCAGGTCTGGAGTGGAGGTAGTGATCTGCGAGGTGACGGTGCGGCGGTGCCATTGTAGGCGGCCACGACCACCTCAAGATCACGATTGTAAATGAGCAAGCAATCCAATGTCACATCAGATTCAATTCGACTGACTCGAGTCCTGCAAGCATCCACCATTCACGTCACCAGTTGACAAAGTAGTCTGACTAGAGAACAAAGAAAAGCGATGCCAACATCAACCACCCCGCCAATCTCGATCAACACAAGAACCCCCAAACCCAGCAATAAATACCGAGACTCCAAACCAGACCGCCACATGATTTGCAACGTTTCGCACGTGTACTGTGAAAGACATCCCGCAGCCTGGCGTACTTAGGGTGGAAGATCGCCGGCCCGCCCTTGCTGTTTCACATGTTGCATGCAAGAATGTGGCAGAACTGTGCGCCATGTGGTCTACCTTACCCGCAAACGGAATAAACAGACGAAGCAGATCCCTCCTACTGGCAAATCAAAATACGCCTGAGATAAGAATAGGCATTGGTTCGCAGTTGAGAGAAGCCATGATCCGGTGTGTCGGTGTGAAAGGACATATTGTGTATCGTACACGCACGCGTTCATTTCCAAACCAGCGGGTCAAAACGAAGATCGGAGATATTAATATGTTGGCATCGGTGGTATGGAGATTGATTCGATGGCGAGACGTGGTCCTTGCGCATATGTGCTTGGGGTTTAATATGAGCGTTGGACCATGTGGCATGGTGGTTGTACAACATGAATGATTTCCTCTCTTTACCGCACGTTATCTTCTCCATGCCCCCAACCACGCACCAAACCAGTCCTACTGTCCCAAGTATGACGCCTCGACCAACCATGGCTCCTCGCCGCCCTTCCATCCGCTGCGATGCGATATCCTTCATAAACTCCCGCCCAAGCCTGAGCGAAAGCCGCATACGCTCCAGTGAAGACCGGATACGCACGAGTGAAAGCTATACACGGACAAGTGAAAGCCATAAACGCTTCAGCGAAATCCATCTTCCCCCCAGCAACTCCAACCACGCATCTACCGACCGCTCGTCATCGCCTCGGCCCGTCGCCTGCTTGAAGTCCTCGTACACAGATTACATCAGACGCGACGATTCCGCCAGTGGAAAAGCAGAACCAGAGTACACAGTCACTCCCTACACCGACGGCTCATATCGAGTTAATCATACATCAGGTCTAGCATGCGGAATCACAAGAGGCTTTCGCGTCTTGTCCCGGGGTTGCGCAAGGTTACGGGGCACTTGGGTACGCGCGCGAGGGCGCGGTCGCGGTCGCGGTCGAGGGCGCGTGGTTAGGAGGTTGAGAGATGGGAGCTGGAAAGGGGTTGAGGTATTTGAAGAGGAAGTGGGAGAAGAGAATGAGGATGGTGGGGAAAGAGTGAATGAGAAGGAGGAAGAAAGGGGATGTTTTGTGTATAGATGAACAAGGGAAGAAATTGGTATCATTCTCGCTAGGTAGGAATAAGGGAATAGACATAAACGTAAACGTCCAAAGAGATGTGCAGACATGTTCTGCATAGCATAACGCTCAACCAAAAAACAACCTGTGACTTTCACATCCTTATTTCCTTCTCTTGTTAATCCTCCACATCCTTCTCTCCACCCCTATGATCTTCCTTTCTCTCCCGCCTAAACAACCTCCCCAACTTCAACCCCAACCCATGTTCCCCACTCCTATCCGTCTCCCTACTCCAAAGACTACTCGCCCTCCTCCTCCCCTCTACACTACTTTTCCTCCCTCCTTCCGACCTCGAACTTGAATGTCTTCTACGTTCTGTTTTCGACGCGGCGTAGTGGTCGGCGGGTCTGGATGTGAGGACGAGGTTTCTGTTAGAGTCGGTTGAGGAGGAAGAAGAGAGGATATTGGCCCAGGTGTGCGCTATGGAGGAACGGCGGTCTGGGGCGGTGTTAGTGTGGGTGGTTCGGGGAGGTTGATAATGGCAAAGGGAAGGGATGGCATACGCATGTTTCCTGCTCCACCGCGGCCGTACGGAATACACGGGTCTTGTGTTGAGTGTGGTGACATTGTTGTGGTGTTGTAATATGTCGACAAAGTCGAAGATCGAGCGTGCTACGAGAGTTTGTACAGTCCGTTAGGTGCGTGCTACTTCTGAGTGTTTATAGTATCCTATCGTGTGAGGCACTCTTTGGTATATGTCTTTCGCTAGATATCGTGAGAAGCGCAAAAATGAAGAATCATTCTAGAAGACGCAAGCTTCCCCATATAAGCTCCCAACCCCATCCCATCCGCCGCAGATCACCCACCCATCACCCTACGTAACCCACAATTTCCTTCTCCGAAGATCACCCAAGCTCGCCCACACTTCTCTAGACCCCGGATTCACCCGTGGCCCAACTAGGTAATTCAACCATCACCCACCCACTCAGATCCCGTCTTGCTATCTGCCGCGGCTCCTCTTATACAAGCTTTAGGAGGCAGACTTAGCTTCTTGGCTTCCATAGGTGAGCGAGTGAAGCGACGTCAAAGAGGGCACCACTAGCGCGCGAGAAGCTTATCTAGAGAAAATTGAGCTTGGCATGGGTCGCCGATTCCGGGGTTGACAGGTTCTGCCGCGTGATCGGTGCATTTTCAACCGGGGGGAGACTCTAGTAAATCGTGTCTAGGCGAATAGTGTGCGAGACCTTTACTACCTGCCTACAAACGTACACATCTAAGTCCCTCGCGATAAGACTTTAAGTTCGAGCGCAAAGCCTACAAGACCTCCACCACCTCCCCTCCTCCTCCCCTCCGCCTCCCCCACCCACCTAGTTGACAGGTTCTGTCGCGTGATCGGGGGACGACGCACACGTGGGGAACAATGCGGAGGCTATCCCGCGGGGTGTTGGTGGGTTAGTTTTGGAAGATCGGCGTTGATGATGGGGGAGGATGACGTAGCGTTAGCTAGGGAAAATGCAATTATTGACTGTCGCAAGACCTCCACCTCCACCCCTCCGCCTCCCCCACCCACCCAAAAATGATTGAATCATGTAGGTGACATGCACAAAGCACGCAGAAGTTACAAGAAGATAAAGAAAGCGAGAATAGAGCTCTCGTGCTGACGCGGATGATGCTATGAGTCTTTTGACCTACCTAATCATCACTTCACCTTCTCACCCTCGAGAATAACCGTACGGCGCACGGGCATGCCATCACTTGTAGAGTCTTAGTTCATCGACACACCACGACACAGCACCCCAAACCCCATGAATCTAAGAACGCACAAAAATCTCAAATTCCCATAAACACCATGTAATGCTATAGTACAGACACATCCTGGAAGATCGGAAACTCATCCCAGAGCCTTACTAATCCCATGCATGAACTTCGCTGTACATACCCATTTTGATAACACATCCTTCATCCCTCGGGAAAAAGATAACCATGAACGTGAAACTCAGAAAAAACATTGAACAAAAGAGAAAGAAAATATATGCTCGCATCCCCATCTCATCTCATCCCATCCTCATCCCTTGATTCCTCGAACTCATGACATTTCCTACTCAGCGCCCGCCTGCCCTCCATTACCACCACCCCCCCTTCCTCCCCTCGGCCTCTTTCCTCCCCTCGTCGCACCCTCACTATCATCCTCAGCCCCACGCTTCTGTCCACGTCCAGCCTGACCAGCTTGACCAGGTTGAAAGCCCGCAGCACCGGGGTTAAGCCCCCTCGCAGGCGAACTCTGATTTTGAGCCTGATTCTGATTCTGTTGGCCGCGACCCCGTCCACCACCCCGGCCGCCTCCGCGACCGATTTGCGATGCACCTGGACCTTGGTTTTGCTGTTGTTGCTGGTTCTGACCTTGCTGACCTTGATGTTGTTGCTGCGGCAGGTTCTGACCTCGTCCGCGTCCGCCAGGCATGGGGATGCCGGTTCCACCAACACCACCACCACCACCACGGGGGATGTTGGATTGGAGAGTGCCGCGGAGGGCCTGGACCCCGGTTCCTGCGCCGCGTCCGGATTGCTGCTGCTGCTGTGCTTGAGGCTGTTGAGCTTGGGCTTGGCCTTGGACTGTGAAACCTGGCTGCGGTAGTCCTCGTCCCATTTGGTTCTGGTTCTGCTGGAATGGGTTTGGGTTGGTGCCGTGGCCGGCAGCTTGGAGGAAGGGATTGGGCTGGGTGGGCTGGGTAGGAGTGGCGTTGTTGGTGCCGTTCGCTTGAGGCGTGTTGGTTGCGGAAGGCGCTGCTGGCTGTTGCTGTGCTGGTGTTGATGTATTCGGTGCAGCTTGTGCGGGAGCAGACTTGGCGGGTGTGGCGGGTTGTGCAGGCTTGGTGGCTTCCACGGGCTTCTGGGTCAGCGCAACGGCGTACACCTTTGCAACCTCCTCAGTCGGCGTCTCCTTCGCAGCCTTCTCGACGTAGCTGAACCTTGTCCTGAACAGTTTCAACTGCGAAGCGTTGAGTTTCGCCTTCAGTTCATGCGTCTTGGTCAGCTTCGCTTCCAGTTCCTCGAGCTTCTCCTTCAGCTTCTTCTCCCAAGCAGCGTTGACGGCAGCTATGTCCTCGCCTGAACCAGCCGCCTTCGGTTGTTCAGGTTCCTGCTTCACACCCGTAATGCCATCGATGGCCTTCTGAGTCTTGAGCTGTTCGATCTGTGTGTTGAGCTGCTTGATCTGTTCGTTGAGTTGTTTGATCTTCTCATCCCTCGCAGCTGTTTGCTTCTCGAGGTTCATGTGAATCTGAGATTTCACCACCGCCAACACCCCGCTGTTGGTCTTGAACCACTTCCTGAGCTGGTCCTCCGTGACTGCAGGTCGGGGTAGATCTTGTGTGTTAATCATGCCATCCGGTACAGGTTGAGTCTCGGATGTCCCTTCACTGGGGGCGTTTTGAGTCGAGACAGCGGCCTGCTTCTCTTGTCGTAGACTCTCGAGCTCGGCTTGATGAGCCTCCTTCAAGCGTTCGACCTGTTCGCTGGATTCGGCCTTGGTCTTCTTGATAGACTCGTTGTACTTGTTCTTGATCTTCTCCAGGGCGCCTTCTCTCCTAGTGATCGTGTCTTCACGGGCTTTCAACGATGCTTCGAGTTCGTTCAGCTCGGCCTCTCGCTGGTCGAGTGAAGCCTTCAGGGCTGTGATCTGTTCATCGTTGTGCGAGGCTTCCGGTTGTGTCTGACCCTCTGCAGGTTGTTGTGCAGACTTCGCACTAGCAAGTTGAGCCCGCAAATCGTCGACTTCGGCGGCCTTCGCAGCGAGCTCCTCCTTGAGCTTTTCAGTCTCCACGGCCGTGGTAGAGTCGGTTGCGGGCTCGCCAGAAGCCGGGTTCGATGATGGTTGTTGCTGTGCAAGCTGGTTCCGAAGCTCGCCGATGGTGGTGTCTTTGGTAGCCTGCGGAAACGTTAGTCTGGGGTATTTAACATGAACGTGACTGGAACTTACGGCTTCCTTCTGGAGCTCGCCCAGTGTCGACAGCTGCGCCTGTAGCTCGGATAGTTGGTTTGCAATGGCAGATCGGCTGCTCTCGGCATTCGAAGCCTTTTGCTGAGCTTCACCCAGCTGCTTCTGCAGAAGAGCCAGCTGTGGTGTCGTAGCGTCGGAGTTCTCGTTGATCTGACCCTCCTCGCCCGCATCTGCATTCTCAGCCGCCTGAGTAGAAGTGTTCGCTTGAGCGATGGCTTCGTCGCGAGCAGTCTTCGCAGCATTAAGCTCTTGCTGGGTCGTAGCCAGTCGTGCGCGGGTCTGCTCCAGCTCCTTCTGAAGTGCCGCCGTTCGCTCCTGGGATTGTCCGGCGGTCGCACTTGTGGCTTGTGCGTTGGTGAGCTCCTGGCGGATGCGGTCGACCTCCTCTTGTAAGCTTGTACTCGATTCCTGCGACTCCTTGAGTTGTGCAGTGAGTGCGGTGATTTCAGCCCTCTTCTCTGACATGCGCTGGTTGTGTGTCTTCTGGAACTTTTCCCTCTCAGCCGCCTTGATGTTGTCTCGCTCAGCATTCGCCTTCTGTACGTCGCTTGTGAGAGCTGTGATCTGTTCGTTGAGGCCGGCTACCTGCTCGAGTGCCTGGTCGCGCTCCACCTTGTGGTCTTCGATCTGTTGCTTGAGATCTTCGAGATCCTTGGGGTCGATGCGATCGTATCGCTGGAGCACATCCTGGTGACGCTTCTGCCAGCGGTCGCGATCCTCTTCAACAGCCTTGAGGTGACCTACATTGAGCTCGAGCTCGCCCTCAAGTTCGATTACGCGAACTTGCAAGGGTTCCAACTCAGCCTGCAGATCCTCCAGTGCCTTGGCCTTCTCGGCAAACGAGGCCTGGAGACGTGTGTTTTCGCTGCGCAACGTCGCATTGCTCTCGCGGTAGACGTTGAGTTCTTCGAGGTTTTTGTTGAGATGTGCAAGGCTGGAGTTGCTCTGCGAACCCGAGGCCTTGGCTTGCTCTTCCAGTAGCTTCTCTCGCGTCTGGTCGAGCTGACCCTGGGCGTGTGTGAGTTGCTGCTCGAGACGCTTGGACTCCTGCACTTTCAGGTTCAGCTGAACCTCCAGAATCTCCTTCTCTCGGCGGAGATAGGTCTCGATGTCCTGGAGGTTGTTGGAGCCGGACTCCGTGCTGCTTGGTTCCCCAGTCGATGCGCCACGGTCGTTCTTCAAGCTGTTGATTTGCTCTTTGTATTCGTCGAACTGCTTGAGCAATGTCTGGTTGTATTGCTTCAAGTCGTCGTGACGGCGTCTGGCTTCGGCAAGCTGCTCCTCATAGCGGCCCTCGGTAGACTTCCAATGTTCTTGACTCTGCTCCAGCGTTGTGCGTGCAGCTTCTGCTTGCGTCTTGAACTCGGTAATCTGGGATTGAAGCTGGTTGTATTCGTCCCGAAGCTCCCGGAGCTTCGTCATGCTCTCGGCGTGCTTCTGGAACTCATGCTCGTAGTCCTTCTGGGCGCGTTCGGCGATGTCGGCTTGGGTCTTGACGTATTGCATTTGGTTCTCGGCCTCAGCCTTGTAGTCGGCTACATCGTTGTTGAGTCGGGTGATCTCTGCCTCCAAGGTTTCCTTCTCTTGTCTGAGGACCAACGTGTCTTGCTCATGCTTTCCTCGCAATTCGGTAAGTTCAGTGCTGCTTGTAGCGAGCTCAGAAGATATGTCTTCCACGCGCTGTTGCAGATCGCGGATAGTAGCATCCTTCTCTTCTTGTGCAAGGTTAAGTTGCTCCTGGAGGCGTTCGTGGGCCTCGACGAAGGTCTGCAATCGGTTCTCAGCATCCTGGGCGATATCCTGGAAGCCGGCAATCTGGGCTGTGACAGCCTCCAGATCCTCTTCCTTGCGCTCGATCTTGCGCTTGAGGTCTGAAACCTGTTCCGCCAGCTCTTCCTCGCGGCTGACAGGATCCTGCTCATCGTTGGCCTGCGATCGTGGTTGAAGAGCCTGTAGACGCTCCTCTGATGACTGGAGTTGGTTCTGGAGTTCCTTGAGGCGTTGCTCCAACTGGTGGCGTGTCGTTTCAGCGGTCGCGGACTTGACTTCGGCACTGTTACGTGCTGCGATGAGGTCGTCGATCCGTCGTTGCGTTTCGGTTCGCTCGTAGTCTCGTTGCTGGGTGGCCCTCTTGTGCTCGGCGATCTCGTCTTCCAGCTTGCTTTCAGCGCTCTGCAAATCTGTCCGAAGCTTGTCCACCGTGTTCTGCAACTCGCGACGGCTTTCCGCGGTGGCCAACTCAGCTTCGTTGCGCAGACTCTGAATCGAGGACACCATGTTGCTCAACCGATCGCGCTCAGTCATCAACTCCTGGTTCCTTTCCTTGAGACGTGCTTCGATGGTCGCGGACATTTCCCGAGATGCCTTGAGCTGCACCATCTCGCCCTGCAAGCTCTGAAGACGTGCCTCGGCTTCCGCGGCGTTCTGGGTGGCCTTGACAAGCCTGTCGTCCTGTTGGGCCATGGTGGCTTGGACCTTGTTGTAGCGTTCCTGGAGGGAGTCCTTTTCGGATTGGAGCAGTTTGATGCTGCCCTCAAGACGAGCATACCTGTCCTGCTCTCGACGCACCTGCGACTCAAAACGGAGTTTGTCGCTTTGGAGCTGAGAGTTGTCCTTGGTCAGACCATCAACCTGCGCCTTGAGTGTAGTGCGGTCCGTGGCACTCTCCTCCTTGAGCAGGTCAATGTGTGATTGAAGGTCCTTGATAAGCTTGCTGTACTCTGGGATCTCGCGAGATGGGGAGCCGTTCTCGAGAAGCAAAGGAGCTCCGCCTGCAGGCACAGACTGTGCGAAAGCGGACGTTGACTGCGAGTGAGATGGCAACTGACCCCGGCCGCCAACTATGCGGCTGTACATATCGCGCTCGGTCTTGAGAGTTTGCGAGCGAACGTTGAGTGACTTGATCTCTTCTTCCTTCTCAGCGACCACGGAGCGTAGACGGCCAAGCTCTTCGACGTCTTGCTGATATTGCTCAGACTTCATGCGAACCTCCTGCCTCTCCTGTTCGTCGCCCACTTGTCGGAGTGTGCGCGTCAATTCGGCGTTCTGTTGCTGGAGGGTAGCAATGTCTTTGTAGAGGATCAAGTGCTTCGTGATCATCTGGTGTGTAGGCGAGTCGTCTGGTACGTGCTTGTCCGGTACTTGGTTGTTCTCGACAGCGTTGACGATGAACTCTTGCTGTTCCTCTGTGAGGCTGCCCAGACCCTGCTCTTCAATCTGGCGACGCCATAGCAGTGTCCGCAGCTGTATCGTCATGTCCTGTACCTGGCGACGCAGTAGAGCGGATTCGTTGTGTACGCCTTCCAAGTCACCCAGCGCCTTGCGCGAGTCGCGCTGTGCTGCCTCGCGTTCGGCAATGGCTTCTTCGAGAAGCGCGCTGATTTCGTTGTTCTGCTCGTTCAGGGCATCGTTCTGGCGGCGAAGTTCGTCGAATTCGGGTTGGTGACGCTCCAGCTCCTGCAGCATGTCGTTGAGGACGCCGGTGTTCTCTTCCAATTTCTCCCGGACCTTGCGAAGCTCTTTCTTGAGGTCGTTGTTCTCGATCAGTAGCTGGGTCTTGGACGCATCGGTCTTGAGCTGCGAGCCGCCAGGGGAGAAGACGACAGCAGGCGAGCCAGCTCGGCCGGGCGTGCTGAAGCCACCGTTCATGCTCATGTCGTGTCGCGGGGTTCCGGGGACGCGGACGGAGCTTCGAAGCTCGGAATTGTCGCTCTTGAGGGTCTCGACGAGCGTCTCGAGCTCAGCAGTGCGCGCATCGGCCTCGGCAGCCCTCTCGCGTTCCGCCTCGACTTCGGCCATGAGCTGGCCAATCTCGGTCGCTGCTTCCTCTTGTACACGACTGCTGTCCGACTGCAGCTGCTCCAAGCGCTTCTTGGTCATCTCGTTGTTCTGCTGGTGCAGCGTCGACAGGCGGCGCGCGCTGTCGAGCTCGATGCGGAAGTGGGCCTCGGCGGCTGACGCTGCATTCTCGAGCTCCTCGATGCGCAGGCGGTCCTCCTCGGCCTTGCCCTTGAGCTCCTCAATGTGTTGTCGCAACAGCGTCTCGGAGCGGTTTAGGGTGTCGATGGTCTCGGCGGCGTCGGCGTTCTCGCGCTGGAGCTGGGCGATCTGGGCGTTCTTCTCCTTCCGGTACTTGCTGTGGTCGTCGGCGCGCGTCTTGAGCTCGGTCGTGTACCAGTCGTTGTTGCTGCGCAGCTGCTCGATCTCCTGCTGCAGGTTGGCCTCGCGGAACTTGACATTAGTGGCGGCGCTCTCGAGCGACTGCGTCTTCTCCTCGAGCGTCGACACCTGCTTGCGCAGCTCGACGGATTTCTGGTGTTGCTCGGTGAGCTCCTTGGCGAGGCGGTCGTGTGCGGTCGTCTTGGTCTCGTGCATGGCCATGAGGTCGCGGTTCTGGGACTCGAGCGTCTTGATGCGCGACTCCAGCGCCTGCGTCTCAGACGTCGAGCTGGTGGCCGTGGCGCGCAGGTTGTGCAGCGCCGACTCTGCCTCTTGTCGTGCATTTTCTATAAACGCGTCAGTATCAATTGGATATGCACAGCGCATGCATCTCGTACCCTCTTGGACTAGCTTCTTCTTCAATTCCTCGGCCTCCTTCTGCGCCTTCTCTGCCGTGGCCTTCAGGGTGCGCGCGCGCTGCTCTCCGCCCTGGATGGCGGCTTCGAGCTCGACATCGGTGCGGATCTTCTCCGATTGGAGGTCATCGTATGCGCGCGCCTTCGCCTCGATCTGGGTGAGGAGCGTCTGGACGAGCTCAACGGTGGGCTCTGATAGTAATGACTGTAGGGTCGTCTCTGGGACGGAATAGGACGCGGCCAGGTAGCCGACGTCGACGGTGGCCGCCATTATCGTGTATTAGTTTATTGCAGGCCTCGAACCATTCTCCGGGTCGGTCGAGTGGGTCCCGGGGAGAAAAGAGACAAAGGACGGGGGTGGTGTTGACGCGAACAATGAACGGGTCCGCGGTCAAAGTCGCGAGTTCAGTTGTTTGACGACGGTCGCGCAGGGGCCAACCACTAGCGCGGCTGCCTCCCAAGGTTGAGGTCATAGC
The DNA here is from genome assembly GCF_023758075.1 of Alternaria novae-zelandiae. Lineage (NCBI taxonomy): Eukaryota > Fungi > Ascomycota > Dothideomycetes > Pleosporales > Pleosporaceae > Alternaria > Alternaria novae-zelandiae. Next base: position 883,079 of record NW_026056974.1, on the reverse strand, counting down.
ACATGTGCGTCTTTCTCCGACGCCTTCACTCGACGTCTTCCATTCACTACCTTCACCTTCACCCGTCGCACCTTCCGCGCATCCACGCTCACTACTACCGGACCTTCCCCGTTGTCTGCCGTGCGACTCTTTAGCTAGACGCTGCACACTCGACTACCGACAGCAGGTATTCTTGACCAGGCAACAGCCACCACGCACCTGCCCGACCACATCTTCAACTTGTACCACTACCACCACAACCACCATGTCCTTCCTCAAAGCGAACTCGGCCACAGGCATGAATGCCCCCTCACCCACGCCCTCGAGCTCCTCCGCCAGCGGCAAGCGCAAGCGTCCTACCGATGGAGCGCCCCCCGTAGTCTACTCGCAGCCGCAGGACACAGGCACCGGCGAGCACGTCTTCACCCGCCTCACCTACGTCAACGACTTCCTGCGCGAGCGCAAAGAAAAATGGCACACCTTCGACGACATCATGGAATACCTGAACATCCCACCGGGCCACATCCAGCGCGAACAGCTGCGCCAGCTGATGCGCGCCGACAACGCCGGCAACAGGATCAGCTGGGACTCTGCAAACGAACGCTACAAATACAAGAGCAAGCTCAGCATCCACGACCGCGCGCAGCTCAAAGGCCATTTCCAGACGCAGAAGTCGGCCATGGGACTGCAGATCAAAGACCTGAAAGACGGCTGGTCCACCGTCGCCGACGACATCACCAAGATGGAGAACAAGAAGGAGGTGCTGGTGCGACGTGCCAAGGACGGCGTGCCAAAGACTGTCTGGGGCAACGACCCTTCTCTCATGCTGCCCATGGACCCCGTCTTCGCAAAGGCCTGGCACTCGGTCCAGGTGCCTGACAACCCGGACGAGCTGCGTAAGGCGCTCTTGGCCAACAAGCTGACCGCCGCTACGCAAGCCAAGGTCATCGTCGCCGCCCCTACGAACAAGAAGAAAAAGGGTCCTCGTCGTGGTGGCAAGCAGACGAATACCCACATGATTGGCATCCTGAAAGACTTCTCCGGAATGAGAAAGTAGACGAGTCTGAGGCTTGCAATCTCTCTCATTTGATGTGGAGTACCTTTTGCGTACGTGGTGGTTATGTTATTTCGGGAGTCATGAGTGGCTCGTGTCGATCTGCGTCATCGCAGTACCATGGATGGCATGGAAGGAACTGAGATAAAGTAGATCATGTTTGTTTCTTAACTGCATAGCGACGGCGTTGGCACATGTTTTCACGTATACTGGCGTTTTCATCTCTGGGCAACGTGGGAAGACCGTTGAACCTCCTTCAAATTGGCATAAACAATAAACATATGTAATATTATGCATTCCCTCTTTCCCAATTTCCCCTCCTCCTTCAAGCCCTCCCTCCCCATACAGTCTCAGTGAAATCATACTCCGCAGCAACTGACCTACACGGCACTGTTAGCAATGTCCTTCTTCTTCTTCTCTAGAGTAGGTACGGTACTTACACTGCAGCTAGGACAGTCGGTACCACAGCCGCACGGCGGCACGAATCTGGTGGCGCAGCAGCTCTCGAACTGCTGACGAGCTTGTAGGTCGCCTTCTACGACGTCGTAGGCTTTGATGCTGCCGTCGACTTGGAGGACGTAGTTCGTGGCGGCGAGGGAGGTGCTCGCGCAGAGGAGGGTGAGGAGGGCGGTGAGCTTCATGGTTGTTGATATAAGGAGGTCGGAGTTGTAGGTAAACGTATTCTTATTGTCTGTCTGGATAGGAGGGTGGTCGTGGTCGTGCTATAGCCAGCTACTTATACCCACACAGCCCATCCCCCATCTCCTACCCCGGCCGACCATCCTACCCAACACGTACATTCATCTATCCACATATCCACATATCCACATCTCCACATCTCTACTGATCCAGCCTCGTTTGTTTTTCGTCCGTTGCATCACAGACACTGCGTACGCATTCTGTGGAGACGAACCCCTTGCATTTCGGCCCGGTAGGGTTGGGGTTTGCAGACTAAAGGGCTGAATCACATCTAGGCGGTACTGGGCATCACACCATGAATGAAGTGATGCGGCGGTGAGGAGATGGGGTCGGAGGTGGCCGCTGGTGGCTTTGTGGTTGCTGTTGTGATTGTTAGTGTTAGTGTATGTGGATGTGGATCACAGCTAGCTACGGGGTGTTGAACTAGGTATCCGGTGAAGATGGTTATGGAAAGCAGACGTTGATTTTGAACTATCTAAACTCGTTCGTTCAGGCCAAGGCAAATAGATCGTAAAATCTCCCAAGTCTTTCACTGATAAGATATCATACACAACCCCAATATACTCCTCCCCATCCTTTCTCCCCTCCTCAAAGATTTCAGCAAGAAGACTACACCCAATCCATCATTTCATTCATTTCATTCATTTCATTCATTTCACAACAAAATACACACCACAAGCATTCTCACACGCCCTCCCACACCCCCAAGGCGGAGCAAAGTTTTTGGAGCAGCAATCCGGGATAAACTGGCGTGCATCAAGCTGCGTATCTGGTACAATCTTGACAGAGCCGTCGAGTTGGGGGATGTGCTTTGCGAACGCGGTGCTCGCGCAGAGGGCGGTGAGGAGGGCTGTGAGATGCATTTTAGGCGGCTGGTAGATGTGGTTTATTATTAATTGGATTCGGAATGTGGGGATGTTGTTGGTGGTGTGGAAATAAGCATGTATACTACATGTGTTCCCAAACAGCTCCAACCTTTCTTCCACCTCCACACCACACACGTCCACGGGTACCTTGCGTACCTCCAGCTTCTCTTCCCTTCCCTTCCCGCATCGCCTCACCTCACCTCACCCACCCACCACGCACACACAAGCCGGCCCATTCCCACCCACCACACGCATCGTTTCGGCCCGTTCGCGTCTGGTCTCCAAGGTTAGTCTGTACCTAGGTATATAGGCTGAATAGCCAGCTCTAGCACCTGGGCAAAACCGCACATCACCACCTCCATCTGTCTCTACTGCTTACTGTGGGTACCTAGGTATTCGTTACGCGGAGAAGAGCCGTGGCAATGACCTGCAGCTGTCAACGGCAGTTGGATGCGTCTGCATTCCCGGCCATGGGAAGCGGGAGAGTGATGAGGGAGGGAGCGTTTTGGGTGGGCGGGAGGATGGGAGGATATGGTGACGATGATGTTGTACATACGCGTATTAGGTTTCGCGCCGTTGGAGTAGAGCGGTTTTAGTGTCGTGATAGATTGCTTGGGTCGACGATGGTAGCTGGTAGCCTCGTTTCGAGTATCTGGTCGCCACTTGACGGCTTTTGGTAGTGGTTTCCAAGGTTGTCGCATGAACATTCACCGCCTTTCTTCCCTGTCCTGTACAGTGGTTCCACGGTTGTTTCTCGGTCGCTCGATCCTACTTAGTTACCTAGACTTGCACGTCGCAATTCTGGCACGAGTGACGAGGCTGTACATGAGGTGTAGAAGACCAGTTTGAAGGGTCTTATCCTGGGTGGAATGTTTGGTGTATGGATTGGTGTTATGGCGCCATCTCTGGTGTACTGTATTACCTCGACCTTTCCAATGGTTCGGGTTCCGATCTGTTCTTGTTGTGATTTGTAGTACTATTTAGGTAGGAGGCTGGAGGGCTGATTCACATCTGGGCGCCTCTGGGCATCACATTGCGACTTTTGGTGCTGTGCGGTGAGTTGGGGCGGTGGGGTGGGATGGAAGTGTCGTGCGATGGAGGTGTTGTTGCTGGCGTTGTTGGTGGTAGTGCCCAGGTGGTAGTGTGCAGAAACCACTGCCATGTGTGAGTATTGTCGGACCTGGTACCTGGGAAATATGAGGCTGGAGGAGAGTCCCGATATTTACCCGTAGCTGTGGCCCAAGGTGATCTGGGTCGGCGGTCAGTGGGCAGTGATACAAGAAGGCATGTCTGTCGTAGTCCTGTCCGTGTCAGCTGTTATTGCTTCTAGTAGCTATTTACTTCACTCTTCATGGCACTCGTAAACTTCGAAATGTTGAAATTTGTACTTGTACGCTACCTAAAGTAGGTATCAGCGCAGATGTCCGATTTCATGCTGATATTAGGCTATCACGCCATCGGTGTCCTCTCTCTTTCTCTCTCTCTATCGTCATGTCTTTGCCTCTCTTCCCCCTTTGGCAGTCATCTCATACGTCTCTTCTCGAAGAATCCGTCCTTTCCAGAGGTGACCGGTCATGGCGGACTATCGCACCTCTCTAAAAACCGCAGCACTCAAGCTACACCCAGATATGTTAGCAAAGCGTTCCTTGATGCCCTTGTCCCTCTCATTCACCCCCTCCAGTGCTCTCTAAGCCCTCCTTCTTCTAGATTCGACTAGGAAATACGTACACCGCAGCTAGTACAAGGCGCAGGTGGGCAAACACAAGGCCCATTGAAGTTGGTGGAGCAGCACCCTGGGATTTGGCGTGGTAGCAGATCGCCTTCTGCCATCGCTTTGATGGAGCCGTCGGCTTCGAAGATGTCGATGGCGAAGGCGGTGCTTGCACACAGGGCGGTTAGAATGGCGGTGAGCTTCATGGTTGGCTGTTTTTGTGGTGGGCGCGTGTGGATAGTAATGATGTTGTTGGGACGAGATGTCGATGGCGGTCGTGGTGGTCGTGGTGCATGTATTTATATTCACCTACCTATCTGCTGTACAACGACCTGCATACAACCTTTGTTACTGCTTACTGTATTCCGCTTCTCCCGACGTATTTCGTATCGCATGGTATATCACCACGTACGTATGTACATGAGTGTTGATCCCCCTCTCTCTTTCCTTCGGCCCGTCGTCGTACGAGCTCGTCGCTAACCTGGGTAATATAGGCTGAATAGCAGCTGGGCGGACTGAGCATCGTCATTCTTCTATCTTTACTGCTCCTCAACCTGGTGCTTCTCTTCTGCATGTCATGCATCCTGATCAAACATTCTTTCCGTCCGCAAAGCCAAGGTTTGGTTTATCGTGATGCTTTCTCGCCTGATACGCACATGCAGTTCTGGAATATCGGGTTGAAACGAAATGTCTTTCGTCATCGTCGTCGTTACTGCGGCGAGTTGGGGTATTTGAGGACTTGATCGCCAGCGCTTTATTCGTGCTACATGGATGTCGCTTGCTCGGGTTGATAGCTGAAGATGATGCGCACAGCATGCGAGCCTCGGAGTGCCGTTTGAGACCTTTGGTCGCGTCTTACTGGAATATGTTAGTGCTGTTGCTAGTAGCCATCTGATGTTACGTCATGTACACATGCATTCACTAACCCACGAATAGTGCTAACGACTACTACCACACGCAAGATGCGATAAATATACTCCAAAGCATACATGAAGACGCGGAATTTCTTGGCGTAACGACCACTGCGATGCAAACATTCACCGCTACCTTTCCTGCAGGGTCCTTCCTCGGTTACATCTCGGCTGACTAACTTTAGGGCTTACATTAATTATGCCACGGTTTGATTTGCTCGCTCTTCATGAAATCGCCAGTGTTTCCATCGTTCCGTAGAACCTTGAGATGCGATACGGCGATACGACGTGTATCAATCGTGGCGTCATGATTGGCATCATGTCACCACCTCAGGTTTACCGCCTCTTCCTCTCCAATACGGTTCCTGTCCCAACCTCTCGTCCACGAAGCGTTCAGGTAGACCGATGCCTTTGCTGGAATCGTACTCTCCACTGAGTTGACAATCCGTGCACAGCGCGCCCAGCTCATTAATTCTAGCTCTCGCTTCTGTGTATCGCTCATTCTCTTCTTGGAACCGGGTCTTCATGTCTTTGAGTATGGAGGCTAGATGTTCCTGCCGCTCCGAGGTTACCTCAATCCATATCTTTGGACATTCTTTATTGTCGCTGTAGCGCGATGGCTCCCACTTGATGTCTTCGTTCCAGCCCCAGTTTCGCTCCGAGCTTATAGGCCCGTACCTGCTGAACATGTTGTATAAGATGATGGATGTCTGGATCCCCTCGGCGGCAGCGGCTCGGCTGATCGATGCCAAGCTGTCCAGCCAATCTTCCTTCCAGTCCAGGAGCGGAAGTTCGACACGCAGGTGCGCGAGCTGGGGGAAGGCTGTCCGCTTGTTCTGCACCACTAAATCGAGTGCCGGGAGTAAGCACTTTGGGACAAATTCGACAACCTTCTTGTGGTCTATATGCTGGTTCTGGGCTCGTGTTATCCAGAGTTCTTCAAGGTTCTTGGGCAGCGTGGTCCAGAGTCTATCTCTCGTTTCGGCGATGTCGAACATCTCCTCGTTGGTGGTCTTGCGGTGGCCCCATATGTACACGGGGGCGACTTTAAGGCGACGCAGAGCCGTGAAAGAAGAGAATGAACACGGATAAGCCTTTCCGCGCTCGGCGCTTTCGTCGTCAAGGTAAGGGTAGAAGTCTTCGTGGCTTAACCCCAGCGTTTCCAGCGTCTCGTGATGTGGCTCCAGGCTTCGCATCATCGCCGGATGCTCCGTGTCGCACCATGCCCACGGGCCTCCAAGCTCGTAGTTGAAGGTCTTGAGTCTTCCGGGTATTGTCGCGTTCAACATGCCTTGGAAATTTTCCATGTCAAGCTTTGCGCATCGCAATTCCAGATACTCTATTGGGCATGATCGTGGCTCCAGCTTCGAGAACAGGGCATTCTCATCGTGAACTTCGCTGTCGCCGTGCTTCCATCCGTTTATAGAGCGCACATTAGGTAGATGGAAGAAAGCTGCGACGTGACTGGTGTCGCTAGAATACTTGTCGTCTGCTCCAGCAACCAGGATATCGATAGGCTCTGACATTGCGTGTGGATTCCCACGGATGACCCTGGGCAGCAACGAGACGAAATCATCATGGCCATACAGGTCGCAATTGATGTTCAAACGTCGAAGTTTCGGGAGGCCTACGAGTAATAGCGCCATAATAGCATCCTCATTCTTGGCCGACTGGATCTTCCCATACACATCTTCAGCCTCTTCGACGGTGGAAGTGTACTCCGCGCACTTCTGCCTCAAGATTTCGTGGACTCCAGGATCATCAGATTTTGGCCAGGATCCGTTGGAATATCTATCTTCAACATCTGCCCAGGTACGAGGCACGATGAAGGATTTGACAAGACAGGCATGGGCGGGGGAAGTGAAAACCAAGTATGCAAGAGCGGCAAGGTTGTCGGTCTCTTTCAGGTAAATCTCTGAGTACAACCATGGCGTCGCAAGCCGATTGAGTGTTCTGGAAGTACGGCATAGGCTGAGGAGAGATTCGCGTGTGGATAATGAGACAACGTGTTCAAGAAGCTCGGTGGGAAGCTTCTCCTCAATAGAGAGTGACATGGCAAGAACAACGACTTTGCAATGGCAGTTCGCTGGAATGGAGAAGAGGAATCGATAGCCATCTTGAAATTCGGAGAAGATTTTATCGTTTTGTTGTTAGCTGTTGCTCGTTGTGCAAGGCCGCCAGGGCGTATCGGATGCCGGCTTGGCATCTTGCTAGACAGCTGCTTACGTGACGTCATCGCCACGTCGCCCAATCACCTGGAGTTTGCTGCCTGAATCATCCACTCTTCATAGATCTAAAACTTTCTGATTTGAGAGCTAAGTACAGATCACCACTGTCTGCCTTCGCTATCCTCTTCTAGTTCGTAGTGGCCCCAAATGGCCATCCATTAAGATCGATATTGAGCAACCTCCCCAACCTAATCTCCTCGGCACGAGACTTGAGATCGTCGATATCCCAATTACACCACAAGAACTTGCCCTTGAGGAAGCGAGCCTCTGGGGTCGAGAGCCAGAGATTGAAGCTTGCTGGGAGAGTGACTACGTCAAATCGATTAGTCTCATCGCAGTATGCAGTAGAGTCACAGAACTTACCATCATCAGTCTTGACATGTTTGAAGCTCTCTGACCCACCGACTCTACGGTTCATCTCCGTCAACACAACGCCAGGCTGGGTATGGAAGACACTAAGACCGGGTTTCGCAAGGAGGACCATGTCCCACAAGCGGTAAACAGCCATCTTCGCAACGCAGTAGGACGCGTAGGCATCGTTTAGACTCAAATGGGCGCCCCAGGAGTTGATAGCAACAACATGCGCATCGGGTGCAGCATGGCGTATGAAAGCTTTCGCAACCCACAAAGAGCCCTCAATATTATCAGTGACGCCCTTGAGAAACTCTCTTGCATCAACCTCAGCGAAGTCCTCAGTCGGACCAATGACCGCAGCGGCGTGAATAAGAGTGTCAATCTTGCCCTCTCTCGCGAAATTGTCAAAAGCCGAATTGACAGATGCCTCGTCGGTAACATCCGTGCTTTGGATAAAGACCTTTGTGCCAGGACACTCTTTCTCGATAAGCGCTTTGTTCTCGAGCAGCGGACCCTCGCGGCGTCCTAGGAGACCGATGCGTGCGGCACCTGCGCGGGCGAAGAAACGTGCTGTCTCTCCTCCGATGCCGGTGTTGCCTCCTCCAGTCACGAGAATGGATTTGCCTTTCTGAGAGAGGGCTGGAAGGCTGGGGTCGCCGGCGGGTTGGGCTTTGTTGTGCCAGCGCTGGACTGGAGATGGGAAGGGAGGAGTGGAGGATACCATGGTGACATGGATGAGGTTTTGGTGGAGAATGAAGGATGGGTTGCTGCGTGACTTGCGACTGATACCACTTAGAAAGATGCGAATGTCTTGGATGTTCTTAGGAGAGGACGACCCATCATTCTTATAATGTTCTTGTTCCCCGGTCGGGGAAAGAGACACGGCGGAGTTCACGAATCCCGACGTACAAATTGTTCCGCCCGACACTAGTGAAATCCGACCGTATTGATCCTGTTTCGCATGGGGTGTCGCTTTCGCCGGTTGGTATGTCATGCATACTTGTACACAAATACTCATTGATATCTTGCTGTTTATATGTCTCGCTAGAATCCGTCAAGCTATGTCGCTAAGCCATTGAGGCCGTGAGCATGATCAGGCCACCCATGCTGTCCATACCAGAACACCATTCAGCCCAACAGGCCGCGCTACGACTAGCTCTACTCGTATGAATCTGAGATGGCGTCTCGTCACTTGATGGAATGTATGGCAACCACGCATCGCGGCAGGACAATCGACGATGATCCAACTCTATAATCTCACCATCCACAGCCAGCGCAAATGATGTCTCTTCTCGCGGCTCGTTCTGCCGTTGTCTTTGCCACTCCTCCGCATCCCGTGCTTCCCAGAGTTGCCGTTTAGCGGGCAGAGGCGCAATCACAAACTCAGTGGGCATGTCACACATGGCTGCTGGGTCGAAGAAGACGAGCTTGTTCAGGACGCGATAGATTACCGCGAGTCTATCATGGGTTTTAGTGAAGGAATATGGAACGGTTATCGGAATGATCAATGTACCTTCGCCTGGATTCTTTGTAAACCCAGTCTTGCCAGCTGTTAGTTGACTTGCTGCGACATAATACGTCATGCGTATGGCAATCAAAATCGTCGCGAGAAAGTTGGATTGCGACGAGCTAGAACGAATATCGTTAGATGTGTTTCCTAAACGTGCGGACATATTGGACTCACAATGACTGCCCTCTCTAAAAGATAATCCAGATTATTATGCTCAGTCTCGCCTTCGTCGATGCGAATCAGAATGTAGACCGAAAGAGCTTGCATAGCACCTAGTAGTTCCCATTTGTTTAGAGTTTGGTTCTGGTCACAGATGCGTTCACACTCGGTTCTCACATTCCGCCAGAAGAGCTTTCGGCTGCCTTTCACTCGGTTCGCCATCATGTGCATCAACGCGATGCAATTCTCAAGTGGTTCTATTGTTGTCCCTTCATCCATGAACGACACATAGCTTGGATGTATGAAAGGTGGCAGGTCATTTTGCTGCAGCATCAGCGGATAAGACTTTAATGTGTAGAAGATGAGACTGGCCGCTCTTTCCGCTTCGTGGTGCATCTTTGGTCGTTGTATCATTGATCTGACGTTCGAACTAGGGCCGGGTGAGATGGCAAAGCACAAAAATTGTTGTCTCTGAGTTCGATGTTGCCGCTCCCGCTGACGAGTAACTTCATTCTGTTCGTCGGAGATTGGGCCTGTTAATTCCAGCAACGATGAAGGAGGCGTAATGGTCGTCGGGCTGGCTGATCCTGGTGAAGATGATGTGACTGAAGGGAAAGCCGACTGAGGCGTAGGTATCATGTAGTCGTCAAAAGCCGTCATATCGTCGAGGCTCCACTGTAGGTCTTCGAACACGGGGTCAAAGCTGGTCAATGTAGTAGCCAGAAGACCTTGAGATTGATCGGCTACAGTTGGCACAATCGAGTTTGCATGACCGTCAAGGGGATTGTCCAGGTGGTCGGAGGTAGCATGACGCACAGCATGACGCTTTTGCCTTGTAGATCTGGAAGGATAGTGACACATGAGACCCCTTCGGATACAACGCGAACATCCTGGTAGTGCGTTATTGCACGCGGTCTTTGCCTTTGCGCAAGCCGCACACGATCGCCGTCTCTGGACAGAGGCTCTCGTGTTGGACCGACAATAGTAACCATGACGTTTCAATGATGATTCTTCGAGAAACGGTCAGTCCAATAGTCGTTGTCGCAAAGTTGGAGCAGCACGGCAAAGACACTGACGTTTGGTAAACGGCTTGTTGCACTGGCGGCACCAAAGCACACCCGCAGGTACCTGCTCCGCCATCCGGGGCTGATCTGAAGGCGAAGATGGTGGTTTGTGACACTCACGAGACAGCTGGTTCGGGATAAATTGAAGGCAAAAAAGCATTTGGGTGGCGTGAAAAAGAAGCCTGGTCGTGACAAGCACAAGGTATCTAGGTAGTCCCGAGGTTGGTGTGGTTGTTGCTGACATATGCGGCAGGGACGCGCCCCACCTGCATCCTTCGGCCGGTACAAATTGTAATTCCCACTTGGGTCAACATGACGCTAGCGCATCGACGTGAAGTACTTCCCAACATAAGACTATTTCGGGCCCGCACGCTCATTATAGGTACTTCACGGTCTGATGTTCAGCCTTGGAATGGCTATTTGCGTCGGTTAACCTCGTGACCTCGGGAGTCTCGCACAAAGATGAAGTACATGAGTCTGTTTGGTGAGACACCAGGTGCACTACTTTCCAATTGAACGAGTGTGTATCTAACAACCAGCCGTCATAAACCGCTATCACCCCTTCTTCCCCCTAGTTTCAAAACATCCCTTCATCCCCCTCTAGCTACGGTAGTTAACCGTCACATGGCACTTATCACAGTTACCAGTTCCATAGCTACCATGCGACTTTCCACAGTGAGCCAAGATATACTCGGCCTTGTCCTTGATAACCTGACCCCGCACTGCCTGCTGGCCAGAGCCGTTGGTTGCGTACTTGATGAAGCAGCTGCCCTGCGAGAACTCTTGCTGGTCGTTGTAGTACGTGTTTACATCGATTCTGGCGATGCCGACGTAGCATTCGCTTAGGTTGGGGGAGCGGCTGGAACCGTCGCAGCTGGGAGGATGGGTTAGGATGGGTGGGGATGATGGGTTGATGTCTGAGGGGTGGTAGGAAGGGGAAATGGCTTACTTGTCGGAGTAGGCAAGAGCAGTGCTGCTGAGAGCGAAAAGGGCGAGTGCGATTCTGGCGAACATGATTGCGGAGTGTTCTGGGTGTTTGTGATGGTAATGGATGGGAAGTTGATGTGTTTGATGTTTCTAAATCGCTGTGCGGACGCAGTATTTATAGACAAAATCTGTACGTACAGGAGGGCTCGCACACGCCACCCCTAGCTGACTATACCACGCTGTCCTTACTATTCTGTAAGTGAAGATACCGGTGAAGGTGCGTCGTTGCTGATGTGCATGATGCCATCAGGCATGCGTGTTTGGGATGAGGCCCCCCATATGCTCGATGGACACGCTTCGGCTACAACTCCGATCTGGAGATCATGTCCCTAGAATGTCGGTTTAGAGCCTCTATGATCCGTCTCCTTTGGTGATGCAGGAGTAACCACCCGGTGAAACCTCGCGAATTACAATGTCTCCGCAGCATAGGTTTTGACAGAAGCAGTCTGCCTTCCGTACTTGATGTGACACACAGTAAGCACAGCCTTACGTCTTGGAGTGCACGTGAGAGTCCGTAGCACATTGCCAACGAGAGATGCAATCGGAAGGTCCTCCGCCATTAGACGGAAGCGTAGAGACGTGTTGAGAGATCCGCCCACTTCGGGTAATCCGGGAAGCGCCGATCAGGAACGAACGCCTGATCCGGTCGATCGCAGAACCTAGCATCACGAAGGCGCATTAGTTCTGGTATCCTGAAGTTACAATGCAGTAATATGATGCAAGTAAGCAGGAAGCACATCACCTCTCGTTGGCCAGGTTGGTAGTGGAAGGTAGTGAAGGTTTGCGGGCCGTAGTGTACATGCGGTACAGCCTTACGGACGTACGGCCCCGGCATTAGCTTGATGTAAGTGCATTAGTATCCTTCCCAAACACGATAAGCTTCCGAAGGGTCCAAAAGCTTGTGGCGCTGATGAGCCATGCAGGCTGCAGTGACACAGCATTTGCTTTTGCAGCAAGCTCATCGAAGAAGAGCATGAGGCTGACTCAGACCCCGACCTGGTCTTCGTTTATGCTGGCCACCGAAGCTTTACGTCAAATTGATGGTCGTACTGATATCCAATTAGAGTTATCATAAGCTTTCCAAACAAGCTACGGAGAAGCATTGCCCAGGAACGGCTAAACGAGTAAACGAGGGGCGCGAGGTGATATACACCAAGGCTATCGTGTAAAAGGCGGGGAACTAGGCGCTAAGGCATCTTAGTGGATCGTGAGGTACGCTTTAGTACTGAAAAGTCAGGTGTTTGTGATGAAGTGGCCGCAATGGGCTGTCATCCCGTAGCTAGCTGGCAGGCTGCGGCAGCGCGGCGCCATACTGGCGTTGTAGACTAAAAAGCATATCCACAATGAGCTAGAATGGACGCAGAGTATGTGGACAAACCGCACGATTAGTGATGGGGAAGCTGTCCGTACCGAAGCGCCAATGCGCTCGTGCCCAGCCACGGGAAAGGCCTTCCTCCGTGCGATCTCAATTGGATCGGAAGTTCATGGATATCTCGTCTTAGGTAAAGCAGATTATAATTGAGCGAGTGTTTACATGTTTAGGTAACGACTGATTGCTGTGATTGCTGTAAAGACTGTGTTTTGAAATTCGCACCAAAAGGATAAGACAACGCTCTGCCTTCATCGCGCCTTGTAGTTGACCGTGACATGGCACCCGTCACAGTTGTCTGTGCCGAAGCTGCCTTTGTGATGTCCGCATTCATTTAAGATGCGCGTTGCTACATCCTTGATTTTCTGACCAGACACAGGGTGTGACACACTCGCCTTGTCATTCGTTGCGTACTTGACGTAGCAGGTTCCGTAGGAGAACTCTTGGTCGTGGCTGTAGGTGAGGCCGGCGTTGATGTTGTTGGCAATGGCATCGCGGCATTCAGCGATGAGAGGCGAATTGGTGGATCCTTTGCAGCTGAGAAGGTTAGTAATTTCGATTAACGGTGACGGCAAGAGGGTTGTGGTGGAAAGAGGTAGTAAAGAAAGCGCGCGCATCTTACTTGTTTGTGTAAGCCATAACGCCGCTGCTGATGGCGAGCAGGGTGATGGGGAATTTGAAGAACATGATTGTATGCTTGTGGCTGGCCGAAAGTCTCTATTGATGTTTTTTCTGTAGTTGATTGTTCGTTATAAGTTCGATATGCTAGATACCTTCCAAAGCAGGATGCGGACACAGTACTTATAGACAAAATATAGATGTAAGTAAGACATCCATACGCTTCAACTCCGACAAGGCCCCGATGCCTGTATTAATTTTGGGGCTATGTGACCGGTGAAGATCCATCGTAGGTGACGCGCATGGCAAACTTGGGCATGCGCTCGGGGCGAAGAGCCTTACTGTCCTTGTTGGAGACACTGCGGATTCGACTGCCAATGACCCGGGTTCGTGAGGCTGAGGAGTACAGCGAAAGCCCCTGATATGACTTCTGTTCTTCCTATCCGGAGACGTGGCAGCTGGTAAACCTGATAGAGTTGCGTCGCTTTTCTGTCGGACTGTAGGCAGAGGCCGTCTACCCTCGACAGTAGGATAGCAATGCTTGGTAGTCAAAGCAGTGCTTCCACGATACTAGCGAGGATACCGAACGCCACAGCGAGAATTGCAATAGGAAGAGCCCCACATCGAGCCGGAACTGTATCAATATGCTCATGATGACCTTCACGTCGAAGGAGCACCGCATACACGGTAGATAATCTTGTCCAAAAACGGCCGCATAACACTGTCGATCGTAAGATCTAGTTCCAGGAATTAGCAGTCCGTCCAATTGAGTATAGCATAGGGAGATATGAGACGGGTGTACAGCATAAGCAAGCTATGCGTTTAGGCCTCTTGTTGGCCAGACATCACCACCGGAAATGGTGAAGCTTCGGGAGACGCATTGTGGGTGTATGATACTAACACTAGCTTGACATGTATAAATTCTCATTAGCAATAAAGTAGCCACAGCCTCCTTCGTGTCAGCTCAGGGTATGGTACAGAAGCGCCACACAGCCTGATGCGGCTCTGCTAGTGCTTCCGCATGGGGCGGACACAAGGTGTCTTGCCACACCGACATTGTAGGAATGTTATTATAAGACACGTAAGAAAGTCGGGTATGAGTCCTGCCCAGAAGCGGCTGCATCGGGGCACAAGGCTGCGTATGCCAAGTCCGTCTTTCCTCTAGCGGCCACCACAGTACTTTAATGTGCATGTACAAGGCGGGGTTCTGAGACGCCATGTACGTTGGATCGATCTAACGGGACGCCTCAGCAATATATAACGTTGCGTTCGAGGTCAACAGAAGATAACAGGCGGTCAGGCGGCGAGGGCGGTGTTTGAAGCCATCAGTGGCATCGTAGAACCTGAATACGAGATCTAGACGCGGAGATCTAATATTCAGGTTTTACGATGCCACTGATGGCTTCAAACACTGTCCTCTCAGCCTTCCAACGCCTTCGTCCGTCCATTCCTCTTTCTCCAACTCTGCACACCTCTGTCAATCTCATCTCTTGTCACACCGTCTTTTATAAGCTGCATAGTCACTCCCAGTACCTCAACATTTTTATTCCTGCTCTCATCGTCGAAGAAAAGCATCTCCTCGTACTCGATCCCGCTGTCTCTATGTATCCTCTGGAAATGCGTCGTCTTGCTGCCGGGGTATATTTGCATGTGATCGAAGTAGTCTATCGCGCGTGAGGACGATCCGTTTGCGCTGGGTATCTTGAGAAGCTTGAGCATTTCGCGGCCGAGATCGGGGGCGCACGTGCGCGAGGCAGCGGCGATGAGGATGTTCTTGTGTTTGAGCTGTGGTTACGTCAGCTTCGTCATGGAGACGATAGATATCGAGTCATCTCACTGCTTCTAATACGCCGCCAACATCGTTGTAGAAGCCGAAGCCCTCGCCATATTTGTCCTTGACCTTCAGGCCGCCTTCGACAGGCTTCAGCGGAGGCGTGACGTGCGTGTCAACCCAGAAGGGCCATAGTGTGTAGTCGAGATCGAAGACAACAATTTTAGGGAGCGGTAGTCCATCCGTGAACGTTGACGGCCATTGGACCTTTTCCGGGAGCGTTGTGGTCGTGGTTGTGTCGGTGGATGCCGACGAGGTCGCGCTGCGGCGGGGCATCGTGGTCTTCAGTATGGGTGGCAAGGGCGCTTGGAGGAAGAAGGCCAAGATCACTGCAGATACGACAACAGTTAAGAAGCGTGGGAAGGCCAGAATAGAGGTGCGCAGGGTGACTGTGAAAGCTGTCGCACGTGGCGCGCGCGTGGCAGAAAAAAAGACGATGACGTAGACGCGTAGGACTGCCCGATTGGGCGCCGGCACGTGAGAACCCTCGTGGCACCCGTGGACGCAACAACGTTAAACACACCTCACTACGAAATACCACGATCGATCGTTCACTCGAAAAAGCAAATTCCCTCAAAGATGGCATCGGCGAGTTCGCTTGTACTACCACGGTTTCCGCTGTACCAATTGGCCGTCGTGAAAATTGAAGTGTTGACCTGTATCACACATCAGCCCCCATTGGCATCACTGCCATCATGTAGATGTTCACGATTGCTGAGTGCAGTTCCCGACGTACCCATGCATAGCACATGCACAACATGAGGAAGATGATGGTCTCGACCACTAGCGCAAGCATCCGTGAACTGCCGATGAACTCATCGCCCGGCCTGACCAGGACCATCCTGAACCTTGTCCGGCGCACCTGCAACCTTAATCCAGCTCTAGCTATTTTGATACTATTGCCAAGTGTATCAGGTCTCTTCGGGGCTAAGCGCGCGATGCGCTCGACAACAAGAGGTACCTCGGTACCCGGAACCAGCGCGTTACGGACGCTCAGCACCCTTATCGCGCAAGTCCAGCCGCTACCAAGTCGTGGCAGCGCTAAAGCAAGTCCTCGCAAACAGAGGCCGCGTGCAATCTCTTAGCCGCTACTAAGTTATAGCAGCGCTAAAGCAAGTCCTCGCAAATAGAAGCTGCGTGCAATCTTTTACGCTATAGAAAATTAAACTTTAGCTATTTTATATATAATAGCAACTCTACTTAGATATAGTAATCTTTGCTACTTAAATACTAAACTTACGTTAAAAGTAGCTAGCAATATATTATAAACTAAATAGTAAAGATAAGTATCTATAGCTAACTTATAAGTCTATATAATATATTTTTAAGTAGATATATTATAAAGCTAATAAAATATAGTTCTATTTAAACTAGATAGTAAGTGCACTAAGTTAAAGAGACTTTAAAGTATTTATAGACTATTTAAAAACATTTAATAGTAAGCTAGGTAGCTAGAAGTACGTTTTTAAACTACCTTCTCTATTACTATACTATATTTACTTTATTTAATATACCTTAGCTATTCTTAGTCTTTTAGTTATTAACGTAGTTATTTACTTCTAGAGTATATCTAAACTTATCTATAGTAGAGAGGTAGGCTACCTCTTTTAACTTAATATAATTTATAACTATATATCTATTAGTAGTTATATAATATATTAATAGACTATACTTATATAATATACTTCTACTAAGAATCTACTTCTAGAGTATTTATACTCTAAACGCATAGGCTACGCCTTAGAATATATTTAGTAAGATTAGCTTCTCTAATATACTATAATAAATCTTAATACTTATATAACTTATCTAATCTAGAGATACTAACTATAGTTATAGAGTTAGTAAGTAAAGTAAACTTTCTATTTTTAATATCTTAATTAGTAAAAGAGATAATAGAAGAAGGTTTAACTACTATAGAAATATTAGCAAAGTATTCTTAATATACTACTAATCTAGTAGGCTTATTAAGCTGCAATACCTTAGCTTTTACTATTATTTACTATATAATATCTACTCTTTAACTAATATTATATATCTATACTAAGCTAAGGTATTATATATAACTTATAAGTTATATCTTACTTATCTCTATAGTAAATATAGCGTTGTAAATTTAGATCTAGCTACCTTCTCTTTACGTAGTTCTTGTATATAGATACTATAATATATTAGTAATATAATATATAGTAGATTATCTTTACCTATACTATATATTCTACTTCTTAACTAGCGCTATTTCTTTATCTATATAGAAGTAAGCGTAGTTCTTACACTTTAGTGTCTTAAAGTATACTTAAGAAATATTAGTTATAAATTCTTTATATATAAATAGAGAACTTACCTTTTATCTAGCTTTTTATTTTATGTTAGTGCTCTTTATATAGCTTATATAGCTACCTTATATAACTCTCTATAAGTTAAGACTTATTATAGCTAGTAATATCTTATTTTACCTTCTTTAAATTTACCTATAATATATTAGCGTATAGCTTACTACTTTATATAGGTATCTTACTTCTATATTACCTCTATATACTCTTTCTTTATACCTTAGAAAGTCTCTATAGATAGCCTTAGTTCTAGGTAGAACTAGTATTACTAGACTATCTTTACCTTTAGGTAGCTTATAGTTACTAAATAACATTACTCTTTATAGTAGAAAGATTAGTAGTATAGAGATTAGTATTACTATATTAAATGCTAGGTAATTAACTACGTGCTATTAAAATAAAATAGTATTATTAGGTACTTTAGCTTTAACGTCTTCTTGTAGCTAATTAAGTATTCTCTAGTTTATAATATATTAGTATTTATTAAAGTATAAATCTAACTCTCTATAATACTATATTATAGTAGAATAATAGCTTAGAGTCTCTATTTATTATATTACTAGTTACTTATTTATTTAGATTCTTATTACATTTATAAGAATCTAGATAGAAGCTATTAACTAAGGCTCTATAAAAGGTATTATCTATTATAGTACTATCTAGTCTATTTATTATACTCTTTTTATAATATATTAGCTATATAATAAGCTAATAATAATATTAAATATACTATCTACTTATTACGCTAGAACTACTTATAAAGAACGTCTACTATAGTAGTACTACTAATATTATTCTAATTACTCTTGCTAATATTTGCCTTACGTATATTAAGTAGAGATATATTATACTATTACTTTTATATACTCTTATAATTAAGTATATTATCTATATACTTTGTAGAGTTATTATAGATAGTTCTATAGAGACTAGATATATTAACTAGAGTTACTTATCTAACTTAATCTTCTATAGTTCTAAATCTTAAAAATAGCTATAGAAATATATTAGCAAACTATAATAATAGAGATATTTAATCTTATATATATTAGTTAGTACGTTAAAAAGTAATTAGTTGTATAACTTTCTTTTATTCTATTATATAGTAGTCTCTAGTTCTATAATATATTGCGTATTATTAAGTAGCTTATTAAGTAAGTATCTATCTAGTTAATAAGCGTAAGCCTCTATCTATATATTAAGAAGAAAGAAGTTTATTAGATATTTAAGCTATCTAACTAGAGGTTACATACTATTAGTTATATAGTAACACTTCTAACTATAGTTATTCTTACCTACTTAACTATACTCTAATATATATAGTTAAGGCGTAGTACGTGTATCTAGGTTATAAGAATATTAGTTAGTCTAGTTACGTTTATTAATGCGTAGATAATCTCTACTTTATAGTTTAGGTAGAGAGTAAGGCTAGAAGACTCTATACTACCTACGTATACTTATATACTTCTAGTCTTATAATAATACTAGCTTCTTATTATACCTTTTAATTTCTTAATCTTAGTAGGTAATTATATTCTAACGTTAGAAAGCTTTATTAACTTTAACTACGTTATATTAGTCTATAAATAACTTATAGTCTAGTTTATCTTCTACTAGATCTATATCTTAATTCTATACTTCTAGCAATATATTAGTATATTAATAGTTAACCTTTAAGATACGTATACGCAGTAAGAAAGACTATACGTACTAGTAGTATAGCTAGGTCTACTAGTAAGATATATAGATTATAGCTAGTAAGTAAGTAGTAAGCTATCTTTACCTTATTTAAAGCTTTAATCTATATTTACTTAGTATTACAATTCTAAATAATCTTTAGTTAACGTATATTATATTTAGAGTAGTGTATTATCTCTAGATAGACCTCTACGTAGTTATACTCTTTAGTTATTATTATTAGTCTAAACTTTCTATCTTACTTAATCTTAATCTTAACTTATGCCTTTATAGATATAAGCTAAGAGAGTCTCTAGAGTTATTATTAGTATAAGATATATTAGTAATATCTAGCTTAATTAATGTTATAAAATAGCCTTTTAATATTTAATATATTATATATATTAGACTTACGCTAGACTTATAGACTTACTTATAGTATAGTAAACTAGATATTTTAGCGTTATACTACTCTTACTATCTCTTTAGTATATTCTAAGGTTATAAGTACTTACGTATCTAAATAGATAGGTTATATAATAGAAGAAAGTTAGTGTCTACTAGTAGAATAAGACTTAATAGAAGCCTAAGATCTATACTTTTAGTCTAGGCACAAATATAATATATTATTAATATAATGTTATAATAAAGTAGCGTAGTCTTACCTAGTAGTTAGCTTTAAGTAAAAGTAATCTTAGAAACTATTTATTTACGCTAGACTATACGTTTACTAGCACTAATTCTATTATCTATTAAGTACTTCTCTTTTTACTTTTCTCTTTCTAGAATATTTATTTAACTACCTTACACTAAAAATAGAAAGTAAAGATTATAACCTACTTATAAGTAGTTAGTAATATATTAGCCTCTATTATAATACTAATTATAGCTAGACTAACTCTAATAATCTACTTAAAACTAATAATTTATTATCTATAAAGCCTAGAGAACCTACTTAGCTAGAGAAGAACTTACTAGTTATCTTTATTACTACTAGCGGCTTCTCTAAGAACGTTAAACCTAACCTCTATAGTTTTTATAGTAGCTCTACTATTACTAATAACTCTTAATCTAAGTCTAATAATAAAGATAACTAAGTAGCTCTAGATCTAGGTTTAAGAATAAGTTTAGAGCTTTATAATAAGAACCTAGATATAATAGCTATATTCTAAGTACTAAGATCTACGTTAGTTATATTAGTAAGAAAGAGTATAGTAAAGATGTCTACGCCTACTAAAGGTCTACTTATAATATAGGTAAGTACACTAATTATATAAGTAGTTTTAATATATAGCTAATATATTATAGTAGATCTAGAGTATAGCTTAACCTAGAGCTATTAATCTATATTATTATATAGTAATACGTTGCTTATTAACTAGGTTACTATAGACTTATTATTACGCGCTAGATAATCTATATCTACTCTTTATAGTACGTACTTTAATATATTATATTAGCTCTTTTTCTAATAGTACTATAAGTCTTTACTACTATAGAGCGTAGCTAGTTCTCTAAGGTAAATATACTTTACTTTTCTCTACTCTCTAGGCTAATACTATATAGAATCTCTTCTAGTACTTCTAGGTTAATAGTAACTATATACTAGTTATTAAGTAGGCTGCAAAGGTAGGTATAGTCTAGAATAGCATAGTTAGACAGCTAGTATAGTATTAAAATCTACTAGATAACCTCTTAGCTTTAAGCGCCTATAGTAGAATATACTAACTTACTTATTATATTAAATCTAAAATATATTCTACTCTTCTCTATTATTAAAAAGTAGTTAGTTATCTAGGTAGTGTTCTCTAAGAGCTATGCCTGTAATATATTACCTATATTTTACTAGTCTAGTTATTATTATATATATTTAGAGCTAGCTATACTTTATATAGTAAATAGTAAGAGTAATTATAACTTTTGCTATACTTTCTTTTAGACTAGTATATCTCTTACGTAGTATATTGTGTATACTTTCTTTACTATCTACTTCTAAGTTAATTTATCTCTATAACTTTATACCTCTAGTATATCTATAGTGTACTACTAGCTCTTTCTACTCTTATTATATAAGTCTATTAACACCTATATAGTAACTATATAGCTAGTACGTTTAATTCTTTCTCTTATAACTATAATTTAATACTAATAGCTTATATAGTATTATCTATAGTAAAGCTAACTATATCTCTAGCAAAGTAACTATATATAGTTAGTATAGTATAGTAGTGCCTAACTACTACTACTTAGTCTACTAAACTTTTAATACAGCCTCTATAACCTAGATCTACTATTTTTAGTAAAAGGTATATATATTAAATATAAAGTTATTACTAATATATTATAAGAATTACGTATAAGTTAAGCGTAGTTATAAACTAATACCTCTTAGTAACTATTATAAGTACTAGTAGTAGCTAAGAAATAGCTAGCCTAGTATAAACCTATTAGTAATATTATTAAACTTATAGTACTATACGTATATAACTCTATTGCAGTAATAACTAGTATAATACTAGTTAACGTTAGATTATATTATTTTATAGTAGAAGCGCTTATTACGTATAGCGCCTACGTAGAGTAGAACGCCTACTATTATTAAGACTACTATAGAGTTAAATAGAGACGTAGTAATAGTAAAGATTACTAAACTAAATCTAAAGAAGAAGACGCTAACTCTTAGGTAATATAGATATAGATAGGTTATAAAAAAGACTAGAGCGTTATATTTACTATTATACTAAAGTAATAATTTAGTCTAGCGTCTATAATTATTTACTAATATATTACGTATAGGTCTTAAAAGAAAGATAAAGTCTTTCTTTACTAAGAAGATATTAGAAGATAGTAAAGAGAGTAATGCTATATCTAGTATAGAAGTTAACTAGTAGAATCTATTAAGTAAAAAGAAGTAGAAAGAAGAGAAGTTAGATAAGAAATTAGATAACTAGTATTATAATAACAAGCTCTAGTCTATAGACTTAGGTAAATTAATAGAGAGGTTTATTTACTTTAATTCTAATAATCTCTTAGTCTATAGTTTAGAGTCTAGAGAAAGTAATATATAAGTGTAACTCTCTAAGGCTATATAGAACAAAACAATACCTCTATTATTACGTTATTAGTCTATCTAGCGCAGCTAGCAAAACTTTACTATCTAGATTTATTATTACTATAGTATTATAGTATAGTTAGAAAAGAATAGTTTATTAATATATTATATTTATATTAACCTAGCTTAACTCTATAACTATCTCTATTAAATATCTATTCTTAAGTAAATAGTATAAAACTCTTCTATCTATTCTAGACTAGCTACTATAAAATATAGAAGCTATTACCTAATATAAAATTTATAATATATATTACTGCGTAGGTTTTGCGTGCGTATATATACAAAAGCTAAGATTAGATAATCTTCTACGCGCTACATAATAGCTACCTCTTACTTTCTATTCTAGATAGCTATATAATATACTCTATATTAGTATAGTAAGAGGTGCGTATAGTTATATTTAAAGTTTTTATTAAAGTCTAGAAATCTATTACCTAAATACTCTATCTATATATAGTTCTTCGCAATAAACTCTAGCTATCTAGCCTTACTCTCTACTTTCTACTTAAGCACTATAATATATTAGTAATAGATTTATATTATTATTTAGCTTACAAAGCTTACGCTAATACTACTATATTTATAGAATTTTAAACTTATTATTATTATAAAACCTTCTATATATACTATAATCTAGTTAGATAAAGTAGTCTATATAATAGTAAGTATATAGTATATTAATTATATAGTTTAGGCTAAAATATACCTTATACTTTCTTTACCTTTAACTTCTACTAGTAGACTTAATAGAACGTATAGAGTATACTCTTAATCTTATTACCTATATATCTTTTGTTAAACTTATTAATAAGCTTATTTTACTACTTAATATACTTCTATATTATATTAGTATATATCTCTATTTATAGTATCTTAAAAGAGTACCTTTAGCTTAAAGTAGCCTAGCGTTCTCTTAAATAAAAAGTAGTTATCTTAGATATCTTATATATTTATAATACGTAGTACTTATAGATAACGCTTACCTAGTAGTACTATAACACTATTAAATAGGTGTTCTTATTTCTTAGGTAGAATAGGTAGCTATAGTATCTTACGCTATACCTTCTCTAAACTAGCTTATAATATATTAGTAATCTTATTATATTTAGATATAGTATAGCTATAAGGCTACGTAGTAAGTAGTTTCTAAGTCTATCTTACTTTATAAGAGCTTAGATTCTTAGTAGTACTAGGCTCTCTTATAGTATTATAATATATTAAAGTTAGAGCTATTCTCTTCTTATCTAGAGATTATATAGTTATCTTTACTAGACTAGCTATAGTACGTATTCTACTAGTAGACTCTGTCTTTCTTACTTTTAGCGCTTATTCTATTAAGTTCTAGTAATATATTAGTAATATATATAAATAGTTCTTAAGATACCTATCTAGTAATCTACTTATTTAGTAATTAAAACTCTTCTCTTTTTTAAATAGCTTACCTAGTTTTCTTTATAGGTCTTAACTTGCGTATTTAGTGTAACTAGATCTTAAGCTAGTAGATAGTCTAGCTATAATATATTAGCGTTAGTTAAAAATAAGAGAATAGATATTTAGAATACAAACCTAGTACTATCTTAGCTAATTTCTCTAGAGTATATAAAAGAGAGTAAGTACTAGTCTTATTCTAGCTATAGGCTATATACTAACTATAGTAGCTTTATAAGTAGCTTATCTACGCCTACTAGTAGATCTATATTAATATCTATTACCTAGAGCTACTAAGGCTTAGTGTTATTAAACTACTACCTTTTACTCTTTTTATAGCTTTACTATCTTTATCTTTAGTGTAGCTTCTTTTCTTACTTCTTCTATACGCGTGTTATACTTTTTTAGCATAGTCTAGTACTTAATTAGATTTCTCTAATCTAGAATGTTATTAAACTCTAGTTTATAGTCTACCTCTTTTATTACTATCTTATAGAACTTTAGTAATCTATTAGTAATATATTACAAAACGTATAGCTACTTATACTCTTAGCTTCTATAAGCACTTACGCTATTAGATTACTACTTTTATAAAGTCTAATATAGACGTTATACTATATTCTAGTATAACTAGTATACTAAGATCTATTACTTAATAGTTACTAAAGATGTTAGCTACCTAAGTATATAAAATTCTTAATATTATAATACCTTATACTATAAAAGAGGTAGAAGATTACTCTAAAAGGCTTATTAATTACGTCTACCTCTTAATCTTTATACTTAATAGTCTTTCTATTAACTTTTATAGATACGTTTAGAGTCTCTCTACGCTTTATTAGCTCTAGCTATAGTTAGAGCTCTTAGACGTAGAGCGCGTATTACTAATACTCTAGCTAATATAAAGTAAGTAAAATATTAATAATATATTAATAGTTACGTATATAGTTCTTATAGAGTTTAGCGCTATATACTAGTATTTTAGGTAGTATTTAGGTATAGTAAAGTATAGTTATTATTAGGCGCGTGTATTATAAGTAGTAGATTATTATAGTTAAGAGATAGACTAATAGAGCGTAGGTAGTATAATATATTAATAATAGTTAACCTTATACGTCTATATAGCGTAAAAAGTAAACACACTAGTATTTTCTCTAGTAGTAGAGATAAGTATTAGGTAGTACCTAAATAAGAATTTATATTACTATTATTACCTAGTAGAGTAATTATAAGGTAGATACGTTATTATAATAATATTTAATAGAGATATACTAGTAATATATTATAAGTAGTCTAGATAACGCTAGTCTATATCTAGGCTACTTACTTGCTATCTATATATTTATTCTATTACTATTAGTTTATTATAATATTATAAGAACTACTTCTAACTCTACTACTCTACCTACGTACGTAGTAGAATCTTATAGCTAGTATCTCTATAATAAAGGCCTCTCTCTT
Organism: Alternaria novae-zelandiae; assembly: GCF_023758075.1. Classification (NCBI taxonomy): domain Eukaryota; kingdom Fungi; phylum Ascomycota; class Dothideomycetes; order Pleosporales; family Pleosporaceae; genus Alternaria; species Alternaria novae-zelandiae. The sequence continues at coordinate 857,725 of NW_026056974.1, read as the reverse complement.
TACTATCTTACTTTTACTAATAATATTTTATATAGTAATAATTTTATAACCTTTATAATTATAATCTACTATAATATTACCTAATTAATAATTATAACACTAGTATAGAGATAAATAAGGTTAGGCTATATAGCTACCTTAGAACCTAGTATAACTCTTTAACTAGCTGCGTAAAGATAGTTAATACTAATATCTAGTTAGGTCTATAGCTATAATTAGTTTTTTACTACGTAAGAAAGTAATTACTTTAACTACTAAACTATAACTACTATATCTATACACCTATATATCTAGAGCTAACTAAGTAAAGTAGATATACGTAACGTAGTTTAAGAGGCTAAGATATAGTAAGAATAAGAGAAGCTTTAGTAGTATCTTTATAAAAAGGTATATTATATACTCTATCTATCTATAATATATTACTAATCTATTATAGGCCTTAGTTACTACTAGAGCTCTATACCTAAATCTAAGCGCACTATATTCTTAGCGTAAACTAGTATTATAACTCTAGGCTATAAGCGCTAAACGTAAGTTAATATAGACTAGAATAATAGCTACTAGAGTATAAGAGTTAAGTTTAAGTAATAAGTAAGATTCTACGTATAGGTCTATCTAGGTACGTAAGTAAATATTTAATATTTCTTACTTAATTAGAGCTAGGCCTAATTAGGTAGAGGTTATAGATTTAATCTATAACACTACTCCCCTCTAAAAAGAGAGTAAGTTCTAACACTTAAACTACTTTTTTACTCTATATAATATGCAAGTTAGTATAATTATAAATATAAATATAATATACTTATATTACAAAAGCTATATAGGCTAAATAGGTTTTATAGTATCTATATCTTTCTATTCTCTAGTATTCTTTTATTATATCTATTATAACGCGTATAAGTTAGTTAGTAGATAGCGTAGTGTTATTAGTAAGCTTAGCGATTAATGTAATAATATAGTAAGGTAGTATAGTAGATAAGTAGGCAAGAATACTAGTAGCAGCTCTATTTAATTATTAGTAAGTAGGTAGTTACTTCTTTAGTAGCTAAGGCGTTCTAGCTATTATAGTAGAATTATATATTTCTATATAAAGTAGCCTTCTAAAGGCTAGACTACTTATTATAGTAGAGCGCGTAACCTCTACTTAGGTAAGACTCTATTAGTACTATTATAGTAATTACTCTAGAGTAATAATCTTCTTTTAGTTATTATCTAGAAGGCTATTATAAAGTAGAGTAAAACATAACTATAGAGGTACTCTTCTCTTTTATAGAAACTAGTGTAATTAAGGTATTACGTAAGTGCTTATAATAAGCTATTAGTAATATAATAGGCTAATAGAAGTCTATCTAAGTGTTAGTATTATTAGATTCTATTAGCTTGCTAATATCTTAAACTTAGCGTATATAGCTAGCTTTGTAGAATAATAGTAATAGAAGTTATAGATAAAGTTCTTGCTGCCTAGTAGGTTTATATAGAGTTCTTAGAATAGGTTATTAGGTCTCTCTAGGTAACTAGCCTATTATACGTAGTACTATAGAAAGCTCTTTCTTTATAGCGCTAAGTTCTTTAGTATCTTATTAATATAATAGTCTTCTATTACTTTAATAATATAGTTCTTATTATTTATAACGTCTAGATAGATAGTTATAGACTCTTTAGAGTTAATAGTCTATTCTAGTAGAGAATTAGAAGATATAAGGTAGAGAAGCTATAGGTAGAATACGTTGTAGACTCTACCTATTTTCTTAGAAAGCTTTAGTTTATAGGCTAAATTATTAATTATATAGACTATCTTAAAGAGTTCTTAGTTCTTAAAGTTAAGTAACTAATTTAGGTATATAGTGCGTATATTACGTGTATCTAGTATAACTATATTACCTACCTTAAATAATAGAGTAGAAAGGTAATCTATATTTGCGTACTCTACTTACTTAGCTTAAGCCTACTATATTAATATTTATAGTTTCTAGTGTAGGCTATTAAGCTTCTAAGCTAATTAATTAGCTTAGAACTTGTCTATTCTTATAGAAGCTAGTGCAGCAGCGTTATTTAGCGCGTTAGGTAGAGATAGCTTAAGCTCTAATTATAGTTTATATCTCTTTATAGCATAGAATAGAGAAATACCTATTAAGGTACTAACTATAGCGTTTACTTTAAACTTAGTAATAGAAAGATATAGCGCCTAGTTATTCTGCTTATAATTAATATATACGCGCAAGTATTACTTAAAGTAGATATTAGTATTTTTAGTTTATCTATTAGTTTATAAGTAGAAGAAAGAGAAGTATTTAGAGTAGGTACTAAGTCTTTAGCATAGATACTTCTAGAAGTATATAGTAAATTAACTTTCTCTATTAGATATAATCTCTTCTAGATAGCTTTCTTTATACTATACGTACTTAATAAAGGCTTATACTAGCGCGTTAATAGTAAAAGAGCTTATTAGAATAAACTTCTTCTTCTTAGTAAGCCTATTAATAATAACAAGAATATTAGTAAACGCTTAGCTATTATAATAACAAGAGAGTAAGTGCGTAATAAAGTCTATTAATATATATAACTAATATTAGATTAGTATTAGTAATAGATGTAACAACCTATGTTTTCTATCTTAATAGCTCTTTATCTATTTGTAAGTTAAGTAATTACATACGTATTATATAATATCTATAGTTATCTTAGACTAGTAATACTATCTAGATAACTAAGAATATAACTTATACTTTCTACTATATTCTCTACAAAAGGCTTAATAAGACTGTTTAATTACTCTAGTATAAAGGTTATTAATAAGAGAAATATAGACTTGTTTATTTATATATAGTAGTCTATTAATAAGTTTATAGTTTTCTAGTTTAATATATATCTTATAGCTACTATAAATTAAGTTATAAGATATATAGTAAGCTCTATTAGTCTTTGCTTTAATAAGCTTCTTAAGTATACTATTCTCTTCTTTATTATAATCTAGCTTAATAGTAGGCTAAAGGTTTTCTTACGTTAGTAAAGAGTGTTTAACAGCGTTAGAGTTATTAGTAATAGCTAGTAACGCTATTATTAGCAAAGTCTTAGTATAGAATTTACTAATATTATTCTACTTACTAAGTTAGTATATTAGCTACGCAGCTTGTATAGAGTCTTTAGTAATATATTCTAAGAAGTATTTAGTAAGATAGATAGCGTAGGCACTGCCTTTATTCTTTTTAAAAGATAGCACTATAACTTAGAGCTTAGAATTAACCTAATTAGGCTTAATAACTATTTAGACTTAATACTTACGTTACTTATCTTTATAGTTCTCTAGTAAGTTATCTAGACGTCTTGTTAAGGTATTAGATTTTATTCTCTATTTACTAGGTTAGTATTTAATATAGAAGTTAAATTTAGTAAGAAACTCTGCCTAGTAAGCTTACTATTAGTTTAGACGTTTACTTTCTATAAATATCTAGAGTGCTTAGTAATTAGATAAAACTTTAATAGAATCTTAAGTGCTAGCTAGTTTAAATCTCTATTCTTTAAAGGCTTATATAATAGTAAGAAGCTTCTTGTTATAGATCTTATAGTTACATTCTATAGGTATTATTTTTCTAGATAGAAATGTAATAGAACAAAGAACTTCTTTAGAGCTTATCTAGAATAGTATAGTAGCTATAATAAAGTCTAACGCGTTTATTTTAAGCTAGAATTCTAGTTCTAGATTAAAGTAGGCAAGAACGCTAGCTTTACTAAAGGCTTTCTTAATACTATAGAATACTTTATATGTAGCTAAGCTTTTAGCTAATAGAAAGGTCTTTCTAGAGTTTACATTCTTTATTATTAAGGTAGTAAGAGCTTTTACTAAATATAAAAAACTTTTAATAAAGTATTAGTAGAAGTTAGTAAAGCCTAGAAATAACTATATATTCTTTACTATTTATAGAAGAGACTAATTTAGAATAGTGTCTACTTTCTTTAGGTCTATCTTAATTCTATTAGTAGTAAGAATAAAACTAAAATACTTTACTTACTTAACTTTAAACTAGCATTTCTTAGCGTCTAAGTATATGCCTACTCTTTATAGCTTAGTTAAGACCTTTAGTACGTATTTCTTATAGTTCTCTTTATATTTGCTATAGATAAAAATATTATTAAGGTACGCGCTATAGAAGTTATTAAAGTACTCTCTTAACGTTTTATTAATAAATATCTAGAATGTGCTAGATACGTTATATAAGCTAAAGAGTATAACTAAGTATTTATATAATCTATAGTAAGTTTAGAAGACTATTTTCTTCTTATTACTATTTTTAATATAAATAGAGTTAAATATAGTAATAATATCTATAATACTTATAATTCTAATCTTAGATATCTATATAAGTGTCTCTTTAATAGAGAAAGGTACATTATAGTTCTTCTTAGTAATACTATTTAAACCTCTATAGTTAACGCAAATTTGTAATCTACTCTCTAGTTTCTTAATAACAAGAATAGATAATATATAAGGTAAGACACTAGGTTATATAAAGCCTTTTTCTATTATCTTATTAATATATACTTTTATAGCCTTTGTTTTCTAGCATATAAGCCTATAAATATATAGTCTTAGTAGTTTATTATTCTTAACGTTAATAGTATAATCTACGCTAGAGTAGTAAGGTAGTAGGTTATTAGTAAAGTAAATACTAAAGATATTCTTTATCTTGTTATATAACTAGCTAGAGACAAGCTTCTTAAGTTCTTTATTAGAGATGTTAGGTTTATTATACTTTTCTATATACTTGTTAAAGTTCTCTTATATTATTACTATATAGTAGGTAATATTATTATAGAAGAACTTAAAGGCGTCTTAGTTAGAAGGCCTCTTTAACTTATTCTAATAATATAGTTCTACCTATATAATCTTATCTAGGTAATATTTAGCGTTTAGGTAGGCTGCGCAGACACTAATAAGTATAACTAGAGTCTAGCTCTTCTTTAATCTAGTTTTACTATCTAGTAATTAGTTATTATTATACACTATTTTAGTAACTCTATATTCTAAATAGTTAAGGTAATAATAGTGCAAGTTAAATATTATAGAATAGTTCTTACTAAAGCTTAGAGAAGGCTAGTAAGTATCTAACTAGTTTATTCTAAGAATAAGTTTGTACTAGCCTATGTTAGCTACGTAGTAAGTAACGTAGCTACTATAGGCGCTATATATTACTAGTAATTTAATAGCTTCTATTAGTAACTTAATAATAGATCTATCTATAAGCAATAGCTAGATAGAAGAGGTCTTAATAGTTATTATGTAATTGTCTTTAACTTAGTGTTAACTAATAAAGTAAGCGCTTACTTTAGTGTTAATAAAGCCTATAGTAGACTTTAAGCCTTTAGGCGTTATAAGATAATATTTAAAGTTAAGCTACTTTATTAGATAGAAGCTGCTTTTAGACTTGTCTTAAATAATAGTAGCAGAGACGTATACTTATTACTAGAATAAGTATCTAGTTCTAAGTATCTTTATAGCTACTACCTTAAGCTAGTTATAGTACTCTACTATATAACGTATCTTATCTAAAGATTTACTCTACTTTAGCTTCTAATTATAATTTTATCTAGAAGCGTCTAAAAATTCTTGCTAAGGTCTTTATTAATAAGATATCTCTTGTTATTAACTATGCCTTTATCTTTAATATAGGCTTAGTAGATACTTTTATTATTATTCTTAGTAATAGAATCTTTATTATCTATAAAGTTAGCGTTAATAGCGTTTAATAATAATCTCTTAATCTAGTTAAAGAGCATAGTATAAGTCTTACTATAGTCTATACTCTAGTAACTCTTATTACTATACTTAAAGCATACTTTATTCTTAAATAAAATATTACGCTATATATTAGTGCGTCTAAAGCTAGTAGAGCGCTTAGTAGTATAGTTAGAGTTACGCTTTTACTCTAGTAAATAGTTAGTAGGTAATTATTAATAGGTCTTATAAGTATTCTAGTTATAGAAGAAAGTCTTCTTAGTAGTAGAAGTTATAGAGTTATAGCTATTAATCTTCTTCTAATTAAAGTCTTGCTTGCAGGCATAGTTAAGAAAGATTATTAAGGTTTCTCTCTAAACTAAACTAGTAGTAGTAGTAGTAGTAAGTTCTAGTTATAGAAACTAGCGTACGTATTCTATTATCTTGTAGTTATTCTTATTAAGAATAGAGTATACCTTTAGAAAATGTTACTTCTAGGTAATAAAAGCTTTACTATTCTTCTATATTAGAGAGTTATCTTAGAGAGTAGCTTCTACTTCTATTTTCTTTTTATAAGTCTCTAAGCTAAAGTAAATATCTAAGGCTTTAAGAATATCTAAGAAGTCTTTAGTAGAAGTAATATTATATTTAATTAAGTTCTAAGCATTACTCTTAATACAGTCTTTAAGATAGATAAGAGTAGCGTAGTTATTAATATATGTCTAATACTTATTAATAGTAGAGTAGCGCTACTTTTTATAGTCTTTATCTATATCTTTACCTTTTTTACCTTTAAACACTAAGATATTAGATAGTTAGAAAGTAATACCTTTACTTAGGCTACCTACTAAAGACATAGCTTTATTATATAAGCTAGGTATTTCTTAGTAGATACGTTACTTAGAAGTAGTAAATAGAGAGAACTATTACTTATTACGTTAGAGACGTAAGGTTAGGTTAAGGTTATTATAATAGTAATTGCTAGTGTTACACTACTTATAGTTATTAGCGTTACGCTAGAATTAGTTAACACTATCTTAGTAGTTATAGTCTCTATTGTCTTAACGCGCGTAGTTAGTAATAGTAGATCTAGCGTAAGATATACGCTAAGCTTTCTTAGCTAGAGTATTACGCTTATAGTAGTTATTAGAGTTAGTTTATTTGCGCTAAAGAATAGTAAAGAGCTTATAGTTAGGCTTATGCGCTAATAGCTTCTTAAGAATAATATTATACTTATACTACTATTACTTAGCGCTAGTCTAGATCTTATTACGTTCTTATAGAAGGTTCTTGTAATTAGTGTTGTAGTTAGTATAGTTAATATAGTACTAATTAGCTTTCTTCTTTTCTTTAGCAGCGTATTAACGTTTAGTAGTAGTAATATTACGTTTGTCTTTCTAATTCTAGTAGAAGTAGTTAGCTTCTTTCTTCTTATACTACTAGTCTAAGGTAACCTTAGCAAGCTCTACCTTGTAAGCTATAACTAAGCAATCTTGTTTATTCTTATTCTAGTCTTAGGTATTCTCTAGCCTGCTAATAGTGTTTTAGTACATCTCTCTAGTGTTATAGAGCTTAGTAACTTTAGTAAGAAAAGAGATATAGAAAGAATGCTTAGTAATATTATTCTTAGAAGTAACGCCTTTACTCTTATTCTTAAGCTAGCCTTTAAGGTTATAAATATAGTTTAGCTTCTTATTATAAAGTATATAGAGTATAGTTATAGAGAAAGTGCGCTACGCAACGTTAAGAACTAAGTAGACTAAGGCTAGAGTTCTACCTACTATTATAATACAGACAAGTGCAGCGTAGAACTACTAGAGATATTATTTAATAGCGCTAGCTAAGTGTTAGTTATTCTTAATAGTTATATAAGGTAAGTTATTATTATTAGAGATCTTAGTGCTCTCTAGAAGGTCTTAGCCTATTATAATTATAAAGGTATTTTTGTTCTTAGTCTAAAGTTTAAGCTACTATCTAGATTCTAATAAGATTTAAATAATCTTAGAGTCTTCTTAGATACTAACTTCTAGGTAGTCTTAATAGACTTTAACTTAGTAGTACTTTGTATTATAAGTTATAGGCTCTTCTAGCTTAGAGCTAGTTCTCTTTTCTAGAATAGAGAGTAGAGAGTGTAGGTCTAGAAAGCTACTCTAGCAGCAGCTACCTTTTTAAACTCTACTTAGTGTAAGGTCTTAGACTATAGTGTTCTAGGTATCTTAGGTCTTGCTATTGTAGAACTATATTTGTAAATAACTAGATTATTATAAAGTAGCTATATTAGATAATAATAATAGTATAGTAGTAGAGATAAATAATAAATAAGTTATCTTATTAACTATTATAAAGATGTAAAGTTTGTTTATTTAATTATTTGTAGGTTATTACGCGTCTTAGTATTTAACGTATAATATATAGATTTACCTTCTTAATAGACTTACTCTAGTTAAAGTAAGCTAATTCTCTTTCTATTACGTTGTAACTTTAGTAATAAAGCGCAATATTCTATAATAGTTACCTTCTAGTAGCTAAGTGCTCTAACGAAAAGCGTCTAGCAGTACCTATTAGTTACTCTACTTCTATTATTCTTATATTCTAGGTTATATAGGTAGCGTTGCTAATTATTACTTTAAGCGTTAGAGTTGCTTCTAAGTTAGAGATAGTGTTAGTAACACTATAGGCTTACTTATTTAATAAGCTAATAGCTTAGGTAGTTAGTAATAGTTTATAATTATCTATTTTATAGTTTATAACTATTACTATTATAATAGAGAAGATATAGGTATTTATATTCTAGGTATAGAGCAACGTAGAATAGTGTAAGAGTTAAGTTTAAGTAATAAGTAAGATTCTGTGTATAGGTCTATCTAGGTACGTAGGCAAATATTTAATATTTCTTACTTAATTAAAGCTAGGCCTAATTAGGTAGAGGTTGCAGGTTTAATCTATAATATAGAGTCTATTCTTTTAACCTTAATAACTCTAATTCTATTTAAGTAGTATAATCTACTTTATTTAGTTTTAATAAATTACTAATATCTTTTATAGAATTACGTAAGAGTTAAGTAAGATCTAGAGCTATTCTTTCTTAGCGTTGCCTATATATATAATACTTCTACCTAGCACTAGCTTCTAGTGTACTAGACGCGTAATTTATTTCTAGAAAGAGGCAGCGCGTAATACTAGGCCTAAGAACGTAAGTAGGTACTTTTACTCTATTCTCTACTAACCTTAGTGTCTATATCTATATATATAAAAAGCTCTACTATACTAGCTAATAGTGTAGCTTTATATAACTAGGTTATATACTTTTTAATAACTAGAGAAATTATAAAAAATAAAAAGACTTTATATAGTAGGTACTTATATAAGTGCTATAATAGATTACTAATATATTATAGAGGTAGGCTATTAGAATAGACTAATTATATAGAGTAATTTAGACTTTAATAATAAGAATAAAAAAGAGAAAGATACTATAGCTTTACTAGAGAATAATAACTTTATAGTATTAGATAGTAAGAAGTTATATATATATAATAATATTAAGAACACGTCTATAATATAGGCAGAACGCCTCTACCTAAAAGTTACTAGTAGAAAGAGAAAGACTTAGTTTATATACTTAGCTTCTACTTTAGTATAGTAATATATTATAGAGGTCTATAGTGTAAGTAGTAGCGCTCTTAGTTATATTTAGGCTAAAGAGAATAGCTACTCTTATATTATTATATCTACTATAGATAGATAGTAACTATATATAGTAAAGATATTCTTTATTAAGTAAATACGTTCTATATAAAAAGATTATATCTTAGTCTTAATATAGTATAATACTTACTATATATACAATAATTTATAGAAATAAGACTTTACATTATACTAGATTCTATATCTAGACTAACTTTATTTAGCTAGACTATCTATACTTTTATTACTACCTTTACTCTATATATAGTATAATTAGACCTAGTTTCTATATACTTTATTTATATTCTAATTTATCTTCTAGCACTAGAGTATAACTAAGGTACTCTAGTGCTAATAGGTACTTAGCCTTGTAAGCCTTAATATACTTAGTAACTATACTTAATATTAGTCTTTAATAATATAATAACGTAAGGTTAAAAACTTATATATCTAACTACTATTTAGAATAGCCTTCTAGATCTATTATATTCTAAATATTATAGTAATTCTCTGCGCTATATCTTCTACTATTAGCTATATATAATATATTAGAAGTAAGATTAATCTACACAACTCTCTAGAAACAAAGATTTCTCTTCTATTACTAGGTATATTAGGTAACTAGAAGTTTCTATCTTATATATCTTACATCTTTAGGTTAAGTATAGGTAGAGGCTTCTCTTCTAGTAGAAGATTAGTATAGTACTCTTTAATACTCTAAATATCTTCTAGCAGCTTAAACTATTATTTAAGTATAGCTTATCTTAGGCTATACTTAGAATACTACTCTTATAGACTAGACTAGTAGAAGATATAAATAATATAAGAGACTTATATTTAATAAACTTATTACACTAGTATTATTATTATAGTATAGATACTAGTCTACGTTAAAGCCTAGCTATTATCTAGCTACGTACTATCTATATTATAGTACTATAATATATTAGCACTAATATAAATTACTATTATAGAAAATATACTCTACTTATCTTACTTTTTAATAATAGCTATTTCTTCTTTAGTGTAGAAGTAATTATAGTTATTATACCTATTAATTATAAAGTAGGCTACGCTATAGTTAGTATTTCTCTAGAGCGTTATAGTAGAGAGATTAGGTATATCTCTATTAGAATAGGTGCTTAATATAGTTAATTGTATTATGTATATATATATATGTTGTTCTTGTCTAAACGCTGTTTAGACCTAGCTTTTCCTAGTGCACTAACTCTTAAGTCTAATAGCTATTCGGCCTATTATTATGTTACTAGTTTTACTACTATAGCGTATACTATAAGTATTTTACTAGTATTAGTAGCAGCCTTTTAACTATAACTTAGATAGTATTTATATAGCTAGCTAACCTATTTATTAAGAGAGTAAGAGTTATTAAAGCTAGCTATATCTACTTTAATTACTCTAGAGTCTATTTATAATATATTAGTAAGAGTATAGATCTATATAAGTTTATTATATAATAATTCTTCTACTATATACTCTTAACTTATACTTTAAGAAATACTTTTATATTATAGTAATACCTAGAAATAGAGAAGTTATAGGCTGCGTTTTATTATTATCTATAGAGCAACTATTAAAAAGTGTTTACTATCTCTATAGTATCTAAGAAGGTGTAGAAATAAGCAGAGCTAGGTTAAAAGTAGATAGTAGATCTCTACTTACGTCTAGTAGTAGCTTATTTCTCTTATACACGTTACGCGTAGCGCTTATCTACTACTTATTCTATACTATCTTTATAATATATTAGTATTAAATTATACGTACTTTATAGTACGTATAAAACTATATATAGTATTAGTTACTAACTATTCTTAGGTTTAGCGCTTAGATAGCGCTAGCTTTATTCTTACTATTATTATAAGTATCTAGCGTATTAGCATAGCGCTTCTTATACCTAGTTTTATTACTAGCTTCTATTAAAATAGACGCCTATAGCTACTTAGAGAGTAAATCTAACTAATTTCTATATATTAGTAGTATTATTAGTCTATCTTGTATAGAGATATACTATATTAGTATTATATTAAGGTTTCTTATACTAGCTCTGTCTAGAATTAATATAACCTAGCTTCTTAGCACTATTAGGTAGTATAACTAGATATCTACTAGTACCTACGCGCAATCTCTTTTTATTAGTTTATTTAGTATTATATTAGTAGTAGGTAGATATATAAATATACTATAACGTACCTTAGGTATAGAGATAGAAGCTTTAGTGTTAACACTATAAAGTAGCTCTTTACGTACTAGGTTCTTATAGCTTATAATATATTACTAGACTAGGCGCTCTTTCTTATATAACTTATATTACTCTTATAGTATATTATACCTAGTAACTATACTATTCTCTAGTAGAGATAAGTGTAGTCTATACTCTAGCTACTTAGAATAATATTATATCTATTATATCTAGCGTAAATAGATTTAAGTTACCTATAGTTCTATCTAGATATTATAATATTGTAGTTATAGCGACGCTGCTTAACTACTATAATACTCTAGTAGCTATTATATTAGTATAGCACTAAACTAATTTAGTTAAGAAAACTAAAGAGTAATACTCTATAAGTATAGGTAGAAGTTTTATTTAGCTCTTTTATAAAGTAGCTACTACTAGTAATACTTACCTATTTATTAGACTTAAAGCCTCTTTACCTCTCTTATATTCTAGAGGTAACTTAGTTACTTATAGTATTTTTAAATTTCTCTATCTTAAAAAGCTACTATGTTACTATCTTATTAAGCTTATTAGTATTTTCTAGAATTATAGTAGTTAGTAAATAACTAAAAATTAGGCTTAGTTTAAACTTTGTTTATAAGGCTATTCTAGGCGCCTTATAATATATTAGTATTCTAATATCTAGTAGAGTACGTACATACGTTAAGTATTATTAATTACTCTTACTCTAGATAGAGAAGTATTAAGTAGTAAGATAATAGTATTATAGCTAGTATATAAATAGGCTACTAGCTTTAGTCTTATAAATATCTCTTTCTAGACTAGTATTAGTCTTAAGCTATATTTTCTTAGTTATAGTATATATACTCTACATGTAGAATAGAATATAGTCTCTAGAAGTAGTTTAATACATAATCTCTTAGTAGAGGTAGTTATAACTATTCTATTCTTCTTTATCTTTACTTTTATAGTCTATATAGTTATTATTAGCTATAGTAATCTAGAAGGCTATTAAAGATACTAAATATAGCGCCTATAGGTACTCTAGCCTTAGTTAGTAAATAGCTACGTAATATATTAGTTCTACTTACACTAGATTTATAGAGATTATTATAATATAAATAGTCTATTATAGTTATATAGCGTGTATTAGAGTAAGACTAGATAGATAGAGAGAAGTAGGTATGTAGACTAGTACCTATAGATAATTCTAGGTAGCGCTAGTAGAGAAGACGCTAGCCTACTAGTAAGCCTAGTCTAGCTTTACAGACGTAGCGTAATATATTACTAATACTATAGATATATTTTAGCTTAGAATAACTTACTTCTAGCACTAAGTCTACTATAACTCTGAATAAGTACTTTAAAGTAATTTTACTTTATCTATACTTACTCTTTATACCTACGCGCCTTCTATAGATATATAATACTCTTATCTAGCTAAATTACTAATATAGAGAGTAGTAGTAACATTTACTAAAGATTCTTAGTAGAATACCTTATAGTATTAATAGAAGGCATGCATATAGTAATAGATTATAGTATCTTTAAGACTAGGCTAATATTTATTTTAGTACTAATTACTATACATCTATAATTACACGTGCTAGTTAGCACTAATAGACTCTAAATAACGTAGATCTTCTTTTTACTATAAGTAATATCTATAATAACGTTAGATATTAAGTATATTATCTAACAATACTTAGGCTCTTATAGTAGTAAATTAGATAATCTAGCTTATTAGAGTAGTAATCTCTACTATTTAAGGCTATTTTGCCTATCTATAATAGATACAATCTATATTATTAAAGAATAGCTTATAGTATAGCATAACTAGTAAGCCTTACTAGTAATTATTTACGTTATAACAAGCGTTAGATTACTAATATATTATAGACCTTTATCTAAGCCTTACACTAATAGTAGTTCTACTAGCTATATAACTATAAGAATTTTAATAAAAGAATACTTTATAGTAGAATACTACGTGTGTATTATCTAGTTTATTTAATATATATTATTATAGCGTATTAACTAGATATAAGAAAGCTATACGTATAGTCTATAATCTAATATAAAATAGTGTAGCCTATATAAAAACTAATTACCTTACTTATTAAAGTAGTAATATAAGATAAATAGTGTAGTAATATATTAATAAACTATTAGCGCTATACTATATAGATATTACTTTAGTATTAGTGCGTTCTTAACTCTATCTAGTATTACTCTAGGTACGCTCTACTTGCTATTATCTATAGTAGATAAAATAATATTATTTATAGAGTGTATAGAAGTGCTTATATAATTATAGTTACACTTATACTATAGGCTAAAGCTTTCTTTACTAATAAACTTCTACACGTTATAGTATACGTATAATAACACTAAGAAGCCTAGCTATCTTTTCTTACTAATTTATTTATAATAGCGTACTATAATATATTAGTATCTACTAGTAAGAGTAGATATAGGCCTTACGCTAGTAGGCCTATTTCTATAGTATACTATACTCCGCCTCTATATAGAATAGTATATAGTTTCTATACTATAGAGTAGTAAAGTAATCTAAGCATATATTAATAGAATTCTTTTTACTTTCTACTCTTAGAGTTAATAGTATATTAAATTACCTTTAGTATCTTAGAAGTAGTACTTACTATATAGAAATATTACTTATAGTCTATTTAGATAGTAGATATTATAGAGTATAATATCTACTTTTATTATTTCTATATTAGTCTATAATATATTAGTGTGTTATATATAGTATAATATATAATAAATTATACTAATATTTCTCTATCTACTATTTTAGTCTTATAGCGTAAATAATATTAATCTATATCTTCTAGTTCTTTAATATAAGGTATATTAATATATTTATATAGAGGTAGAACACTACTATTAAATAAGTAGGTTTTCTTTTACTATATACGCACTAGTATAGAGATTACTTTATATTAGAACTAAGGTTCTTTATTTCTTATAGCTAACTTTTCTTTACTATATAGTTTATCTATAATAAACTAGCTAGTTCTTATTTACTTAGAATTAGCTAGAGCTACGTTAATATTAGATATATCTATAAACGTATTAGAATAGTTACTTCTATCTACCTAGTAATATATTAGCCTTAAGTATAGTATAAGTGCTATATTATATACGCTAGAAACGTAGTCTCTATCTACTAGACGTCTTCTCTTATAGGTACTAGATTCTACGTTATTATATATACTATTATCTCTAAGTAAAAAGAAAGTACTTAGTATTACTATGTTATATCTACTAATAGAATTATTCTATAATATATTAATAATATCTTTCTACTATCTAGTATTACCTAGTAACTATATAATAAGATTTAGAGAAGAGTATAGTAGTACATTATAATTAAACTTATCTATATTATTAGTTATAAGTAGTAAACTAAAATTAAAGTTATATATCTATTTTATATTATTAGTTATATAGAAATTATCTTACGTAGGTCTAGTTATATATAGAAGTAGAAGTAGAAGTTATAGTACCTATTATAGCGCTAGCCTTAGAAAGTTCTAATACCTCTATTAGCTATAGTGTTCTACTTATACTTATAGTTAGTAGTTTATTTAAGTCTACTATTATTCTTAATTAATTCTATAGTTATATAGCTTTTAGATCTACTAGTACTTTATTAGATTAAGCTAGTCTCTAAAGTTCTTAAATTCTAGTTCTTTATTAATAGTATCTATAATCTACGTATAGCGCTCTATTTACGCGTTAGTAATATATTAGTAAGTAAAAGCTTAATCTATATACTATCTAATTAATTATTTAGCTACTTAGGTTTCTAGCTAGTATAGACACTATACGCGTTTTATATATATACTAGATATAGATTATATAAGTAGACTAATTTACTATCTTAGCCTATAAATATTTAATACTATATATATATAAACTATATACAAATTTAGACTTACTCTATAAAAGGCGTAGAATATTACCTCTAGTAATCTATTATATATAGGCACTTCTTTTTTCTTATAGTATATAGTCTTTTAGTTATACTTTACTAGTACTTTTATTATCTTCTAGTAGATAATAGGTATTAGCTAGTTATTAGGTTATTAAAGATACTAGATATACTTATAATACGCTGTCTAAAGAGAAGTAAGCTTAACTATTTATAAATTATTAATATATTACGCTATACTTACGTAAGTTTTCTATAACTATAAATTATATTATACTAATCTTTTTAGAAGTATAGCGCTATTTACTTATAGTTTAAAGTATCTAAGATATAAACGCTAGAGATATTATTCTAAGTACTACTACTAATTAAAGTTTTAATTATATATTATTAGTAAGAGTAGTTTTAAGAAAACCTAATATACTAGTTATAGGCGCTAGCGCTACTTTAGATTAGTAGATATAGATAGATAGGCTCTAGAAAGTTAAGTGTTAACTACACTATAATTATAGTATACTAGTAATACGTAAAGTATAAGTAACTTATATTATAGTATTAATATATTATATAGCTAGAGGTAGATAGACTATATATAAACTAGTTTATTATATATAGAGATTATAGTATATTTATAAACTATCTAAAAATATATATAACTTATTTTCTAGCTCTAACTAGATAGAAAGTGTTTAACTAGACTACTCTATTCTTACCTAGTAGCACTTACGTAATCTAGCTTTATAATCTATCTATATTACTAGTATTATAGTTATTCTCTAGTTTCTATACTAAAAGCTCTTAATACTAGTTATTAACCTCTTATATATGCTTATAGGCTTTATCTTATATTATCTACTAGAGACTACTAGCGTTATCTATATTACTTTTACTATTATTATTACTCTTTAGTTAATAGATATTATTAGAGATATTCTTATTAAATAGGTACTCTATAGGTTATACGCTATTATAAATATATATAGCTTTATTAAAGTCTAGCTACTTCTTCTCTACTATATCTTTATACTTATATACTATAATATATTAGTAATATATTATATAATAGTAATATTATACTTATACTATAATTCTTGTTTATAAACTAGTTCTATATTCTAAGTATAGAAGAAGTAGGTGTAGTTTTTGTATTCTATAGTCTTAAAGTAGGCTATAGAGTAATTAGTAATATACTTTGTATATAGAAAGAGAAGACACTAACTAGGCTTCTAGTAGAAGTTTTTGTATTTATTAATAGCCTTATATATATTATATAGGTAGCTAATAGAATTATCTAGATATAATTTATTATATATTTTAACTCTAGCCTTTATACTATTAGAGTTAACCTATAATATATTAGTACGTAAATATTAGTCTTTAATATAATCTTATAGCCTCTTTTCTACTAATCTACTTTGTTTTATATTCTATTAGATACGCTTACGTTTCTTACTTACTACGTATAATAGAAACTAGTAGCTAGAGCTAACTATTATTAATAAACTCTCTATTAAATAGCTTGTAACGCTTATTAAGCTTATTTAGTAGAGGTAGAATAAGTTAGGTAGATTTAGTAGTAATTTCTTTAATATTAATAGAAGGCTAATTAAGCTATATAGTAACCTTTATCTACTCTTCTTCTACTATATTAGTTATACTATTAGATAATAACAGCTATACTAATTAGTAATATATTATAGTATATAAAAAGAGTATAAACTATATATAGCTCTTAATATATATTACCTTAGATAGGTATAGATAGTTAATTAATTCTACGCTAGCGTATTAGTAGTGTAGATAAGATATTATTATATAGTCTCTTATAATTCTAATTACGTTATTAGTTTTAGTTATAAAGTAATATACTATAGATTATCTTAGCGTAGCTAGAGCTCTAGAAACGTATAAAGAAAAAGTATTAGTTAAAAAATATTAGTAGGCCTTGCGTTAGTAGTAGTGCAGGTAGTAGTATAAGCTAGAAAGTCTAAAGTAATATATTAGTAGTAGTTTAATATATATATAGCCTATATTGTAGCTTACGTTAGTTATACTATAACTAGAGTTATAACTATTAAGATTTTCTATACTAGAGAAGTTAAATACATTATTAGAACTAAATATTATCTAGTAGTTCTACTCTAAGTAGTCTATAATATATAGGTGCTATTAGTTTTATAGAGTAAGCTAATAGAAGAGTTAGTTCTCTTAATAGTAGAACTCTAACGCCTAGCTATTATTATATTAGAGCTGCTACTACTTATAGCTATTAGTAATATAGTATAGTTCTTTATAGCTAAGTTAGCTCTAGAGCTATTAATAGAAGCTTTTATAGTAACTTATAAAGTACTTAGTGCTATTATACTATAGATACTATTAAGTAAGCTAAAGTTGCGCGTTCTTAGTAAAAAGGCGTTCTTAGTTCTCTCTTACATTCTAATCTTATTAGATAGTATATAGCTTTGTAGAGTATAACCTATCTAGTAGGTTATTAAGAGCTAGTTTATTATTAATATTACTTATTATATCTTTATAGGCCTTTAGTAATATATTAGTAATAGATTATAAAAGGTATTTACTACGTACAGCGTACGCGCTCTATTACCTTACTAGCTTATTAGGCTAGTAAGATATATAGATTATATACTTAATCTAGATAGGCTTTAAGAACTTAGTAGTCTAATATAGTATTCTAAAATAAATTAGTATATTATATATAAGAGCGTCTTCTAGAATAGTATATACTATATTTTAGATAGAAAAACTAGCTAATAAGTAGCTTAATGCATTACTATAATATAGTTATAACCTTACTAGTAATTTTGCTATTAACGCGTTCTTTTACCTTAACTATCTATATTTATTCTAGAGAATTAGGCTAGTAGTAGAGCCTTCTTAATAGCTAAGAGTATCTTCTATATACTTTCTACGCTAGAGTTAGTTAATATAGCTATAATATATTATATAGAGTAACTAACTAAATTGTTATAAAGACTTTTATTAAAGTAATGTATAACTATAATTACTATAGTAGCTATTTAGGCTTTTATAAGTAGGCGTATAGTGTAGATTAATTTAAAATATTAGATAGATTACTTAGAGAATAAAGCTAGTTAGTAGTAGTCTATAAAGTGTCTATAAAGTATTAGTAAACTATTAAGCGCGCTAGACTAGCGCAAGCTATATAGCCTTAAAGTAACCTCTATATATAATATATTATAGTTACTATTATACGTACTATTATCTACTATATTTATAATAACTTAATTACTAGCGTTATTTATATATATAAGCTAGACTATAATAAAGTTTTAGGTCTCTTATTACACTAACTTATCTTCTATAGTTTAAAGTCTAAGAGCTTCGCTAACACTATTACTTCTACTATACTACTATACTATATAATTCTAATTATAGCTAATAAGAAGTTTTATAAGAATAGCTTAGGCGTATATTAGAATATAATATTAATACTCTAGTACTAATAATAGTATAAATAGATTTCTTAACTAAAGCTAGTTCTACTCTATATAAATATAGTAGACTAGTAGATAAAACCTCTACTAATAAGAATAAGCACTATTAGCACCTACGTAAGACACTAGAAGTAGCTAGCTCTTATATATATATATATTAAGTATACGTAGTAGACCTGTAAACTCTAGACACCTTATAAATATAAATACTAATATAGTATAGTTTACTAACTCTAGTATAACTAAATTCTCTAGCTACTACTACTAAAACTTAGTAAAGCTAATATATAGTTATTAGAACTTATAATAAAACTAGAATAATGTATAAGAAGTAGCTATATTAGACTTAGTAATCTATAAGAGTCTAGACAACGCAAATAAAAGCTTACTATAAGAATAAGACCTAAGATATTATATATATAATATATATAATAATCTCTAATAACGCTTAAACCTACTACTAATATATTATAGCTACTTATGTCTATAGCTATAGATAATAATAATTTAACCTCTAATAGCTACTAGTTCTACGTTACTTACTTTTTATTCTTAATCTCTTTCTACTATAGTACTTCTAGCTACACTTGCATATAGAGAACCTATTAATATACTACTAATAACTCTAGTGTACTAATTTAAGTATATTCGCATTTATTAATATTATTATTATTACTACTCTAATAGATTATTAGACTTTTATAGTAGTAGAGAGAGGTTAAGAGCTATTAGTAAAGTTACTATACTATAGACGCAAACGCCTACTAACATATTATAGAATCTATTAGCTTAGTTAAATACTTTTAAATATTATAGTTAGCCTAATAATAGTAGTAAGTAACTACACTATACTATAGCTTAGGTAGAATTAGATATATATATAGCTTAAGAGTATATATAGCTAGTTAAGGTTAGGTAATAGTACTTATAAATACGTATACTATAATTATATATCTATAATTAGATATTAGAAATATAATAAGTAGAAATAGATATATAAGAAGTAAGAGAATAGTATAGAGTATAAATAGTTTATCTTACTACTTCTCTATCTACACTAAATCTATAGATTCTTTACCTTAATCTCTTCTATTAAAGTTAATAATAGTAAGAAAGTCTATAATATATTAAATATAAAAGAACGTTATTTACCTTATTTACTAGAAGTAGCACTAAGACGCTAGCGCTAATAGAGGTACCTTATATATAACTCTCTTACTCTTCTAATATATAAAACACTAACACTATCTAATATAATAGAAGATCTAATAGAAGTAAAAGATAAAGATAAGAATTCTAAAGCGTAAGTATGTTATAATATCTTATATTAGTATTACTTAAGTTAACTTTTATAAGAGCGCTATAGGTACTACTACTACTTAGAAAAGAATATTTAGTAGTATAAATAAAGTTCTAGACTACCTTTAAACCTCTACTAAGTAGAATAATAGTAATATCTTATTCTAGTAGCTAGTAGTAGGCCTAATCTACTAACTAGTAAGATAATGCTAACTATCTTTAGTAGGCTAGAGTAGATAGTAGAGTAGTATAAGCAACACTAAACTACGCTATACGTAATCTATATAGTATTCTACTAACTAGTATAAGAGGTTATAATCTATCTAGCGCGCCTACTAATAACTCTACTAGCTAATACTAAGAAGAAGAGTATATACTTTAAGAAGCTATTACTCTTAGCCTAGCGCCTAATAATTCTAAGGCCTAACCTACTTCTAGAAAGTAATAGTCTAGATTTCTAAGTGTATAACTATTTATCTTAGTGTAAATCTATTACTAATGTATTATAGGTATTACCTATAAACTCTATCTAGTTAACATTAACGTATATATATAAGCATAACTATAGCTTCTCTATAGCACTATCTATAGTAGTTTTACTAACCTTTTAATATTTACTTAATAACCTATATCTACTTATCTATATATATAAACTATCTAAAATATAATTATCTTTAATAAGTAAACACTAATCTTCTTATAGGCCTACGCAGCTATTAAACGCAGCCTTAATTCTAATATAAGGTACTTACTTATATATTATAAATATATACTAATATATTATAGCTTAAGAGCCTTAGGTTCTTTATAGATTCTAAGTAAGTAAACTTTATTACTATAAGGCCTAGAAACTAGAAGATAAAGAGTATAGTAGTTAGAGTTAGCGGGTAAGAAATAATAGAAGAGAAGACTTAGAGACTAAAGTATATAGAAGCGCTATTATCTATTAAGCCTACTAGTCTTACGCTATAAGCTCTTCTAGGTAATAGTAGTTATATAAGTGTATATCTATATCTAGCCTTATCTTAATTAAGTAACTAGACTATATTTTTATTATTAAAGCTTTTGTATTATATTTATAGTATATCTATAATATATTACTATAAGTTTATATCTACACTAACGCTAATATAGCTCTACTACGTAATACTTTAGTTAAATACTTCTTCTCTCTTAATTATTAAATAACTTTAGTACCTATTCTATATATAATATAGTATATAATATAATAATAGTAAGCTTATATTTACTAGACTATAATATCTACTATTAGCTAACGCTTTAAAATATAGTAGCGTTATAGCACTAATAAGAAGCGTAGACTTTATATATAAAACCTCTTCTTATAAGTCTAAGCCTAAGTCTAAGACATACGCTAATATATACACTTAGAGACGCTCTAAAATACTCTAATAACTATATAAGTAGTATATTAGTAGCGTACACTAAGATAGCTAACTCTATTAGATATTAACTTTATCTATAAATAACTAGATAGTTATACGTATTCTATATAGTAATAACACTATATCTATTACTTATAATAAGTAACGTAGTTACCTTTCTTAGCGTATTACTAGCTAAGAAAGTTATTTCTAATATTATTATATATAAGATATAGCGTAGCTATCTATAATATCTAGAGATATTAAGGCTATAAGACTCTAAAGATTACTTAAGTAAAATAAGTAGAATATTCTATCTAGATAGCGTGTACTATACTCTAATAGTTAAATAATAATATATTACTAATATATTATAGAAGATATCTATCTAGAGATAGAAATCTTAAGGCTAAGGTACTATATCTACACTTTAGAATAGAATATAAGAGTCTTAACTCTATACTTTATATAAGTCTATAATATAGAAATAGCTACTAACTACGCATATATAACTTTATAGTATAGATAACTTTAATCTACTTTAAGCTATAATATACCTTATACCTATATTAAGATCTTACTAATATATTACTAGAACTATAGTAGAGTTTAGAGAGGTTAGTAGCCTCTTCTACTAATAATACTTAATATACGTAACCTACTTATACTATATAAGTACTAGGTAAAGGCTATCTCTATGCCTAGTAAGCTATATATAACCTTATTAGATATAGAATAGAATATAGTACTTTATAAGAATAAGAATACGCTATTACTATAGTAGTCTATAGCGTTTACTAAAAAGAAGACTAGATATATACTCTTCTAAAAGTCTTAGTTAGCGTAGGCTAGTAAATACTATAGACACTCTTATAAGAGCACGCTTCTAGTTATAGAGTTAATAAGAAAAATTATAAAGTCTATTAAGGTTTTGCGCTATAAGTATCTAATAAATATACTATAGGCGTTTACTAAACACTTATAGAATAAGTTTATAAGAAGATAAAAATAGCTATTCTAAAATTAAAAAAGAATAGAACTAATAAATAAGTTAAAACTACTATACTAGAGATAATTAATATCTTAAGTATAAAGAAAGCTAGTAGTAATAATAATACTAGCGCTAGCAATCTTAACAACAAACCTATTAAGACTAATAAACTAGATTATAGTAAGCCTACGTTCGCGCTAAAGAGTCTCTAGCTAAAGTTAATTCTACTAGAAAGGCGTAACTAGAAAATATACTATCTACTAGTAAGAGTAACTAGTAATATATTAAGAGCTAGAGTATATAAAAACGCCTATAATTTTATATATAGAATAGAGCGTTTGCACATAGTAGATAGAAGATACTAGAGAGATTATTAAGCTATTATACAAATATAATATATTTACCTATAGACTAGATATTATAGAGAAGCTTAGATTATAATTATAGTTAGTAATATAACTATAATTATAATACTAGTGTAATAGGCGTTAAGTTATATCTAGTAATAAACGTAGTACTATTTGCAAATATCTATAATATATTATAATACTACTAATAATAGGTATTTATTTACTACTTCTACTACTTATATAAAGAATCTATAGTCTATTACTCTACTCTAAATTACTACTTATATCTTCTATAAGGTAATTAGAGTACCTCTAAGACTCTAGTGCTAAATAATAGTTATACTAATAGATAATTACCTTAATATTAAGACTAGAATACGCGCTCTTTACTATATCTATATACTTATCTACTATAATATATAAGCTATATATTATATATAAAGTAATATACTTATACTAATATTACTATACCTCTAAAATAGTTAATTTATCTTTAGTATAGAAGTAAGTATAGTTTTAATAAGATAGTGTCTTAAAGCAACCTAAAATATAATTAATATAATACTTATTAAACTAGTCTTAGTAAAGTCTACTACCTTTAGTTTCTTTTCTATAGTGTTTATACTACGCTCTATATATATAGTATAGCTACGTTAACTAAGAGATAGTACGTAAAGAGTACGTTTTATTATAGTAACCTACACTAGTATATATAGATAATAGATCTACCTATAATATATTAGCTTTACTTTATAATACGTATTAAGGTAATTTACTATTTTCTTCTATCTATAAACTATAGTCTTATAGAGTATATAATTATCTTAAGCGTTCTATAAACGCTTAAAATAGAGTATTATAGATTATTAAATAGTAGAGAGAACTATAATTCTATTAAATAAAGTGCAACGTTTTTATAGTATAACTAGTATTAGTAGTATAGTTAATAATAACGTATTAGGTATTATTAAGATAGAGACCTAGCTCTTAGTGTTAAGATTATTATAATTAGAGACTTCTACTATTAGATTATATAGCACTATAAGTTTATCTACACTAAGAGTTATATAGTTAGTAGACTTTTTCTAATAATATATTAGTAATAAGATAAACTACCTTCTCTCGCTAACATACACTAGATAGAAAATATACTAGTTCTATAATACTATCTAATTTACGTACTCTAGCGCTAGAGCCTTAGCTTATTATACGTGCTTGCTTTATATAATTACTAGATACTAGTATAACTATACGCTAAAGGTTAATAAGCTTATATTTAGGCGTTTATAATAGTAGTAATAGCTAACTTTAGTGTTAAGGTTAGTGTAAGGTAATTATAGTTATACTAGCTATATTATTAGTAGAACCTATAGAGTGCTAATTATAGTTAGAGACTCTTAGCGTTAATAGACGCTTATCTACCTACTAGACCTCTTCTATAATATTATTCTACTTTCTCTTATATAGTGTATATATCTACTTCTATTTAGCTATATTATTAAGTTCTTAGGTAGTAAGCTTACGCTTAATAGAATTAAATCTATCTTTAAAGCGCTTAAATAGGCTCTTCTCTATAATATCTTTTATAATACGTTTATACTTACCTTAATATATTTAGTAATATATTAATAATATATTAGTAGGTGTTTTAATAGACTTATAAGTAGTGTAGGTTATAGCTCTACTACTTAGATTACTACTTTCTACTAGAAGTACGTAAATATTATATTAGCTATTAAGATAGATTATAAGAGTAGATTATATAAGAGTTTTATTCTATTATTATTAGTAATAGTATACTTGCCTCTAACGTAGATGTTGCTTATACTATAAACTAGGCAAAATATAGCTCTAAGAAGAGGCTTAAAATAGTTATATTTAACTTTCTAGAGAAAGCTATTTTATTACGTTATAGTATCTTTAACTTAGACTTAAACCTTTTTCTAAGTAGTACTAGGTTTTAGCTATTTACGTAGTCTTCTAAAAAAATAGAGGTAGCGTCTATAGATACTCTAGCCTCTATTAATATTCTAAGGTTTATATATAATATATTATAGGTTACTTACGCAGGTCTTAGTAAGTTTTAAACTAAATAGGTAAAGATTCTTTTTTATAGGCGCTATGCTAGTTAAATATAATTAATAGTAAGTTAAAGATATAAGAAGTTAATAGAAAAGGTGTTATAGTTAATAAACAATTCTAGTATTACTATAACTAGTAAGATTAGCTAGATAATATTCTAAAGTAGAAAGACTAAGAAAGGCTTATACTTACTAACTAAGCTAGAATAGCCTCTACTATACCTATAGCTAATAGGCTATTAATATATTATATATAACTTAACACTACTAGACTTTTAGATAATTTCTAGGTACTCTTCTATAAAGAAGCTATAGAGACTTTCTTTGCATATTTTTAGAGTAAAGGTAATACTTATATTATAAATCTTAACTTCTTTTTAGAAAAGTAGAAATCTTATACTCTTTTTTAAAGTATATTTTAGAAGAAATAGAAGAGTTAGTGTTATATAGAAGACAACTTCTTAATACGTAGTCTTTTTCTTTTTAATCTATACTATAAGTAATATTAATAAAAATAATATCTCTTTTAGTGTAAAAGTAAAGGCGTAAGAGCTATATTAGTAATAAGATCTTTATTAACTTTACTTAGCACTAGAATATTATTTTATACTCTATAGCTTTTAGTGTAAAATATATAAATATAAAAGTAGTTATTAATAATATCTTTATTAACTTTAGTTAGTACTAGAATATTATTTTATACTTTATAGTTTTTAGTGTAAAATATATAGACGCAAAAGTAGTTATTAATAAAATCTTTAGTAACTTTAGTTAGCACTAGAATATTATCTTATACTCTATAGGCTTTAAAGTAAGCGTTTTTAAATAAATATATACGTAATATAGTAGTATAGTAATTATTATTAAAGAGCTTAATAAGTTTTAGAGTAAGATAACTATATATAGCTATAGTAGCGCTTTTTTAAGAAACCTTTTATATAGAGAGAATAATAGAAAAAGAGTATAGATAAGCTAAAACTTATATAGTAGATATAATTATAGGCTAGAAGCAAAGAGAAATAGTAGTAGTTAACTTTGTTTGCAGATACTAAGACTAATTAAATACTCTAGCTAGTATATAGTAAAGTAATATAGTAGTAATAGAATGTTAGTAATATATTAATAAGAGAAACGTAGTCTACACTTTTATAATAGCTAAATATATTTTAGTAATGTATACCTAGGTAGTAGCTATTCTTTATACTTTATACTATCTACTTTAACTTTCTTTATATAAAAGAGTTTTCTAAATAATAGAAAAGACTTACTTAGTAGGCGCTACTACTACTATAATTAAACTATAATATAATATATTACTAAACATTAATAAAACTTATAGTAATAGTTAAGACTAAGCCTAGTAAGGCCTAGTGCTATATTATAGTTACTGCGTGCTAGTTACTTTACTTATAACTACTACCTACTTCTAAATTAACTATAACTACTCTACTACTACGTAGTATAGCTAATTGCTAGAGATCTAGCGTAGCTAGTAACTCTCTAGACTAAGATTATCTAGACTTTAGCGCGTTAAATAGAGTAGATAGTAACTCTTCTAAACCTAAATTTTCTCTAGCTATCTCTAACGCATTAGATAAAGCTTTTAACTATATTTATAGAGTAAATATAATATTACCTACTATATAATATATTACTAACTTCTCTAGATCTAGTATTATAGTAATAGATTAGCTAAGTTAGTATTAGCTAAGTTATCTAATTGCATATTCTACTACTTATACCTAATATTAAGACCTTCTATAGAGCTAGAGCTACTAGATCTATCTACTAGAAATATAGATAATACTAGATAAGGTAGAGCTTCTATAATAAGAACTTAACGCCTCTAAGTAAATATAATCTAAAAAGTAAGAGAAAAGTAACTACTAGTTCTAGCTATAATAAGGTAACTAGTGTTATATATCTAGAAGGCTAGAGAGAAACCTATATAAGTTACTAGATAGCTTAGAGAGAGAGTAGAATTAGCTAGATAGGTTGTCTAAGAGCGTAAGAGTAGAAAATACACTCTTTTAGTTTATTCTCTTACTAATATATTATAGTTATAGTTATATCTAGTAATAAAGAAAAGAAGAATCTAAGCTTAGCTAATAAAGCTAAAGATATCTCTAGAGTAAATAATGCTATAGAGTAAGGTTGTACACTAGTAGTTTAATAAACTAAAGTTAGACTAGAAGTAGACTCTAAGGCTATAGAGACTTAAGAAAACTCTAATTAAGGTATAGGTATTAATAACGCGCCTAAATTAGATAGATTTCTAGCGTCTAATAACTTTCTAGAGATTACTACTATTTTCTATACGTATTTTCTAGAGTTCTATTAAAGTAGGTATTAAGTATACTATAAGTAATATATTACTAATTAGTTGCTTAGTTATATTAGTATATATAGTAGGTTATCTAATATTAGCTAGAAGCTTATTTATATTATAGTAGAGAGAAGCCTATAGCCTTTATAATAGGTAGAACTATATTAGATATAATTACACGTCTTCTAGTAACACTAGATAATTTAGATTAGAAAAAGAGTAAAAGTAAATACTAACGTATTAGAGGCTAAATATACTTAGGTAGTAATAGTGCAGCTAGCTCTTGTGTAATAACTAGCTCTAATAAATATTTTAACCTTAGTGCCTTCTATATATACTTTATAATAAGTTTAGTAACTAAATAGAGACTTATAATATTCTAGCTAAGCTACTATAAAGTAGACTAATATTATACTAAGAACTACTACGTACGCGTTAATCTTATTTCTTATATTTTATATAATAATATAATTATAATATATTATAATACGTCTATTTATGCTAGTAACCTTATATACTATATCTTATTAGTTATCTACGTGCGTAATAAGTAACTCTATTAAGCCTACTAGAAATAACTATACTTAGTATATAGACGCCTCTAGTTTTGTACTATATAGCTTTAGCCTAAATTTCTATAAGAATAGGCCTATCTAAGTACGCTTTAGTGCGCTCTAATAATAAAGCCTATATATTATCTATATATATTATATAATAATATACTCTAGAGATTTTCTACTTAGATATAGGTTGTAGAAGCTATAAATATACTTTACTACTACGCGATCTAAGAGGTAAATACGTCTAACTTTATTAGAATAAAGTAGATAATATAGAACCTAAGTTAGAGAGTATATAATAAGTAGATCTAGAGATTAGGTTAATATTCTACTACTTTTCTAGTTATAGTGTTTATATATCTACTTAGTTACTCTAGCGCTTATATTTATAAATTATAGAAACTATACCTAGAGTATATAAAACTTACGCGTTATATAAGCTATACGTATCTAGAGTATTAATACTAATCTAGATAAGTAGAATATATTACTAGTAAAGCTCTTAGAGACGCAAATAGTATAGATTATAGAATAAGTAATAAGTTCTTATACGCATACTAATATATTATAGCTTTCTACTAACGCGTAATAGCTAATATAATAGCTTTTTCTAACTATAAATAATTTAAAGACTACTTTAATATAGCGTACTATACTAGAGTAATTATAGCGTATATAGCGCGTTTCGCGTTATATTATATAATAAATATAGTACTATAACCTATGCTATAGATATATTTATATATAACAAACGCGTCTAACTTTATTAATATAGTAGCTCTACTAGCTATAAACTAGTAATACTTTAGATAAGTAGAGACCTCTATAGAGCTAGCTATATATACTACTAGTAACTTAGTAGATAAGGTAGATACTATAAGTTAGAGAGAAAAGTATATTTAACGCTTACTATACGCTTCTAATAATAATATATAGTTAGAGAAGAACTAGGCGCCTAGTAAAGTAGAAGATAATATATAGATAGTATATATTCTACTACACGTAGTAATATATTACTAATATATTATAGCTAACGCTCTCTTCTAAGAGATAATAATAATAGCTTTCTATTATAGTTTCTACGTTCTTAATAACTTTTATAATGTTGTACCTAAATAAGTAAGCTATAATAAAAATATTACTAGTTATAGACGCAATAACACTAGAAGACATTAATAGTAATATAGAGCTAGACTAGTAGTTTATATAGATTCTACTACTATATTTACTAATAGTAAGGCCTACGTTATTTACTAGTGCTACGTGCCTAGAATATAAATAACTATAATAACTACTTCTAGTACGTGCTATTATATTTAAAGGTACTATAATTTATTAATAGTAGTATAGTAAAATATTAATAACGTAGATAACTTTATACGCTACTCTATTATTACGCACTCTAGTACTAATTATAGTAGTATATATTACTTCTATACCTAATAAAAATAATATCTAATTTTATTAAGTAGATAACTTAGATCTTAAGAGGTAAGTAAAAGCTCTTATAAAGACTAGCTGCCTAAGTATATACTATCTATATTAGATATATATAAAAACTTAGAAATATAAAAGTAGGTTTATAGTAAAAGTGTATAATAAGTCTCTAATATATTGTAGGCTATTTTAAAATACTCTAGTATAAGAACTACGTATTTACTTATATAGAAGACAAGCTTAATTATATATAGGTATAGTAGAGGTAGTATACGTAATAAGTAATTCTATTTATTATATATACTATATTAATAGATTTTAGTAGACGTATATAGAGATACCTTTCTTATAGCGTATAAAAAGAATATAGTAGAGATAATATAGAGAATATTAGTATCTGCGTACTAGAAGGTAATAGCTAAGCTTATTAGATTATAACGTAATATATTAAGTTTATATAATTACGCTTCTACTCTACTAGTAATATATTAATAATAGGTAAACTCTATTCTAATAGCTTTACTAGATACTCTTTCTATCTTTAACGCGTTTAGTCTACTATATAATACTAATACACACACCTCTAGTAACGCGCTACTTACTAGTAATACGTTTAATACTAATAATACGCGTAATAATAATAATACGCGTAATAATAGTAATATATATAATAATAATAACGCGCGTAACGCTATAAGTTTATATAACTATAATAATAGCTTAGAGAGAGTATAACGCGTAGTAGCTACTAATATTTATAATATTAGATATATAGATATAGATATAGCAAACGCGCAAGAATAGCTTCTAAAATATTAGAGAATAAAAAATTAGACCTTTATATATAGAAATTAATAACTAGTTTTACTATATATATACTTAGTTTATTATTATATATTAAGCTACTAGAATAATATAATAAAGCTTAGGTTATTATCTATAAACACTTTCTAATCTCTTAAATGTATATAAGGTAATACTAGCTTAAATAGAATAGATAGAGTTTCTAGCGCCTAAGTAATTATATAGTTTTATATTATTAGTATACTACTAGTAATATATTACATAGTAGAGAAACTATAATTATATAGTACAGCGCTTATTCTTATTCTATATTAATAAGCGTAAAACGCTTTTTTTATTAAAAAAAAAGGTATAGTAGTATAGAGCTAGATGTAGAGAGTAGAAAGATATAAAATTTATAATTTAAAATATAATATAGTATAAGTAGAATTTTTTTTATATATATAGTATAGATATAAAAATAAAAAATATTATTATTTTGTAATAACGTCTAAGCTACACTAACACTATACAACGTAGGCTAAAGGTATAGTATTACTCTATCTATAATTATTTATAATAATAAATACTAATATAATAATTATTATATAGTTTAGACTAAGGTTATTATATAATATACTTTTAATATAAATATAGTAATATTAGGTAGTATTATTAGAGAATTATAAGTCTTAGTAATAATTAGTACTAGGCGTCTAAGTAAAGAGAGGTATTAATATAAGTTTAATAATATATTATAAGATTATATACGCAAGGTTCTATAAGCCTATAGTAATATATTATAAGATATATTTAGATAAACGCTTTAGCTAGAGCTATTACTAGAAGTAGAATTAAAGCTAGTAAGCTTAAGCTACTTCTTATACAAATTAATCTAACGTAAAAGAAGAATAAGCTATCTTTTAAGCTTTTATAACTTCTATTACTAGAACTCTAACGTATTTATAGCTCTAGTAGAATTAGTCTTAAATACTTAACTAAGAGTAGTTAGTATAAGACTACTATTTCTAGAGGTAATAGTTTAGGTAGGTAGAGATAGATTACTAGTAGATTAGTAATATATAATATATATATAAAGTTAAGTAATATATAGAGTACTAGAAGTTATTAGACTCTAATTCTACGTAGCTATTCTACGCTCTTAGCAAGTAACGCTTAGTAATAATAATCTACTTAACTAACCTAACTATATAACTAGTAGCGTAAAGCTTATTATAGAGAAGTAGTCTAACTATTTAAAGAGTAATAATTAAAACTTATTAAGTATATTATAGTGTCTACGCTTTAGTAAAGAGCTAAATAACTAAGATAGTAAACTCTACGTATAGAGTAGAAAGACGTTAGGTAAATCTAATAGAAGTAGTGCGTAAGAGGTAGATAGTAGAATATTACTACTAAGGTTCTTAAATACTAGCGCGTTAGAGAGTAGCACTATAGATAGACGTATTAGTCTAAAAGGCGCGTTAGCTTAGTGCTAATATATTATATAGTAAAGCTTACTTTAGTGTTAGACTTATAAAATCTAGCTTATTAATTTTAGATTTAGAGAAGTTATTAATATTTATAGTAATAGAACTATAATATTAGCTATCTCTAATAGAGTTGTTAGAACTAGAGTTTAGTTATAGTAATTACTTAGTAAGCTATTAATAGATAAATCTATAGAGTAATTAGCTAGGTTTTTGTAATACAAAATATTAAATATATAGATATATTAGTGTTATAAGGTTAATAACTACTATAGAACTAGATCTTAATTATAGTATTAGAAGGCTAAGAGGTACAATATATTATAAGCCTAGTTAGACTAGCGCTAGAGTCTTAGCCTCTATCTATTACTACTTTAGTAGTAACTCTAATTAAACTAATAACTATATAAGTAGAAATTATAGAATACCTCTAGTACTACGTTAATAAATAGCAGCTATATATCTTCTTCTATAGTAGTTAGAAC
Organism: Alternaria novae-zelandiae; assembly: GCF_023758075.1. Classification (NCBI taxonomy): domain Eukaryota; kingdom Fungi; phylum Ascomycota; class Dothideomycetes; order Pleosporales; family Pleosporaceae; genus Alternaria; species Alternaria novae-zelandiae. Next base: position 825,501 of record NW_026056974.1, on the reverse strand, counting down.
TACTACTAGAGTTAGCTACTATAAGAATTTTGTTATTAGTTATAGCGTTAAGATAACTATTAACTAAGAGTTCTATATTACGTCTACGCTGCTAGCGCACTAGGTAGTAAGTTAGTAATATATTAGCTACTAATATTTTCTTTAAGTAATATCTACTCTTTCTAGACTTAAAACTATATATACTTAAGAATTATAATATATTCTATTTAAGATATAGAATACTAGTAGCAAAGTAGTTTTATCTCTAGGTAAGATCGCAATAGTTAAGCTCTATAGCACTAGTAAGGTTAATAAAATACTTATACTATTAAGAAAACGTATATATCTATATATTACTAATATAATATTCTATTTAGTGCTACTAAATATATAGCTCTTATTAGCTACTTATTCTACTATATTACTATATTAATAGGTAGTCTAGAAGGTATATACGTTAATGTTAGATATATATAGGTTAAGGCTAGATATAATAACTAGAATTAATTTGTACCTAGTCTAAAAGAAAAGAGTAGGTTTACTAGAGTCTATAACTTAGTTAATAGGTATAAGTTTAGAGAGTAATATACTAACTTATTAGTGCGTAATATATAGATTTGTATTTCTCTCTACTTTTAACTATATATAGGCTAAATATTAATACGCGCGCTTCTTCTCTTATCTTTTTATCTTAAATAGAATATAATACTTTTTTAATACTATAGGCAAAGTGTCGCAATAGGTGTTTAAGCACCTATTAGGTTAATTACGTATTTTCTCTCTTTTGTACTAGTGTTTTACGCGCTTGCCTATATATATTACGCTGCTCTTATCTAATCTTATAAGAGTAGTAATTACAATTCTAATTACCTAAATCTATTATTTCTAGCTTAATTTTCTCTATAGTTATAAGCCTAGCGCTTTAAAGTATAGGTATTACTCTCTCTGCGTAATAATAACGCTGCAAATAATATATTTAGACGCTTCTCTAATCTTTATTTAACTCTTTACCTTATAATAAGTAAGATAACTAGCTTTTTACAGCTCTCTCTACATTAACTACCTACGCCTATAGTAGCGCTTCTCTCTAACAACTCTAAGTACGTTAGTAATACGCGCGCTACTTACTGCCTTCTCTACAAGTAGCTATAAGTAACTACAGCCTCTTAGTAAGCTTAACACTTATTCTAATAAGTAGCGTAATTCTTAAGAGACGCTCTACTTAGCCTAAGTAGTTTACGCAGCTTAAATTTAACGCGCGCTCTTTAGAGGTATAAGAGAAGATTAATCTAGTAATACTCTTCTCTAGAAATAGCTTTTTTAAAGCTTCTAATTATTCTATCTATCTAGAGAAAGAAACTAGTAAGCGTAATAAGAAGGCGCTCTAGAATAAAGAACTAGTAGTATAGAAGCTTAAATCTACTCTTTTAGTAAGCACCTAAAGTAGGCTTAGAAAGCTTAAGAAGTAGGTTAACGCAACTATTAATCTACTTTTACTACTTCTAGTATAGATTAAGCTAGCTAAGAGCTAAGACTAGTCTCTTTACGTAATTATAAAGTCTCTTAAAACGTAACTATAGCCTTATAATAATATAACTAAGAAGTAGATTAGAAAGAACTACTATACTTACTTAGGCAAGGCTAAGCTAGCAAAGACTAACCTAGAGTAGTAGTACTATAAGTAGAACGCGCTCTATATGCGCGTAAAGGCGTATAAGCTTTCTAAAGTAGATAGTACGCTTACTATCTATAACTTTCTTAACGCGCTAATACCTAGAATAGTAATAGACTAGGCAATTTAGACAAAGCGCAATATAATTACTACTTAGACGCTTAGTATAAAGATCTTTACACTTTCTTAGCTTAGAATCTTCTTTTTAGCACTTATATAGTATTAGGTAGCCTAGCCTAAATTATATAGAATCTTTGCCTCTATTAGAGAAGCTCTATCTACTAATAAGGCTAGCGCTAAGTCTAAGTTACTAAACTAGGCTAAGCTTACTACCTACTCTTACGCTGCTCTAAAGTCTTAGACCTACTACTAGCCTATTAAAAAGTACTATAATATGCTTACTACTATTAGAGCTAAGTAGAAGCGCTTCTAACAGCTTTTGCAAGAGAATAAAGACGTAATTATTAAATACTTAGGTATAAAGCACTTTAAGAAGGCGTGTGTAAAGCTTATTAGTAAGAGATACTCTATTCTAAGCTCTTTAGAAAGCTTATATAATAATAATAGGTACTCTAGAGGTATAGTTACTACGCTTCTTAACCTAGGCATGCTTTAGCTAACGCTAGGTATCTACTCTACTATAGACTATAACGCTTACTCTCTCTTAGCTAGTACTATTCTTAATAATAGAGTAGCTATCTACTTAGTTAACTACTTTTCTCTATTATTAGACTTTAAACTAGCTAGAACTCTTAAGATAGTTAAAGTAGGTATATAGGCTTTTTCTATTCTTAGTTATAGTACGTGCGTTCTAAAGAGCTTTATTAAGCTTATAAGTAGTAAACGCGTTAATCTTATACTTACTAGCGTTATAGTTATAGAGCGCTTCTATATTAATATAGTCTTAGAAGCTTGCCTTAACTAATCTAGAATTTAGTACCTAGGTCTTAATAACACTCTTTATACTAGGTTACTAGTAAGAAGTACTATAGTAGCTACTTTGCAGCGTAGGCTAAACCTTACGTTTATAGAATATAAGCTAATTACTATTTATAATACTCTTGTTATAAATGTAATATCTAAAATAAGACTTAGCTTTACCTCTTAGCTGCGTAGTAATTTAGAAGACCTTTAGTATACTTACGCTAGTTACTTAGACTCTAAGACGCTTAAGGTACTTATACGTAATACTTAGAGAGTAAGAATTAAAGAGCCTACGCGCGTATAGTGTAAGTTCTACGCTCTATCTTATATAAAGTAAGTTATCTCTTATTAGCTAAAGAAGTAAGCTCTCTAACTCTTCTAGAGAATTACGTAGAACCTTTTTAATATACCTAAAGAGCGCTTAGAAGAGAAGTAGATTCTGCTTATTAAGAATAAGTATAGTAGTAAAGTCTACTTTTACCTACTCTTTTCTAAGAAGATAGAGGAGATAATAAGAGCTCTTAAGAAGTTTTAAGTACTTATCTAGACCTATTATTATCTACTTATTATAAGAATTAGCTCTAATAATAACTTTTTAACTAATCTATAGTATAGCAACTTACGCTATAAGGTATAGATAAGAGAGTATAGTATTACGCTAGAGCCTGCTTTTTCTTATACCTATAAGCCTAATAGAGTAGCTAAAAGAGCTAGATAAGAGATTATTACTAAATAGATTAAGATAAGAGAGAGAGCTAATCTACCTAAGTACCTCTAAATAGAGGTAGCGCTTACTACTATTTAGCTCTATAACATAAGTCTTTTATATACCTATACTCTACGCTCTTCTAATAAGAAGTTAGAGTAGTAGTTTATAGAATACTTTAGATAGTATTAGCCTAAGCTTATAAGAAAAGCTTCTACTAATCTATAACCTAATTAGAGCAGCGTATACACCTATAGGTATTACGCCTATCTCTTAAATAAAAATAAAGTAGCTAGACGTAAGCTAAAGAGCTTTAAAACACTACCTAGAGAATATATTAGTTATTTAGTAGGCTATTAAGCTTCTAATATATACTATATATAGATTTTATTACTAAGAGAAGTGTTTACTACGCGTAACGTAACGTTTAATAAGTAGCTCTTCTATAGTAGTAGAGAGCAAAAGCCTTCTAAAGAGAATACTTATATTATAGTTAATATTCTCTATAAGAATAAGTAGAAGAACGTAGTAGAGGCTTATAATAAGCTTCTATTACTCTCTTAGTAAGGTAACATAGATAATAGTAAGCTACTACCTAACTAAATAGATAAGCTACTTAATAGCCTATTAGAAGCTTATCTAGAAGAGTTAGGTCTTATATAAGTAGATCTCTAGGCTAGAGAGACGTAGAAAGTATATGTAAGGCTTACTAAACGCGCTACAGAACTACTATCGCTAGAGACTATACTAGAGCCTTCTAATATAATAAGTATTACTAAGTAGCTTAGTAATAAACGCGTTAATTCTAGTAAGTACTAGTCTATAGTAACTAAATTAGCAAGCTTATTAGATACGCAGAGAGATAACTTCTAAGGTAATAGACTTCTATTACCTATAGTAATAAATATCTCTTAGAATAAAAGAGTATCTAATAGCTCTCTACTTAATCTATAAAACCTATTTACTAAGCGTAAGTACGTAAAAAAGGTCTATAAACCTTCTATACGTAGAAGTAAGCGTTACCTAAGTAGTTACAATAATTATAATAATCTTAGAGGTATAGATATCTACGCCTTACTATTTAACTCTAAGCAGCTTAATAACTTAGAGACTTACTATAGCGCTTCTAATTAGTTATTTAGCTATGCGTACGTAACTCTATATTATATTATTACTACTATAATTATAGATAAGCCTAACAAAGGCTAAGTCTATTAGAATAACCTTCTAGCGCTTCTAACGCTTTAGAAGCACCTCTATAACTATCTCTATAGAGATAAGTTTAAGATAGTAGCACGTTAGAAGATTAATACACTACTTATAGCTAATACCTAGAAGAAAGTAGAGTATATAAGTAGTAAAAAATACTCTCTACTACTTAAGTAGGTCTTTATGTACAAAGTAGATAAGAATAGCTACCTTATAAAGTATAAGGTACGTTTTATAGTGCGTAGAGATATATAAGCTAAGAACACGCTTTACTTAACCTATACTACTACGCTCGCTACGTAATCTTTCTATCTAGTAATAGCTATTACTACTAAATTTAATATAGAGATCTAGTAGCTTAATATTATAGTAGCCTTCTTAAACGCTAAGGTTAGTAGTAATAGGCTAGTATACTATAAGCTTTTAGATAGCTTTTAAAGAAAGAGCTACTACGCTAAGCTTAAGAAAGCTCTTTATAGTATACGTAAGAGCTCTCTTCTCTAGTATAATAACTTCTTAAATACTCTTTTAAAGCTTAGCCTATAAGCTAGTAAGAAGAAGCTTTATTTATACTATAACGCTGCTTAACGCGTCTTTGTACTCTTCTATATAGATAATATTCTACTTATATTTACTAAGTTACACTATCTAGAGGTAACTAAGCTACTTAGTAGAATTAAGAAGACCTATAAGATTAATAATAGAAGAGTAGTAAACTAGTTCTTAAAGGTACGCGTTATGCGTAATTACTCTATAGATACTATTTTACTACTTTATAATACCTACCTTAATAAGGTTATAAAGAAGTTTAGTCTTAAAGATAGTAGCTACTTTCTAGAGATACCTCTACTAGCTAGCAAGCTTCTAAAGTACTAAGAGAACGCTTTAAAGTAGAAGATTAAGGTCTATTAAGAGTATATTAGCTTAGTATTATACTTTACTATTATAATACACTCTAACGTTACGTATACAGTTTTCTAGCTCTCTTAGTTTCTAACTAATTCTTCTTTAGCTTACCTTAAGATAGTAGAGCATCTTATTATATATCTATACTACTTGTAATATAAGAGTATTACGTATAGTAAAAAGGTAAAGTTAGGTAAGAAGCTCTAGATCTATAGAGACGCAAGCTTTATAGATAATACTAAGACGCGCTACTTCTCTTATAGGTTTATTATAACGCTATTTAGAGGCCTAATTATATAGTAGACTACTTACTAGTTAATAGTTATAACCTTAACTACTAAGGTAGAGCTTTTTACTCTTAAGGCTATTACTAAAGAAACTATAGCCTTAAAGCGCTTATTTACTAAGCTTTAGCTACTTATTACTAGCGCCTAGTAGATCTTCTATAATAATTAATAGACTATTAGGCTTATAGTAGAGAGTAGTAAAAGAATCTCTACTAAGCTCTGCTATATTAATATCTAGAATATATAGCTTTGCTAGAAGTATAGTAAGAGCTCTTTTAAAGTGCTCTATAAGCCTACTATTAATATATTAGTAAATAGACTTACTAAGTACTTACCTAAGTAGAAGTTTAAAGCCTTTAAAAAGTAGCTAAATCTTAGATAGGTAGCTTATAAGAATACTAATTAGAGCTTATAAGTAAGTAATAAGTATAAGAAAGGTTAGTAAGTCTAATTATATATTTATAGAGTAGTACTAGGCTCTACTCTAGGCGCTCTATAACTAGATAAAGAGATCTTACCTTCTCTCTAAACGCTTACTACCTCTCTATATAGCTAGTGTAAAGAAGCTTTTATTAAGCTACTATATACTCTAACTACTTAGCCTTACTAGTTAAAACTAAGAGTATAAATAGAGAAGATACTTGCTTAGAGCTCTTAACTTTACTAGAGGCTATTAAAGCTACGTTATCTATCTTAGCTTTAGCCTCTATATAACTATAAGCTACTCTACACTACTTAGCCTACGTTAGTAGAGCGCTAATTCTATAGACCTTCTTTTTATTTAGAAGAAACTTAACAGCTGCGCGTAGTCTATTCTATTTCTACTTACTTCTAAACTAGAGAAAGTAGACAAACTTAAAAGCTATTAGCTTTATAATCTTAGGCTTATAAATAGTTAGTATAAGTAAATAGTAGTCTAGAAGCTTAAAGACTTATATAGAGTTATATAAGTACCTATAACTATACTACTTATACTAGATATTCTTCTTACCTACTTAGTTAAAGTAAAGTTCTTTGCTATAACTAGCGAGCGCGCTTTAAACGCACCTAACGTAGAGTATTACTCTTAGTAAACGTAATAGAGAGAGAGCACTAATAGAGAGCCTAGGCTACTCTTTCTCTTTCTCTTGTTCTTCGCGCACTACTGCGCCTAAGGCTTACTTCTTCTTATCTTAAGAAGTAGAGGCCTCTCTAGTAGTAGTAGTAGTAGTAGCGTTATAGTAGGCGTAGGTAGCTTAGCTAGCGGCTATAGCTACTAGGCGCTATTAAACTTATTTTTACTACTTATTAGCTAAAGAATCTATATAAATAGCTGTAGCAAGTGTCTACTAATAGATTAGATAGCTTATAGACTAATAGGCTGTTAGCTTATAGTTAGACTACTTACTAGAAGTAGTAACTAGTACTATAAGTATTTAGAGCACTTTAGAGATAATCTTGTAAGCTACTAGAGCTTTATATAGTAACTAGTAGGCGCTTTAGAGTAAGATAAAAGCTTCTAGAGAGTACTTATAGTTAGTATTTTAGTAATTGTTAAAGCTAAAAAAAATATTAGTAGGCGCTAGCCTTATTATTGTTACGCGCGCCTAGGCGCGTATAGCTCTACTTAATTACGTAACGCTTACATAAGTAGCGCGTAGCTAAAAATAGGTAATCTACGCGTAACGCAGCTTACCTAGAGAGTATATTATAATAGGTATTTAAGCACTTATTAAGTTAATTACGTATTTTCTCTCTTTTGTACTAGTGTTTTACGCGCTTACCTATATATATTACACTACTCTTATCTAATCTTATAAGAGTAGTAATTACAATTCTAATTATCTAAATCTATTATTTCTAGCTTAATTTTCTCTACACAAAGTAAACGCTATAAAATATTATAACCTACTTTAGCTACTATTACTAAATATAATACTTTAGGTTAATATCTAATAAATACGCTCTAAGACCTTGCGCAATATATTAGTATAGTATTAGATAGTAGTAGCTTTACTATATACCTACTATTTGCTTACTATCTATATTAGTAACTATAGTTTAGAAAGCTATAGCTCTTTGCTTATAGAGATAGCGCTAGCGTAGTGTATACCTAGTGTAATTCTATATAGCTTAGAAAAACTAATAGAAATACTTATAGTATTCTTTAGTTAAATTATATAACGTAATAATCTAACTAGATATTATAACTTTACGCTACTATAGATAATAATAAGTAAAGATAACTTTATTTATGTTAGAGTTATATATATACTTAAAGAATATATTTACTTTAAATAAGAATTAGAGAAGAAAGTTATCTACTTATTCTTTAAAGAAGTAAATTATAGAGTAGTTATCTTCTTTAGCTTTAATAGTTTAAATATAGCGCTACTATAGTATTAGTAGAGTTAGTTAACTATATAACTATACTAGTGTACTTATATCTAGTTTTATCTTATAATACTAGTTAAACTTCTACTATAGTCTCTATAAACTATTACCTATTAGATTTACTATATACTTAGCTATATAGAAGTAGCACGTAAGGTAATTAGTATTAGTAAATACTACGTGCAATTCGCTAAGTATCTTTACTCTATACTTTTTAAGAAGTTTATAAAGTTATAATAATTATTAGAACTATACTAGATAATATATTAATAATAATTTAGTTATTAGCTAGAGCGTCTATACTATAGGTTATTAAGAGTATTATTACTATAATTATAATAGTAATAAGTTACTTTATATAGGTAGAAGATAGTTGTTTAGAAAGTAGAGGTATATAGTTATAAATGCCTTTAGCTATAATAATAACTTAGAGGTAGATAGTAACGTTAAGAGGTATAATAAACTAGAAGATATAAAAGTATTTTATAGCTTTATTATTATTTAAATAAATTATTTTATCTTTTTCTTATAGATAATTAATATCTAATACCTTTAGTAAAACATTTACTAGTAGTTATAGAATACTTTACTACATAATCTCTTCTTACTACTATAGATATTCTTAATAATACTATATACACTAGACTTAATAGAAGCTTAAGCGCTAATAAGTTTAATAAGGTATAGAATATTAACACCTAACGTAGTATTAAGAATCTTAACTTTATAATAGTAAGTACTCTCTTAAGCCTCTATTACGTAGCTATAGTATATATATTTACGTAGAGAGTAATCTAGTCTATTAGTTTTCTCTTTTTAAATAGTAATATAGTAGTCTAGTGTTTATCTTATATAGAGCTTCTTCTACTTAAGTAGTCTTTTCTAGGTAATATAAAGACTATAATATATTAATAATAAAGTAGCTACACTTTATAAGATCTACCTATAAATTAGCTTTAGATATTATAGAATCTAGGTTTTTATTCTTAACTATAATATAGTAGAATATTATCTTCTTTTATAAATCTTCTATTATCTTAGAGTAGTAAAGGTCTCTAAGCTTAGGTACTAGATACTTATAGTGCTTTATAGATAAGTAGTTAAATTAGTAAATATTAACTTAAGTCTTTAGGTAGTTATAGTACGTATTAGATATAGTTCTACTAGCTCTATATATACTATATTAAATATACTTTACTAGGTAAGCTTAGTTTATATAGCTAGTAGATATATATACGCATAGTAAAGAGAGCTATTACTTAATCTCTAGTCTTTCTAGTAATATTAATAATATAAGTAAAGCTATTTATAGCTATACTAGAGTACTTATTATAATAGTTAATATACTAAAGGCGTTTAGCGTATATTATATAACTTTATAAGTTAGCACGTTAGTAACTATTTAGTTAACTAGAGTATATTAAATATAGTAATAGAGGCTCTTAAATAGAGTAATACTAATATAATCTTAATATATTATAGTGTTACTATTAATATTTTACTAACTTTATAAGTACGTAATTCTTTTATATCTTCTTAAGAAAGCTAATAGTTTTCTAGTTTAAGAAAACTACTACAGTAGGGTGACAAAAAGAAAGAGACATTTTAAAAGTAATCTTTTTTAAAGCTATATATCTAAATAACTAGACTAGCTAGAACTAAGATTTTTAGTTTTCTAGAAAGCTAAGAACTTCCTCTTTAAGTTAGCTTATCTAGGCCTTTGCTTAGTAAGCATGTATAAGAAGAAAAGTAACGTTAAACATAGAGTAAAAAAAAAGCCTAGTTTAATATAGCTACATCTTTTTAACTAGCGTATAAAAAGTTCTAAAAAAAAATTACGTAATACTAGCTTATATAATGCTTACGTAAGTAAAGTTTCGACTATAGTTTCTTATCTAAACAATTTTAAAAATTTAAAAGAAAAAAAAGTACACTAAAAAAAGGCGCTAAAATTACGTAAGCTTCTTTTAGTCTTATTCTATATATTTTTCTCTTTCTAAGTCTAACTTTTCTCTTCTCTATATTCTCTCTATGTCGGCAGAACTTTTGAAATTTGAAAAACAAGTTTACACTCTATCTTTGCAACAACTATCTACTAGTGCTATTAGTACTATACTAGAAAAGTCTTCTAAGTCTATTATAAACGCTCTACAACGTATTAAAAAGAAAAAAAACACTTCTACTACTCTTTCTAAGCCTAAACTAGGCTAGCCTTTAAAGATCTCTAAAAGAGCTACTAGAGTAGTTAATAGAGATCTAGAACGCAGTTCTAAAAAGACAAATTAACGTATTCTAGAAGAGAATAATCTAGACTTCTCTACTAGATCTCTACAACGCCTATTAAGAGCAGAGAAATACTCTATTTCTACTGCTAAGAAAAAGCAGCTTTTAAACAAAGAAAAGGCTTTGTTTAGAAGAAAATACGCTAAGAAGACTCTTAAAAATATTAGAAATATAAACTTTAACAAAGTTATATTTTTAGACGAGTCTTCTATATAGCGTAGGCACGGTGCTAGGCAAGAATACGTTAGAAAGAGAAGAAATTAGAAGACTAGGCCTAAACAAGTCTCTACAACCAATACTAGTACGTTTAAAAAAATTCTGAATAAGCTAAATTATTCTCTGGAAAATCTAGTATTTTTCTAGTTTTTTAGATTATTTTTAGCTAGCTTACTAACTAAGTTATAGCCTGCGACATTACTATCTTTGTTTGGGGAGCTATCTGGATAGGTGGAAGATCTAAGTTATACATAACTAAGACTCTACAAGAGCCTAGAAGCTTTATAAATACAAGATATATAAGAGAGGTTTTAACTCTTATAGTTAAACCTCTTTTTAAAAGAGGTAAGAAAGAATTCTTTTAATTTTAACTTTAAACGACTATAACTTAGTTAATTCTTATTATTTTTTAAAAATTTTTTTATATTTAGAAAGCTAATATCTTCTTCTATCTAGGGTAGAAATTTTAGCAAGATAACGCTAAGATTTACAAAACCCTAGCCGTTTTTAATTAGTTTAGAAGGAATAGGATTTCTCTCTTTGAGCATCCTACCTATAGCCTAGATCTAAATCCTATAGAAAACGTCTAGGGTTTACTAAAGAATAAGCTAGCAAGAAGACCTACTAGCTTCTTAGGCGTAGGAGCTAGTAAGAAAGCAGTAGATTTGTTTTCTACTACTATTCTAGAAGAGTAGGTAGCTATACTGCAGGAATTAATAGATAACTATATTAAAAGCTTACTTAGGCGTTATAAGGTAGTAAAAAGAGCTAAGAGTTAGTATACTAAGTACTAGTTACTAGATCTAGCTAGCTTATAATATAAAAAGCTTAAAAAACAACTTTTAAATCTAACTATTGCAAAAACAGATAGAATAACTTCTAATTTAAACTAGTAATAGATCTAGGTGTATATAATAGCATATTAAAATTTTAGCGAAATTGATACTGTAAACAAAAAGATATAGGCTAAAAAGAGCAGTGCTTTTTAGTATACTCGAACACTGCTAACGTTACGCTAGTTTTAGCTTACTAAGCAAGATTCTAAAGAGGCTAACTTAAAGAGGAAGTTCTTAGCTTTTCAAAACACTAAAAATCTTAGTTCTAGCTAGTCTAGTCGTTTAGATATATAGCTTTGAAAAAGATAACTTTTCGAATGTCTCTTTCTTTTTGTTACTCTACTGTATTATAAAGATTATAATAAATATATAGTAGACGTATATAGCTATAGAATGTTATTAATATAAGTTTAGTATTAAGTTAAGGTAAGAGACTAGTATTAGCTAGAAGATAAATATCTACTAGTAGGCGCTTAAAGACACTATTATAGTATTAGATTTTAAGAGCCTTACATTATACTTTATTTAGAGCCTTTAGCTTATCTTAATTATATAACTATAGTATTTTAATAGTATATATATTAATATAGAGATATAGGTAGTATAATAGAGTTATAAATATATATTTATAAGGTATTATATTATTAATATATTATAATAGTATAAAATAAGCAACGCGTAGAGTAAGTAGCTAAGTATTATAAATTACGCATAACTATGCTATAACTTAAAGTTAGCTTAGTAGTGTAGAGTAAAAAGTCTATAGTATTAGTAAGAGCGTTATATAGGCTGTGTAGTAAGAGTAGAGAGTATAGTTTACTTTAGCGCTGCGCTGCTTTGCTGCAGGCTAGCGCAAGTCTAGAACTAGATATGCAGCGCGATGGATGCAAAACACCGAAACATGCAACTGTGCGATGACGATTGGGATGATGGCCGTCTTGCATGTGTTAAAATGGGTTGCGCTGCACACCTTCCGTTCTAGTCGTCCAGCCACTGCCAGCCCCGCAAATAACGGGCAGCGGAAGGATTCCCGCCTGACTTCTGCCTGCGTCAACCTCTACACAGCTTTCTCGAGCAATGTCGCCGTGATCCGACCACCAACGGGCTTCAATGGCGGCGACCTGTGCTCGTCGTACAATTCTTCACCGCGACCAGGAACAGCACCAGCTCGTCACCACCCCACGACCCGCAATTGCGCAGCCTCCGCTTCTGCGAATCAAGGCGCGCCCCATTGAAATCCAGCGCAACAACGGGTGACACCACGCCAATCACTCGCCACAATGGCCGACTTCCATGAGACAAGATCGCCCCTGACAAACGAAAATGTCCAAGCATGGGCGCGTGCGAATTTTGCCGCGCCCTTTCGCGCCCTGCCACGCGCCGCAAGACTGCATTGGATCCAGTTCGACGAGAGCTTCACCATCAGCAGAGCCATCTGGCGCGGGCTCGGCCGCTCCACCCACAAGCAATTGCTTGTCATCGGCGGATATGCGCCAGGCCCCGCCGGCGACGACGATGAACCCATAGATCGGGTCACCGCGCACGTCCACGAAGATGAGGCCGAGGTCAGCTTTTATCGCATTACCGAGTTGGAGGACGGCGCACACGAGTTGCAAGCTGTGAATAGTACCAGTACTGTTGCTTTCCATGCGCCTTTTTGTGATGTTGGAGACGATACCGGCGGCTCCAAAGCCATCCATCGTGTGTCGGCCCTCATTCTCTACTATTTCTTGGCTGCTGGCCACGTGAAGGAGTTATGTCGGACGAGATCAGATCCTACCATGTTTACCAGGAATTTCCGAGACGCGTGTTTGTGGGTGCAGAACGAGGGGGAAAGACCATTGCTGCCGCCGTCTAGGAAATCGGAACCCAGTACGCCCATTGAAAAGGATTCGATCGCTGTTCGGCCAAAGCGATCATCTACCGTCTGTATGTCAATTTTGATTGTCATTTGGTTGATAATGTACTGACAAGAGGCAGCGTCATTATCAAGGTCCATACCGGAAGACATCCAGGTCCAGCCGCCATCCATCAAACGCGCAGCAACAGATAACTTGAGCGTCAAGATCAAACGCGAACGCGATGAAGACTACCCCAGCATTGCATCGGCTATTCGTCCCAAGAAACACCGTCGCACCGTCAGCGAGCAAATCGTGCCACCCTCAAATCTCAAAGACTCAACTTCCGTCCCATCACCATTATCTATCCTCAGCCCACGCAGTCCAGCACCAGAGCGTGTGAACCGCGCATTAACAGATCGAATCCAACACCTCAAAGACGAAAACGCCGGTCTCAAAGCCTCAAACACCAGCCTAGAAACCGAAAAGACCGACCTCCAAAAGCGTATGGAAAAAGAATCCCACGCCTACCGCGGACTACAAATCGAATCCGACGCGCTGAAGAAAGAATCCGAGAATATGAGGAAGGAAATGATGGCTATGAAAGAGCGGTTGGAATCTGTCGAAACATCAGGCGAAAAGATGCGGGTGGAAGTAGACCGGTTAACAGCTGTGGAAGAAGCAAGCAAAGAACTACGAAAAGAACTCAGGAACGAAGTCGAAAAACTGAGAGGACGGGTCGAAAGAAGCGAGAAAGAGGCTGAGAATGCGAAAGAAGAACTTCTCGCTGTGAGGAGAGGACTGACGAAAGAGCTGGGCGAGGCGGTCAAGAAGTGGGGTGCGTAAGCGACGGGACGTGTTGGGGAATAGCGTTGGCTGTTGATTACTTTTTGTTCTTTTGTCAGATGATTTTGGCGGCAGAGGCGGCTTGTGGAGGGATGTTGTACATGATGTGCAAGGATGGGGTTTTTAGGGCATTTTCTTTTGGTTTGATGAAGAAGCGGCATCCTCGGCGTATTACTCGGCGTCTCTATTTCTCCTTCGATAGGGTTGGGGGCAGCTCGCAATTTCAATGGGATAGCACTGCAGCGGTGTTTTCCGGGCTTGTTATTGGAAAGGTCATGTGTTTGATGGTCTTTGTTGATGCTGACATATCTGAAAAGCTTACTTGAGATTATCGATGATGCCTGCTACTTCTGCTGTTACAACGGGAGTGGAAAGGTCCGAGAATGTATACTCCATCGACGCATCGTATCCTCACGCCCTGATACGCTACGCCTTTTTCCAGAAATCGGTTATCCTAGTCTGGTTCTTACCCTTGGTCTCAAGCTTGACCTCGACCTGATCCTCAACCTTTTCCTCATCTTCTTCGTCATTCTCTTCATCATCCTCGTCATCGTCGCCATCTTCTTCATGGTTCTTCGTCATCTTCGTCATCTTCGTCACTGTAACCCTCATCCTCATCCTCAGTTTCTGACTCAGACTCTTCCCACATCTCCTCCTCGACCTCGATTACAACGTCTTCCTTAACTTCCTCCTGAACATCTTCGTCAATCTCCTGCTCAGTCTCTACCTCAGCAGCTTCCTCGGCCGTTCCATCCCCTCCTGCCTTCTCAGCTTTTGGCCTCGCCCTCCACAGCGCCATCCCAATACCTTTACTCTCCACATCTTCCGCCTCTTTCAGCTGTCCCATGAAACCATAGTACTCAGTATACTCCTCACTCGCCAGGACCCAGCGCTTGGGATGTCGAATGCCCATCTCGCCGATCAGCCCGTCCGCAGCGGCTACTTCATACTTGTGTGGCCACATATTTTCATACTTGAGCTCGCGGAGCTGATCTTTCCTACGCATTTGCCCCGCGTGTTGGGCAGTATAGGTGTGCATCTTACCGACAAGTTTCTTCGGCGTGGGCTTGCAGCTAGGAAGGAAGTTCCAAGCGAAGCAAACCTGCTTAGTCTGAATACGCTGGCCCGCTCTAATATAGTCGCGAGCAGCTTGTTTCCCGATATATTTCCTCATTCCCCTATCGTTAAGTCGCTCGTGCTGTACGCGCGCAAAGCGGAAGAGCTCTGCGGTCTTGTACCACTTCCGCTTTGGCGTGGAGTCATATTCATCATACTTGTTGAAAAGGCGATCGGGTGCTTCGTGCTCTTCTTCACAGATGGCGTCCCAGTCCAGCGAGTTTTGGAACATAAGCCAGTCGTGCCCGCAGTTCTCTCCTAGAGTGTCCAGGCTGTCTCGCAGCATGCTGAGGACGCTAAGGTACTTTTCGATCTGAGCGACTGTGCCCTTTTCGCTGTTGTCGGAAGCATCAGTGATTAAGAGTGTGACCTTGTCGAACGGGTGGAAGAGGAGTGCGCGCCATTGTGAGATTTCGTCCCTCCAACCTGTACCGGCGTGCAGCTTGAGATCCTGTGATGCTTCCTCACGACGCCAGTTGTCTTTCTCAGCCTCGGGGATCATCGCAATCTCAGCGAGAGCTTCGTCGAAAAAGCTGATGTCCAGGGTGAACGTGACGGATTGCAGCGCCTTCCATCCCTGGTGAAGAGGAATGCTTCCATGTAAGCTGATGGGATGCCCACACTCTTGCTCGAAGTCCTTGCAAAATTCATCGAAGAACATCTTTAAGTGGCGAGCCGCTGCTTCGGATAGTTCCTCCGTCATGTTAGCGACCAAAAGTTATCAGTTCCTTATTCGGAAACAACTTACCAGGTTAGCCTGTTTACAAGCCAACACCATACCACGGCAATCATCCTCTTTCTGCCAGCGCTTCTTATACGGTAGAGGCGGGAGCCATTCGTAAAGGAAGTCGTAGATACTCATGCGGACGTCGCGGTTCAGCAGTGTGAAGAACATGGCGTCTTGAACTATCGGGCTCGGTATCAACATTCCAGCGTCCTGCATGGTCTTCTGTTGGATAAAAGAGTCGCTGGTAGCTGGAGTGAGCGCGTGCTCTGTCATAGTGACTCTGTGGGCGGTTTGTTTGCTCCAAGCTTGTAGTTGAGCGGTCTCAACTGAGGTGCAGTAAGCGTTGAGTGATTCTAGAAGTGTGATGGGCATTATGTAGAGGTAGGAGGCGCGGAAGAAGCGCGTCAATGCGCTTTGAGATCGCTGCACGGGCGAAGATCCGGTGCCTGGAGGATTTTCGGTGCCTTCCAAGGTTTGACCACGTTGAGGGACCGACTACCAGTGAAAGGGAAGATTTAAACTGCACTATTTTAGTAATAATCGCGGTTTCTGTATGATAGAGATTGTAGAGAGTGTTCGTATTCTCATTGACTACTTTGAACATCAAGCCCATCAGTCTTCTCCCAATCCAAGACATCAGGGAAACTCAAACGTAACCCGTTTCCTATTCTCCTTCTTCTCCATCCTCCTTTCTACCTCTTCCTCCTTTCCCTCTTCCCGCACCGCCACCTCTATTTCCCGATCCCCCAACCCAAACGCCCCAACCCAAACGCCCCAACCCACCTCTCCGCAACCGCAACCGCATTCCCCCACCTAACCCTCTTCCACCCCCCTTTCCGAAACTCATCTAGGAGAATATGGCCTAGAACATGTATATCCCTCCTCGCCCTCGTCAACGCCTCCGTCGTCGTCCGCCCGCTCATCCTGACCCCATTTCCGGGTGGCCCCTCCAAGCTCGGCATCATACAAAGCGCAGCATGCAGCCTCGCTTTGTTCCGCATGAAAATGTTTTGCTGACTCAGATCATGGGGAGGGGAGGGAGGATGCATGTACCCCGCTGCCAGACCGAAGATGCCCCAGCCGAAAGACTCTTGTGGCAAATCGCCTACTGATAAAATCTCTTCGAGAACGACGATGGAACTGTCCCAGAGGAGGGTGAAGAAGTCGAGGTCGGATTTTGTGCGGCTGGGAGGCTGCGCGCTGTAGGTGCTGTCTTGGGCTGCGGCTAGGGAGAAGGCGAGGGATGTGAGGGATGGGGAGGAGGGGTAAGTGGGTCTGCGTGGCTTGAGAGAGCGGGTGAAGACTGATGTGGCGGGGAGGGTGGTGTAGGGGCCGTGGTGGGTGATTAGGGCTTTGGAGTGGGAGAGGAGGTGGATGAAGCGGGTGATGTTTGTCATGCGGATGGCAGAGGCAAGAATTTCTTTGTTGGGTGGTAAGGCGGGTAACTCGCCATTGGTTGTTGGAATGCGGTTGCAAGACTGGCTGGGGGAGTCCATTAATGGCGCGCGAGTCTCAGCCATACTGATTACAGTATGGCTACCTGGTGTTGATACGCTGCTGCTAGCAAAGTACTGGAATACAGCTTGACAGACACTGTTGAGACTCTGATGGTACCGTGGGTGAGACAGAGAGCTCAGGAGCGGCGGGTGGAGATAGAACTGTGGGTGACGTGAATTACAGCCAGCGTTGGTGAATGTGTTTTGCGCAGGTGACGCCACGCTCCAAGATACTCTCACGCTTTCATTCTTCTGACAACTGATCTAGTGACGTTGGAACGCGTGTCCGTCAGAGCGCCGCGACGTGAGTCGATGAGACATAGCTTCTATGACACGGTGTATCGTCGGGTGTCATGGACAGCCTGAAGTGAGAATGTGGCCCGTTTGCTCAACTGAGATAACTGAGAAGGCGGTGAGACATACGGTACTCATTGCGAGAGTTCACTCGGGCACTCGGAATACAGGGCTCAGAATACTCCCGCGAGTGAAACTATGTCTCAAGCTATCGCGCAGTTGAAGCCTCGGCGGTGCCTCAGGAAGCTTCGCAGGGCCCTCATATTGCTGCTGAACCGTGACAGTGTGTATAATCTGCCCCTCTGGAGTTACCGGGACATCTTCATCTGTGACGACAATTTTCGGCGGGGACAGGTTTTCTTCCAGGTCTATGTCGTGAGGTCCATGAATCTGTATGGTCGTCATGTTGCCAGGTATCGTAGGCACCAGATCGGAAGGGCTCAGGCTACGGCGATATCCGCGGCGATTTTTTCGTAAGCGACCACCTTCTTGTGAAGGATAGTAGTTGCGGCCTCGTTCTTCGCGAGGTGCGTCGGCCAGACCCATCTTCCATAGACAGTGACGAACGAGCGGACGGAGTGTCGCGATACTTCCTGCGGTAATGCCGATGCCAGGTTCGATAGTGCTCCACAAGGCGACGTCAGTGGTGGCATACAAGAAATCGGGACCTTGAACGAGAGTGTGAATGTATGCCATACGAATGGCAGTACCGGTGCTTCCAATCGCTGCGAATGCGAGGATACCGGCGACCAATAGCTTTGTCTTAGTCCTCATCTCCAAGCCCCATACAATGAAGAAAGGCAACAAACCAAATGCCCAATCAGCCATTGCGTTGATGGCGGCGAGGGCATAAGTAATCCCCAGAGTTGGGCCGTTGTGTATGCATCTGTCTGAGGCTGGGTGCACGTTCCAAAAGTCCGAAACTGGATCCATTAGCGAATTTGACAACGAGCGCTTGATTGATGCTTACTGGGAATGCATTGAAGCAAGACTAGAAAGAAGTAGACAAGACCGCATAGTACAGTGCCTAGCATGAGTATCCGGATGGCCCAGATGTGCCAGCGCTCGATTGCGACCCGCAGGTAGAAGTAACCGATGGCAAACTTGAGCAGACAGTTCGCTATCACGTAGAACAGCTCGCACAGATACCAGAACTGTATCGAGTCAGATGTCAGATAATGTGATGAGAGTGTTAGACTGACCAAAAGTGCTGTCTTCGCATCGCTATCGCTCAACTCCCATCGGTGGCGACCAGTTCCATGCATCGCGGCAATGATCTGACATGGTAGGTATACGGTGAACGTCAACTACAAGCTTCATCAGAATAATCTCCGATTGAACACGAAACGTGACAACTTACTAGTGCCGCAACCATGTACGAGTCATCTTTTCCCCATGTCTTCATCAATACCGCGCGTACGTAGATCCGTAGGAGAACAGTCGTCCATGTGAGCACAAAGAACAGTGCAGCCACAGCGAACACTTCGGGACTGCGGTCGTCTTTGCTCATGTCGGAGATGCTTTCCGGCTATTGAAGCTTCGTTGATTTTCCGTTAAAGCGATGCGATCTCTCATAGCTACCTACAGTCGTTCATCCGAATTGTTGCTGAAAAACTCCATCGACAAACAACAAGATGCCGAGGAAGGCTCCAATATTAGCAGACCCTGGAGCATAGGCACCGTTGATAGTCGTGCCAGGCGCGATAGTCTCCGAAACTGGCCAGAAGCCCTGCCGCGCAAGACCAGTGGAAGCCAACGACCCACTATTGAAGATCGCGTTCTTAACCGAGTCATGAACGATGTGCCGGACGGTCTATTCGTTCGCGAAAGAGCGATAACTTCGATGGCGGGCCTCTTAGGCTGCATACCTCAGCTGCCAACCTCAACACGGAGGCATCTCCTCAGGACAAGCCACACGGTTAATCTCATGCAAGTAACTTTTGACATGTTCGGTCGAGACGTGAACTGCCGGAAGACTACGTGGTAGATCTGCAGATTGACTTTGTGCAGACATCATCGGTACCGACCGGAGGGCCAACCGTTGAGATGCGGAGGGAGACTCCTAGCGGCGGCTTCAGGCTGGTAAAGAACATGATACACGGCATGCGCTGCCACGGCCAAGCCACAGATCCGAATCCGAAAGCCGTGATGGCCCAACGCGGGTTGAAGCAGTCTAATGTTTTGGAGTTGTGGTTAGGCGCGTCTGGGCAGGACGGCGATTGCCGTGCCGCGGTAGATCGGCACAGGGATACCCGTTGAGCGAAAGGGTTAACCTGGCCTGGCCACATGGCAGTGCGGTACGCCATCTTCAAGGCTCTTTCAATTTTGTAATCTACTCGTCATTGTCACCGCGATCGCCACAATAGCATCACGACTTCGACGTTTTGAGGAGCGGAGAGCGAGTGGTTCGGCATCGCAAGCGCAGACATCGCAGTTCCCCATCCTGCCAGCCGTTACGCCATGTCTTAGGGCCGATTGCGTGCTGTCCAAGCCAAGAGGACAGACCCCTATCATCGACACTGCGATTGTTCACTCTCCCCTCACGGCTTGTCAACGCTCTGGCGGAGTCTGTCGCTTATTTGCAGCACGGGTTGCGACAGATCATGGTATCACAAACTTCCAAGACGCGTTACTCACATCCTGTCTAAGTAGGCTTATGTGTCTTCCCTGATTGATCCGCAGACAATCTTCAACTCACAGGCAATCCATTCATTCTCTCGGCGACTGCTAGACATCTTGATTCGTAGCAATGGCTTGCCGGACAGGTAAGCAAGGTTGCAGATGCCGGCAAACTGCTTGCGTCGGGTAGAGACATCGAATTGCTGTCTTGAGCACAGTCGCACACCCGCGAATATAATGGAACACAACCGTTCGGATCTCAGCATCTCACCTTTCCTTCAAAGTCGTATCTCAACCATCTCTTTGTATACTCACTACCCCAAGGGTGTCCATAACAGCGATCTGTATCCAAAGATTCCCTTGTTGTTTGTTTGTTGATATGACTACCCAAGCTTATAGCACTTGCGCCCTCCCGGAAGGTCTTCGCTACTATCTTCTTCGCGGCAGCGTAATGGTCCCGCTGGTACCAGTAGACCAACTGCCATTCCAACTTCAAGGAATCCCACGCCAGTTGACTCATCGCCAGATCTCAGATGGAGCCTGGAAGCTTTGCTCAGAGACAAACGAGATCCCTTCGGCTCTCCTGATCCAAGCGCCCACATCCAGCAGCTTCTCGCCTCGTTCCACTACGACGACGCAGTCACGATACCTAGCGCCAGACCACCATGTACGTGCGGAGCCGCAAACAATGCCCGTGAGCGGCATTCACTCTCCTCGACTATCTCATACCCTCCCAACGATCGTAAATACGGCAGAGCCACCTCGTCCAACCCCTACCACTACTCCCGTACGCCCATCCTCACTCACCGACACCTTCGCCTCCATCTACCAAAAAGATGCACAGCGCCTCGGATACCGCGTGCCCCACCCCTCTGGCATCGAGCCCGACCCATCCAAGAAAGAGTACTGCACACACTGGATCAAGACCGGCGAATGCGACTGGACAGCCATCGGATGCAAGTTCAAGCACGAAATGCCCGGCATCGAGAAGCTGCGTGAACTGGGCTTCGTCAGAGGAATCCCGAAGTGGTGGAGAGAGAAGTCTGCTATCGGGCCCAGGCCGCCGACTTGGATGCAGCGAAGGCTGGCGGCGAATGAGGAAGCGGATCTGGATGGTGTGGTGCCGGAAGCGAGAGTGTTTCCTGACCCTTCGATGTTTTGGACGAGGAGGAGTGGAGAATGTGATCTGCTGGGGGATGAGGTGCAGCAGCCGCGTGGTATTTTCAAGAGGAACAAGTCTCCTGGGCAGACTACATCAGAACGACTGACCTCTCCGTCATTGCCAGTTCAGGAACCCGATCGGCGTGCTAGTCAAGTATCAGACCTCCTCATCGATCTCGACGATAATCCTGCTCCTCCACCCAGCCCCGAGTCCTCTCTTACTTCCGAAGCCAGTACAGGATCCAGTCCGGTGCAGATCCCGTCCAGTCGCCCTTCTACCTCGCCACCATCAACTCCCAGCATCGGGTGTGGAAATTTGTCACCGATCGAGAGCAAGACGCCATACAAACCCGTCGTCATCAAGAAGCAAAATGGGGACTCGACCACCCGGCGCCACTCCCAACTCTCATGGGCCTCTGATACCGAAGACGACACTCCCGCTCCCCCCAAACCCACAACTCCCACAACTACAACCAAACCCTCTCGCCCAGCCCAACAGCGACGCAAACCCGCTCCTCGCGGCGATAGCAAACGCGCCGCCACAACTTCCACGACTCCGACGCACCATTCCGGTCTTGCAGCTTCTAAGCACGCCACCGATGATCGCGCTGGAAGGAACAGTGCAAGTCATGCCAAGAACGCGAACCGTAAGATTCACGGTAAACATGTGGAAGATATCGGTGTACCAGAGCGCTTACATGCGGAGATTGAGCAGTTGAGGAGGGAGGTGCATCAGAAGGAGAAGGAGAGGGTGAAGAAAGGTGGGGGTGCTGTGATGGCGGCACCTACAGCTGCTGGTAGACGGACAGCTGTGTGAGTAGAAGTGTGTGAGTAGGAAAGGTGTGCGGCGGTCAGGTGATGTGTGACGAAGTGTGGGCACATGTTGTGTGACAATGTTCGGCACGAGGCGGTAGGTAGGTGATGAGATAAGTTGTAACCAATGCCGAAAAACTGGGGGCGTTGGTGGTAGTATGGCTATATCTGATGAGTGTGTTGCATGAAATTGTCTGGCTTTTCCCACTTTCCTTTGATGTAGACTTGGGTGATCTTGTTCTTTAACGAATTCAGTTTTACAAAAAGCTGCTGTGTTGACGATACTACGCTTTTCAAGAGGATCTGATTGGATGGGCATATATGCAGTTTTACGACAATGGTTGTCTGGTATAGGGTTAAATGTATTGATCGAGACTTCACGTGCGTTCATGACTGAAACGGGTCAGACTGAACCACCCTTGAGTAGTCTGTCGATGCGATTGTATGTCGATCACACCTGGACCGATAACCAAACCAGCAATTCTGGTTCCACAGGAATAATCGCGTATGCCACGGTCGCGCATACCCTCCTTCAACGCGTTACCACTACCCAGCACCTAATCATCCATACCTCCCTCTTCCTCACCCCTCAACCCTTCCTCTCCCCATCCTTACACCTCTTGACCCCCGCCCTCGCATTCGTCACACCCTCCGCAAACCCCACCTTCTTCGCCAACTGCGCCGCTTCCTCATATTTCCTCTTCGCCTCCCCAATCCTGCCTTCCATCTCGTAGAACTCGCCGAGGTTATGCGTCGCAACAGCACAGCCCATGTCGCATTCTTCATTCCTTTCAGAAGAAGAAGACTTGATCTGGGCTGCTTGGGCGAGGGCCCGTTCTGCCCATTGCCGTGCTTGGTCGATGGCGAGGGAGCGCGGCGCGGAGTTTGTAACGGGGAAGGAGGTGGGGGCGGAGGACATGGTTATTGCGTTGGAGGAGGTGGGGGGCGTTTGTTGGGCGAGGCAGGTGGATATGTTGTTCACTGGGGGTGTTAGTGGAGGTGGGTAGGAGGGGAGGGTGTGGGGGATGTACTTAGGACGACGCTGTGGCATGAGGTGGGTGGGCAGAGTTGGAGGGCTTTGACGAAGAGGGGGGCGGCGAGGTAGTGCGAGTCGAACTGTTCGTAGTGTGTTCCGAGAGCTGAGTTGTGTTAGCATTCCATACGCGGTTATCAGATTGTTCTTGCTGCCTACCTTCGAGTACACCACCCATCTCGTCGTTGGTGAGCCATGGCCCCTCGCCGTTCTTGACACCATCCTTCTCCCGCCTCTGTTGTTCCTTGAGTGCGCTCTCCACAGCCTCGACCAGTCTCTTCTCTCCGTTCTCAGGCTCGTTGACATATCTCACGTCGTAGAGCTGGCCCAGCTTCAGATTGATCTGCACCATGTTCTTCTTCACCCTGCTTCTATTCCCATTTGTCCAGTGTCTATCCGAGAACTCGTCGACCCATTTCTGGCAATCATTGCGCATAATCTCCAGCACATCGATAGCCAGACTGTAGTATCCCGCATCCTCAAACAGGGCGGCGATGGTGTATTTGACGCCCATGATCTCGTCGCTGAAAGGATCCATGCCCATCTCGTCGGCGAGGGCCAGCGCCTGGCGGAAGTGTTTGTTGGCTTCGCGGATGTCGAGCCATTGGCCGCGGCTGTAGAAGAGGGCTCTGCGCAGCTTCTTTGCGACGGGCTCGGGGAAGTTGTGGTAGGGCTTGATGATGACGTTCTTGTAGTACCACGGTATGTACAGGACGCAGATGCCGGCGACGAGCGCAATGGAGCCAATCGCAAAGGGGAACAGCACGGGGCTCTTGTGGTATTGCTCCCGGAACTGCTCCCGCATCGTCGAGCCATAGCGCCGCCCCAGGTGCTGCTGTGCTGGCCGCCATGGCTTAGTCGGCAGCTGTGGGCATCGCGTCAGCGGGGTTTGCGCTTCGCAGCGTGCGATTGCGCTCGTTCGGGGCACGGCGCGGGGGGCCGTCCTGCTCAGCATGGTGCGCCGGGCAAAGGCAAAAAGATGTGGGCGATGGCATCTGGCAGTTGGTGGAGCGAGTGCATGACGGAACGAACTTTTAGTGCCCGTCGCGTGCGTTCCGCGTAGGGCTGAGTCCGTCATGACGTAGCCAATCACCAACGCGCCGCATCGCGTTGCCGTAGACCTCACAACAATGCACTGAGTCTCTTCAATCATGTGTGGAAGGTATGCGCTGGCCTTGGTGAGTAGTTACAGTCACGTGAAATACAATGCGATAACTGACGGAGACACCAGCGGCCTTCGGAGGTCCGCCAGCAGCTCGAGCAGTCGCACATGCCAGTCGAAGAGGCACCCGACGACGATAGCAACGTGCGCCAGAGCTACAACTTCGCCCCCGGCTATCATGGCCTTGTATACCGAGCAGACGGTCCCGAGACTGGCGGTCAGGAGGAAGATACGACGGAAGACACCAAGTACAAACTGCAGTCTATGCAATGGGGTAGGCACATTCGTCTATGACCCCGTACGTCACTGACAGCATGCGACAGGTCTCGTACCCTTCTGGACGAAGCGCAACCCCGACTACGGCTCGAAAATGAAGACGATCAACTGCCGGGACGACTCGCTAATCGAAGACCGCGGCATGTGGACGACCATGAAGAAGAAGAAGCGCTGCATCATCGTGGCACAGGGCTTCTACGAGTGGCTGAAGAAGAACGGGGGCAAGGAGAAGCTGCCACACTTTACCAAGCGCAAGGACGGCCAGCTCATGTGCTTCGCTGGACTATGGGACTGTGTGCAGTTCGAGGACTCGAGCGAGAAGCTTTACACCTACACCGTCATCACCACCGACTCGAACAAGCAGCTCAGCTTTCTGCACGACCGTATGCCCGTCATCTTCGACAACGGCTCAGATGCCATTCGTACCTGGCTGGACCCGACGCGCACAGAGTGGAGCACAGAACTGCAGTCGCTGTTGAAACCATACGAGGGCGAGTTGGAGTGCTACCCGGTCAGCAAAGACGTAGGCAAAGTTGGCAATAACTCGCCGTCTTTTCTCGTGCCAATCAACAGCGCAGCCAACAAGAACAACATTGCCAACTTCTTCGGCGACCAACGAAAGGCCGCTGAGACGAAGGCAGAGGAGCAATCTGTCGACAAAGCACAGCATGATCTGGATGCCTCGACAGACAAAAAAGGTCAGATCAAAGTCGAGCACGACGCTGATGAGACGCGTGTCACAACCAACCGCATGGAAGGTACCGAAGATAACGCGCCATTGCCCATCCCAGCGACGTCGCCAAAAGGCATCAAGCGGGAGCACGACGATGTGACCGATGGCACCGCAGAGTCTGAGCCACAGCACAAGCGCAACAAACCCACCGCGTCTGTCTCGCCTACCAAAAGCCCTGCGAAGAAGTCAACACCCGCGAAGAAGCAAGGTACCAGAAGTGCCACGAGTAACGGCAGTGCAGCGAAGACGTCCAGGGCGGATGGTTCGCGGAAGATCACATCCTTTTTCAGTAACAAGTGAGAGTAAGACTTTGCTTCCAGTCCGAACACCATCCAGAGCATCAGGCGGTTTGGCGGTGAAGAACGAGGTCCGTTTAGGCTTCCTGCCTTGTGCGCCATACCGTCCGGCCTACAGTCCAGGGGCAAACAGCAGCGCAGGCACACGTGTGCGCGGAGATGCGGTCGTCGAGATGTACATGGTGGAGGATATGAGAGGAAAGCCCTTGCGGAGTGAGCATGTCCGCGGTCGCAGATGGGCGCAGACATAGAAGTACCGTCCTTGCCCCGCGCTAATGGTGGCTGGGATGGGCGCGAGGGGCCATCTAGCGGCCGTCGAAACCTCCAAACCACTACCAATCCTGTCTGTTGGAGCTCTCGACGCTCTGCGCAACCTATCCGGAGCGCGTTCCTCCAATGCTTATCCCTGTAGGCCCGAAGATCCGGCGACTTGACTCAATCTACTGAACGCCCTCTTGGTTTTATCCTGCTTGCACCTCGTGATCAAATATCAGCTGTCGTCCGAAAAGTAGAACATCAACACCCTAACCATTGCCTCCGCTCGCTTTCGTATCCAGAAAGCCCTTGTCTCTGGCAATCTCCCGCTCACTAGCATTAATGCCAAGACCTGTCGCTTCCGCGTTCAACCCTAGCCGTTCGCGTTCCTGACACGATGAACTCCAACATGGCGTCTTTGATGGACCTTGTGTCCCAAAACCAGCCCAAATTCCAAACACACCAAGCCCTTGTTCTCGTTGGACTTCAGAACGACTTTGTGACATCAGACGGACGGCTGCCGGTTGACACCCAGACGGGCTTTCTGGAGCGCATCCAGACTTTGATCCCGAAATTCAGGGAGCTCAGCGGCAATGTCATTTGGGTCCAGACGCTGTATGAGGGAGATCGCATCGCGACCGGTGCCGACACGGGTGCAGGAGACACGCTTGTCGTAGAAGGGCTGCTCGATGGCGAGGAAAACAATAATGAAGCTGAGGAAGAGTTAGCCAAGGAAGCTGCGTCGCTGCCAGCGCCATCCAGATCCTCGAAACATAAGGAACGCGCGCTAGCCCTGCTGAAACGCGTGTCTGCACGACGAAAGACGCTGCCAAAGGAAGTCGCAAAAGCCAAGGCTGAGGAAGACGAAGAGCTGTTCCTGTTAAAGAGCGAGAAGAGAACGCCAGCATGCGTGCCCGACACGCGTGGCGCCGAGTTTGCAGATGCCATCGCGAAGCAGATTGAGCTACCTGCAGACGTTGTGATACAAACGACCAACTACTCCGCCTTCCAGGGCACCGACATGCTCATAACTCTGCGCGCAAGACTCATTACCGAACTCTTCATCTGCGGATGCATCACCAACGTTTCTGTGCTGGCGACTGTCATTGATGCAGCGCGGCATGGTGTCAAGATTCATGTCATAGAAGATTGCTTGGGCTTCCGCAGGGAAAATCGACACGAACTGGCGCTGAAGCGTATGGAAGACTTTTTCAGCACGTATCTGGTCAATAGTGAAGAGATACTGAAGGAGGATACGACGATAATTGCGACAAAGGCGTCAACGCCTGCGGATGGTACGAAGAGCGAGCAGACTATGGAGGAGCGCATGGCTAAATTATCTCTCGCAAGGGACATTATAGAAAAGAGGGCTGCAGGTGCCGCGGAATATAAAACAGAAGGGGACAAGCCAGAACTTGTCAAGTCGAAGGTTAGAATGAGGAAGAATAGGAAGAGCAAGAAGAAGGCGAAGGATAGAGAAGCATTGAAGGAAGATGAAGAGGCGAATGGCGAGCCGAGCACGTCTGCGAACCAGGTTACGAAGGATCCATCTCCGCCAATCACAACGACACCGACAGTCATACCACAGTCCGCATCGACTGAGCCTCAACGAATGTCCAAGATCGCGAAAGCCGGAAGTGTGGCAGATCTGCGGCAGAAGGACATTAAGCAGCACATGCTGAAGAATGCTAGCTCGGTACCTGCATTGTCCGCGAAAGCTGGTGATGAGAAGGAGAAGAATAGGTTGACTGAACTTTCGGATCGCGTGCGCATGTCACTCACTAGAGCACCAAAGTCTGAGTCGGGGTCTGAGTCAAAGAGAGGGTCCATCAGTTCTGCAAAGCCTGCCCCGACCACCCCGAAGCAAGACGACAAGGAAATCAAGCAACCGACTGTAGCAGCCGCACAGCCAGAACAACCTACTGCGGGCACGCCAGAAGCCGATTCGCCTCCAACGACACCTGCGAAAGCCGCGACGATGGGCAAAACGCCCAAGTTACAGTCACTCGCAACGTTCCCTGTCCTAGGGCCTGGCGACCACATCGCAGAAGGCGACTCACGCATCATCCACGATTTCTTCCCCGCCGACTTCTTCCACGCAACCGAACCATCTCAACCACTCAAAGACACCATCTTCACCCATCTCTACAACGAAGTACGATGGCAAAAGATGCTCCACCAACAAGGCGAAGTACCGCGTCTAGTATGCTGCCAGGGCGCCTTCGGCGACGACGGCTCAATGCCCGTATACCGGCACCCATCCGACCAAACCCTGCCCCTGCTGCGCTTCTCCCCCAAAGTCCACATCATACGAAAGCGCGCCGAGTCCCTCGTCGGCCACCCACTCAACCACGTCCTCATCCAACTCTACCGCTCCGGCAACGACTTCATCTCCGAGCACTCTGACAAAACACTCGACATCGCAAAAGGCTCCTCCATCGTCAACATAAGCTTCGGATGCCAACGCACAATGCGGCTGCGCACCAAGAAAACCCCGTCACAGTCAAGTGCCGACGACACAGACGGTGCCGCTACAGAGCGCTCAACCCAGCGCGTCCACCTCCCCCATAACTCCATGTTCATCCTCGGCCTCGCCTCAAACGCAAAATGGCTCCACGGCATCCAGCCCGACAAGCGCCTGCCCGCCTCACGCAGCGAAACGGAAAACGCATATGGAGGCATCCGCATCAGCCTCACCTTCCGCCACATAGCCACGTACCTCGATTGCCGCAGCACCATCATATGGGGCCAAGGCGCAACGTCCAAAACCCAACGCGACGCCGCAGACATCATCGTCAACGACGCGGCAGAGTCTAAACGCCTCATCACGGCCTTTAGCCGCGAGAACCAACGTAGCGAGTTTGACTGGGAAAGTTGGTATGCCGACGGCTTCGACGTGTTACACCTAAACGACCCCCCTCCCACCGACGCCGATACACCCCTGTTATTCCTCTCCAACAACCAAGTGGAGAACGAACAAGTCCTTATCTTTCTCTCGGAATCCAAAGTGCCCTACACGGTGATTGAACCACCGGTGCTGGATTTGGACAGGGCGTTTGAGAAAGATAGACAGATTATGTTCCGTGATACGGATGTTCAGCATGCGGAGGTGCAGGGAGCGATGGGTGTGTTGGTGTATTTGGAGCGGTGGTATCCGTGTGATGGGAGTCATAGTAAGAATTTGGTGGGGGCGAATGCGTTTACGGTTTTACTGTTAGCAGAGGAGGTTTTGGGGGTCTGGCGGAAGAGGCAGGGGAGTGGGGGGGAGAGGGATGGTGGTGGTGGGGGAATAGAAGGAGAAGGGGATGGTACTACGACGCCTACGACGACTACTACTACGACGCGTACTACCGTCGCCAAGGATGACTTGCAGAATCTACTAGCGCGCCTAGAAGCCACCTTCGAGCGCAACGGCGGCCCTTTTATCGCAGGAAGCAGATTCAGCATTGCGGATGCGTTCCTCTGGCCTATCCTGCATGTCTTGGTAGGGGAGTGGGAAGGCTGGTGTGTAGCTGGTGGTGAGAAAGATGGTGGTGAAGCTGAGGTAAGATTTGCGAAGTTGGAGGACTGGTATCGCGGGTGTTGGAAGAGGAAGGCGTGTGTTAAGAAGGTGGTGGGGGAGTTGGCTGTGCCGGGGAAGGGGAAGGGGGAGAAGGGTTTGGGGGAGGGGAAAGGGGGAGAGGGAGGGGAGGAGGGGTTTTAGGTTTAGGTGTGGGTATAGTGGGAGGGGGAAGTTGAGGGGGAGTTGGATGTAAGGTGGAGGTGGAGGTGGAGATGCGTGGCAGGTGATCAAGACGACTGGTCATTGGATTTACCATTAATTACTCAGGTTTGGGCTTTTGTACTGCTTGTTTAGTTTAGTAAACTTGATAGGAAGGTCATGAAACGACTTGGAACACCGGTTTGTCTATCATGAAGAAAAATGTTGAAATTAAACACGTATTTGAGGCACATCTATTCCCCGCCATCCCGTGGTGGGGAAGAAGCCGGAGAAGATCACAAGCCTTACTCTCTATGTCTATGTAGAGAGTAGAAAGCAGGCATCCGCTGCGTCGTACTAATCTCGAGGACTAGACTGTATGAGTATATACACTGTACACCAACACCCATCCCTCAACGTTCCATCCACTATCGCGTCCAGCCATAGGATTCGACCTACGAACCCGCAGCATTACTACTAACCGTCCTCTTCCACCCACCCCAGCCCCATCCCCCACCACTACCCGCGGCGGGTTCTTTAGGAACAGGACTAGGTGTTACAGCCGGCGTCTGCGTCGGCGTCGCGAAAGGACTTCCTCCCATCGGAGATCCATTCCCACTGTACCCTCCACTATTCGCTCCACCACCCCCACTCATAACCCTCTTCATCCCCTCAAACCGACTCCTCATCTCCTCCAACTCCTGTCTCGCAACCGCCTCCGCCGTCTTCGCATTCACCAACTCAAGTAACAGCGCCTCACTATCCGCAGGCGAGTTATTCTCCGTCGCAAGCACACTCTGCGTAGCCAGACTACTACTCCTCTTTGAAAACGGGACCGGCGGCGCAGTCGAGTTGTAATTATTGTAATACCCGCCTCTCTCACTCTTCTGACTATTCGTCCTGCCGAGCCTCAATTCCCTCAATCCACTCGTATTGATAGAATCACTCGTTGTAGAACGCGATAGCGTGGGTGGTGTATCCGGCGCATTCCCATGGCTACTGTGATCCACGCCCGTCCAACTCGCAGCTGCAGACTGTTTCCGCGCGTTTTGGCGCAGTTCTTGGATGGACTTCTCGAGGCGCTGGTTTGCGTTGTAGCTATCTTGCAACCTATGTCTCGTATCTTTGAGCGCGTCACGTGCGATTTGCAATTCTGCGTCGCGGTCTGACAGATCGCGGGCCAGGGCATTGGCGCGCAGGGTCTCGTTGGCGAGTTGCTCCTTCGTGCGGGACAGGTTGTCGCGGAGGAGGGCTTTTGTTTCGAACATGGAGGAGGCGCGGTGGTGGAGTGTGGCAGCTGGAAAGCGGCTTTCGAGCGTTTCGACGATTTCAGAGGCTTCTTCTGTGAGTTCGGGGGTGGAGGCGGCGTCGTCGGAGGAGGAAGGGGGCAGCGTGGTTGCGGAGGTAATTGTTGTGCGGCGGCGCGAGGAACGGGTTGAGGGTGCGGCGAGGGTGGTGGTCTTTTTGCGGACTTTGTCGACGACGGTGCGGACGATGCGGTGGTCTTCTTTGCGGTCTTCGCGCTGCTTTTGGAGGGCGGCTTCGAGTTCGCTGTTTTGGCGTTGCAGTTGGCTTACTGACATGAGGAGTTGCTCGATTTGATAGTGGAGGTCTCGGTCTTTTGACGATGCGCCCATGGCCATGGAGCCGTGGCCCGACTTCATCGACAGCGCGTCGCCATTCGAGGCGCGCGAAATATCCGTCATGGCTGTACTTTGTGTCGCAGCAGAAGCATCGGATTCGGCAGTAGAGTTGAGTGTCGAGGCGAGACTCTGCTTGGACGCCGAGCGCCTGAGGAAGCTAACAGGGCGTGAAGGCGCGGAGAGACCCGGGCTGAGTGAAACGGACTTGGTCGAAGAGTTGGAGGGACCCCACAGGCGGCCCAGGAAGCTCGTGGCAGATTTCTGGACTTGCTGCTTGGACGAATCCTTCTCCTGGGCCTCCTTGTACTGCTGCTCCAATCCCTGCAACCTTTCGCGCGTCACGTCGTTTGTGAAACCAACGAAATCACCGACCAATTCATCCGCCGACCCCGCGTTCCGCCCGTATGGGTCCCAGAGTTGGCGCCCCAAAAGCAACTGCATCACGTCCTCGAACTCACTCAGGGACAGCAGCTTTTGCTCGTTGCGCTTCATTAGCGCGAGGGCTACCCGCATGATCGTCTCGGATGCGCCCTCGGCAAATAGTACGTCGTAGATGCGAAACAACATGGGTAGCGGACATGTGACAGCGAAGAACGACAGGAACCATTGCGATAGATATGCGGATTGCACTTCTAGATCGTCGAGATGCTGGGCTAGCTGGGGCATGTGTTGGTGGAGCAGCTTCTGGAACTGGAAGATGCGCAGATGGAGGCCGGAGAGGTCCGGCAGGAAACATGAGCGTAGATCGTAGTCTTCCATGAGCCTGGTGTTGTTAGTCGCTGACGTTGTGAGGAAAGTGCGATGACGTACCTCACGAGCACGCAAAAGGCTTCCTTGTCGCCCATCTGCATGAGCAGCGGGCCAACGAGGAAACCAAGACCCTGGCAGTAGCCAATCTTGTGGTCGTACAAGCTGAAGCACTTGAGCACGCGGCCGAGCATCTTCTGCCCCTCGCCTTCAGGGTCTTTGAACATCTCCACACCGGGGAAACTGCGTCCCAGGTCCTTGTTGATGATGTTCTCGTACGGGCTCGACTCTCCGCACAGCGAGTCATATTGGTCCTCGATCAGCTTCTCTCTCGAGCCAGCTGCACTCTGCCAGACGACGCCCCGCAGCGGCGCTGGTATGCCTCCCCGAATCTTATTCAAGCAGAGCGTGGGCAATCTGTGGACAGTCTGTGGGTAGTCGCGTACGAGGGCAGCCCAGAACTCGAGTTCGGTCATGGGGGGCGGCGAGGGCAGCTGGGAGAAGCGCATGGTGGAGGTGTCATCCGCCACGAGACGCTTGAGCTGGTTGAAGGAGGGGGGCCGGGACTGGCTGCGGGCGCGGGCGACCTTCATGTTGGACTTTGAGTTTGAGAGGATGGCTTCGTTCTCCTGCTCCAGTCGGGCGAGCAGCAGGGCCATGGCCTAGATATGTTAGCATTCGTTATTCATACAGGGGCCGGCTACACACCTCCTCCTCGCCCTCGGGCTCCTGTTCTTCCTTTTTCTCTAGCTCAGCCCAGTCGACCTCTTCGCTTTTTCCCGAGCCATTGCTAGTACGGCGCCCCCTGCTGTCTGGCGCTGCTGTCTTGGGGGAGACGGGTGCGTCGGTGTCCCGCACTGAGATGGTAGGGCTGGTCGGGGCGGGTGTGTCGACGCTCGATTGGCTGGCGCGGCGTCCGAAGGCATTGCGGATTTCCGTTGAGTTGGTTCGTGATGATGCTCTTCGCTCCTCAACTATAATCTCTGGCCGCATCACCGATTCCCTCGCACCTTCCTCTTCCTCTGGGGTTCTGCCGTCCGTCTCGGAGAGGGGCACTGTGACCATCGAGTCTGTCGGCAGCGGCGAGCTGTCCACGTGTGACCTGGGCGCGCGCTCGACGGCTTCTTCTTTCACCTCCATGGTGATGCTTCCGCTGGACATGTCTGCTGTCTTCACGGTGGTGGTTCGATATGACGGAGCGGAAATTTGCTCTCCGCCGCGGCAGGTAGAAAGAACAGACCTGTTTACCTGGGGCGCTCGGTTCGGTGGTGCTGGTGTAGAGCGTGTTTCACTTCTGTGGAATTAGTATGCTGGCGCCGGCTTGAGTCGTGCACGCTGTGACTCTCTGGGTATTACTCTGCAGGCGGCATTCATGCGAACAGAAGAAAGTCAGAGCGACGGCGCAACAGCTCACGGCAGCACGAAAAGAGCGCGACGGACCGCAAAAGAGGGAATGATTTCCCCAACGGCCTCGAAAGGAGCATCAAGGAGGCCCTGGACTAGGCCCGCAGCCAGCTAGACCCTCTTGGTCAGGGTCCACACTCGCCTTTGCTGCTTAATTTACGGCGGGACCAGCTGCTGCCCCTGGCCCCGCATCCCACCTACACCGACCTCACCTCCGCCTTTCCTATGGATCGAGCCCTTGATGCCACTGATTGCGCGACCAAGCGCTGATGTCACGACGCTGCCACTGGCAGCTGTCACAGCCATGCACGCGCAAATGGCGTGCACGAGGGACACGCGACGTAAACATGCGCACCCACGCTAATTTCGGCGTCGGAGCCAATCACCGCCGCCGACACTCCGCATCCTCCTCACCAAGCCCTCCCTCCCTCCCTCCAACCCCCTCTGTCCGCATCGAGCGATTGTGCCTCTCCCATGCCCTCTTGAGTCGGCAGCGTCCTCCGTCGTGCTTGGCATCGCTTAACCGGGACGGGTGGTAATAGTACCTCAACACCTCCAGGGATTAACAAGAAACTACTCGAGTGCCCCTGCAGACCGCCTCTTGCTACGGCACAGTTGCTCCACACGAACTGCCCATCTTTGCCGTTGTTCGCGCCGAACTAGATGTACTCGCGTAGTTCTGAGTTCTGGATCGCGACGATCAGTGGTATTCTCCGCTGATGCGAGTCTACAGTTATCTCCGTCAAGCACTACCGTGATCGAAACTTTCCTTGTATGCTGGAAGGATATTACAATCCATGTTATCTAGCGGCTACAGCGACTGGACGCGGTGGATCTCGATTGAGCAGTGTCGACATGCGAAAATCTCATTCTTCCATCCTTCCTTGTTTCATTCATCTTGTAAACAACGTACGCTCCTTCTAGTGGTGTCTTGCACTTTGCTACGAACAATCTTCAGGTAGATCCACGTGAACATCATTACAACCGACTGACATCAGCAAGCTAGTGTGCTTCGCAAACCCTTTTCATACAGGAAAAGATAAAAGATATGTACCGCGCAGAGGCATCGTAACCTTGTCTTCAGGAGCCGTCCACCTGGGCACCATTGAAATTCCGACCTATATACACCATGCAGACAACCACAAAGCGCTCTATCCGCATCTTGTTGTGTCGACTTCCAGCAAGTACCCTCGCTGGGCTGGAACAGTGCTTCGAATTATACAATGATTTCTAAACGGTCTCCTTCACTATGTCGTTCTTCTCGGATACAAGCTTTGACCGCCGTTGGGATTTGCTACACTGTTCTTCACACCTTTCACAAGGGTCTAGTGACGACTCGTGAAAGGTCCACAGCAAGAAGTTAGGCTTCTCAGTCACTCTGGTGGATTCTCCATTAGCCTTATACCCCGCTTCCCATCCGTTGCTTTCCAAGTTCATACTTGCTGCTCACGTCCATCAACTGTAACGATCCACCCAACAGTACCGCCGCGATGCCTCCGAAGCGAAAGAACGAAGCACCCACTACGCCAAAGCCTGCGAAGAAAGCCAAGACAGGCGCCACTCCTACACGCACGTCTCCACGAAGCAAGAAGGACGGTAGTGAGACACCACCTTCAAACAGTCCCGTCAGGAAGCCGAGGAAGCCGGCGCATCCCGGATCGAAAGCAGTCAAGGCCCCAGATGAAGACGCCAACTTCGAGTGGGAGATCTTAGACGGCGACGAACGCTCGACGCTCGTCGTCGGTAAGGATCAGGCAAATCGACTTACACTCACGTTCCACCATCGACATGACAGGAACGAGAAAGATCGAGTCTTTACATACGAAAGGAGGGAAGCGACTGATATCGACTGGAACTCCAAGGACCACATCAGAGACATCAACAAGTGGCGCAATCAAATCTTCGTTCAAAACATGAAGTTCCCACCCAAGGTCACACATACTCCCTGGACTCCGTTCGAGACCGCCTATCTCGAGCTGTTCCACGAGAAGCTCCTAGAGGCTGCAACTGGGAAGACGGATACCTTTGTGGCGCCTCACAACGAGCTCATATATAAAGCATTCAACGACTACTTTGAGGACCGGACCGATATTCGGGACAAGAACGGCAAACCCATAGAGGAGGGTCTCGGTACCAGGCCCCCGGGTGGACTAAATTCGTACCTCAACCGCGCTGATACCAAAGTTCGTGGCCTGCGAGATCGTATGAAAGCACTCGAGCCTAAGCTCAAGAAGAGCAAGAAGGATGATACTTGGATGCCTACCATCACCGACGACGAGATTGAGCAGTATATCAAAGGGGAGTGGGAGTCGGCTGTCGATACTACTGCCGCTGGTGATGAGGGTGGAGAAGAGGATGTAGATCAAGCTGAGGAAGAAGATGAAGCTCAAGCTGAAGGTGAAGGTGAAGGAGAGGATGAAGATCAAGCTGAGGATGAAGACGACGGTAATGACTCCGACACCTCTACTCTTACCACACCACCTGACACGGACGAAGAACTCGAAAGCATGGAGATTCTTGAGCGCGAACAACAGGCTAAGCGTCTGATAGTCAAGCTCAAGCTTAAACCCAGCACAGCCAGCAAGTTTCCAGGGGGCAAACGACCAACCACCAAGCCTACAGTCACCAAACCTACAGTCACCAAACCTACAGTCACCAAACCTACAGTCACCAAGCCTACGACAACCAAGCCTACAACCAGCAATCCCGCACCAAACACGCGGAGTACTAGTAAGGCCACCTCGGGCAGGTCAAGCGCCCGTTCTTCTTCGCCACCTCCTCCAGAGAAAAACACCAAGAAGACGAGCTCCGCCAAGAAGACGATGACTGATCCACGAAAGACAACGGAAGCGCCCGAACCGAAGTCGAAGCCGCGAGTTGTTAAGCCCGTCGAGACAGAACCAATACCCACTCATCCAGACGTTATTGCCGATCTCAAGGCGAAGGGATACACATGGACCGAACTACCCAAGAATAACGAGGAGGCGATTAAGGCGCATCAGGAGGCGCAGAACGCGAAGCCTAGTGAGAATGCGTGGATCGAAGTGACCAAGAAGAACCTGGAAGATCGCATCGGAAGGCAGACAAATGAGGATTTTAATCGCGAGTTCTTCAACAAGGATCTGAAAGAGAAGTATGAGGGCAAAGGCAAGATGGTCAACGTGGAGGATTGGCATGAGAAATCCGCACGCAGAGCCGGAGCGGCAGAAGTTACGGCCTTGCTCAACACCGCCGATATCCCACCCCTCGGTTACACAGGCGACATCCGGGATCTCCACAAGAAGAGGCTGTTATCGGAGGACGAACTCGAGTTGGCTGACGCACGCGAAGCCGCCATCCCTCGAATGCAGGAAGCAGTCGAGCGCGCGCGACAGATGAAGATCAAGGAAGAGTCTGACAAAGACCCCATCTTGAAAGCGAAGCATGATCGGGCTGCAGCTATGCAAAAAGATGTGGCCTACGATTCAGACATTACGACCTCGGGGGAAGATACGGATGAGGAGGCATGATGGAACACATGAGAACGCTGATGGTGTCCCGGTATAGCAAGTCAGGTGTTGCAGCGCAAAGTCCGTCAGCTACGAAGCTACCGGATTGGTCGCTCGCTACTACTAGCTAAAACAATGAAATACACAGTGCACTATTCATTATCTCCCTAACGTTCATGTGACGCCGGAAACGTTTCTTTACCACGAACAAAGCACCCGAGTATCGGGAGGTACCGGCACTCGAGCAGACGACGAACAAAGCGAAAACTCCGACCTTGAAAATGGCTACGTTGTCCGTATCGTCCTCGATACTCGAGATAGACATCACTTGACGCAGTACCATATAGCGCTTCGCAGGACGACTCAGAAGAAGTGCCTGACACGATGGTGGCGGCGACGAGATCACAAACCAAGGATGCGCCTGGGGCCGCGCAAACAGCTTCATCATCCCTGCTGGTCAACCCAACTGTTCAAGAAAACTGGCCCGCTAATCCGACGACGACGGCAGAGTTCAATGCATGGATGGCTGAGACCAAGGCAGCGTTAGAAAAATGGTTGAGAGAAGCCACGGCCGCGGCCAAAGACCCGGCGATCGAAGAGACCATCGACAACTACAACAAAGAAGCGCTGGAGAGATGGCAACCTTTCGAACGACAAACGGACGTAGAAACAGGCATCATCCATGATGCAGCGCAGCAAGCGGCGATGAAGAGAGCCGTATTGCGCGAAAGGAGAACGCGCGAGAGTATACACGACGAGCACAGGACATGGCGAAAGTTCGTCGAGTACCGATACGCACAGTCTGCTTGGGAAGACTTCCTATACTACCAGAATGTATGGAATAGACGAGGACACGATCCCTGGAAGATATACAGCGTAACAGCTGCCGAGCAAAGATATCAAGAAGCACTAGGATCGCTCAGCGCGAAAGCTCGACAGGACCTGCAAGATCTAGACTCCGACGAAGCTACAGTAGGAAGACCACCGAAAAACCACCAGCCCCAGGATCCAAAGACTCACAAGCCCGGTACCAACAACCAGAACAAGCTCGACCGAACGAAAATCAACGCCTACACCGACGCCTTCCACGACCCTTACATGGTATGGCTAAAACACATGATCGATCTGTACAAAAGTGCGTGTCTCGGATATCGAAAGCGTATATCCGGCGTTGTGGCTCCGGAGAATGCGCATCGGTATAGCCAGCCGCCTCGTGGTACTACACCGACAAGTACGCCGCGCTATCACCACCGCCATCGTCACATTGAAGAAAAGTTTCCGCGTGTGAGACGGCAGCAGATAGATAGGGCTGAAGAGGAAGAGGGGTATCGGACGAAGGCGCAGAGAAGCCGGGATATGCGGCTCGCAAGGAGGGGTAGGATGGAAAAGATTACATGGGGTATTGACGAGAAGGCGTATGAGAAAATGAGAGCCGAGAAGGAGAAGGAATTCAGCCGGAACCCTCTCACTATTAACTTACTACCAGAAGGTCACCAACCCCACCACGGCAGTCTAGAAACAAGTTTCAACTTTCCCACATCCTTCGACTCCCCCGTCGCCACTATTCTCAAGACCACAAAAAGAAGAGACTTCGTCTACGAACCTCTCAGCGACCCCTCATCCCCCAAAAGCCGAAAAACGTTCTTGGGCTACAAGAAAGACGAAAAAGGAGCGCGTATCAAAAAAATCGACAAAAGACCACACTACCAGCGCGAAATCCACATGCGCGAAGGCCTCGTATTCGAACACCAGATGCGTGACGATGGAACGGTAGAAGGACGAGACCGCAACGGCGAATGGATTGGAGATTGGGTACCGGGTCAGATCGCTACGCCTGTTTGGGTTTACGATGATGACGGTAACCGTATCCTTTTACCACCGCGGTATGAATCGAGGAATAGATTTTCTGCTTTCCTGGTCAAGGAATCGCATGTTAGGGAGACGCGGCGCCAGCGACAGCGAGGGGCAGGACGGGAGTATGAGTTATCGGGTGATGAGGATGAGGGATGTGTATCCTCGAATGCCAATTTCTCGAGATCGGGGAATGTTAATCCGGAGTTGTTGGGAAATCCTTGGGCGTACAACCTCGATAGTGACGGAGAAGGGGAGGGTGTTGGTCGTCCTAGTGACAGCGATGACGATGATAGTGACGATGAGGGGGATTTGTTTGCGGAGTCGTATAGAGAGTGTTCGGAGAGCCCTGCGACGAGACAAGCGCGGTTGTTGTTGGAGGATCTGCGGGAGAGGTTTGGTGTGCTTGAGAACTGGACTGTGGAAAGTGTTAGGGGGTTGCAACTGCATGGTGATGATGGTTCTCTGGTTGTTGGAGATGAGGAGATTATAGATTGGTATAAGAGCGATGCGGAGGGGTCGTAGATCGTAGGGTTAATTGATGTTTGCTGTCTCCTTCAAGTCCGAATGACCTGCCTCGCGTGAGCTTGATCAGACTTGATACTCGACTGTCAGCAGCGCACGCCGAACGATGTAGTGAAAGACACGAATCGGTGGCGCTAATCCGTTGCGTGCTCGAAAACTCAAGGTAGCCACCGCGCACTGACCATCACAACAGTGAGTAGTCGATAACTATTTGCTACACGTTAGCAACCACCTACAATCAACTCAATAAAGACAACCAGAAGCCCTTGTTGCACTCTACACACTTCTTGTCATCACGACCCGTTCGAAAACGCTCCTCGCATAGCCAACATGAGTGACATCATCATGCCAGATGTGGCGTCTCCAGAGGAAAGCCGCCCCCAGGACGCATCCAACCCCACCCAAGACGTTCCCAACGAAGCAGCGAGCACTCCATTGAGCATCGAAGATGTGGCCGCCACAGAAGAAAGCCGTCCTCAGGACACCTCCACACCCACTCAAGATGTACCCGATGAGGCAGCGAGCACTCCCCGCAACATCGAAGATGCTGCATCTCCAGAAGAAAGCCGACCCCAGGACGCAGTCGTACTCACCCAAGACGATCCCGATGAAGTAGCGCGCACTCCCCAGAACATCGAAGATGCGGCGTCCTTGAAAGAAAGCGGTTCCCAGGAAGCATCCGCAACAACTGAAGACGTGCCCGATGAGATAGCGCGCACTCCCTGGAGCGTAGACGAGCGCCTTTTCATCGAGTTGCAAGCCGGCTTTGCACTCTACGCCGCCTTCCTGCCCATTTGTACAGTACTTCCGCCGACCGGCCAGAGCTACTACTACGTCTTTCGCCGGTTCTTTAGGTCTGCAGATCAAGATACCTCCGAGACCACTCCCGAACAGGACGCCGCCGCAAGCCCGAGAACCCAAGAAGAGTACCTGCTCAAAAAAAAGGAGCTGGTACACTGGGCGCTGAACAAGACGGATGAATTGGCGCGGAAGGCGATGAAGACCGGAGAGTTCATGAGGGGTAAGATGTGGATAATCGAACAGGAAGTCTTTGATGATTACCGAGAGATTCGCGAAGAGTATGGCCTCGAATTGCCGATCGAAGACCCGAGGCAGACCAAAAAGATTCGCGAATTCCTGTATCGGATCGTTTGCGCAAGGTTCCCGAAGTCGTTGGGACATAGTCCTTCCAGCTCAGATGCGGACGAGGACCGCATTCGTACAGAGTATGCTGACGACGACATGTATGACGGCTCTACTCGTAGCTCTCCTC
The DNA here is from genome assembly GCF_023758075.1 of Alternaria novae-zelandiae. Taxonomy (NCBI): domain Eukaryota; kingdom Fungi; phylum Ascomycota; class Dothideomycetes; order Pleosporales; family Pleosporaceae; genus Alternaria; species Alternaria novae-zelandiae. The sequence continues at coordinate 784,814 of NW_026056974.1, read as the reverse complement.
CTGGGGACGAGTTTGAGACTACAGAGAGCGCTTTGCCGGCGGAGGAAGACGCACCAGCCACGGAGGAGACTACACGACGGACACGTACGAGGGCCAGGAAGCCCACCGCCGCCCCCGACGACAACAACGCATCCCCACCGGTTCGTCAGTCCGGCCGAAAAGTCTTTGTAACCGACAAAGCGAAGAAGGCGCAGACAGGTACGAAGCGCACCAGACGGAACACAGCGGTGGAGAATGAGAGCGAAGACGAGGATGAGGATGGAGAAGAAGACATCGCGGAAGATGAAGAAGAGGACGACGGTGGAGCATCACCGAAGAAGCGCGCGAAGAAGACCATCCAGAAGACCGCCCAGAAGACCACAAAGCCGAAGACCAAGAAGGGTCATGGACCGAACCGCAAGCAGAACGATCACTGGACGAAGGAAGAGCGCGAGGTCATCATAGCACTCTTCAACAAGATTATAGCCGAGAAGGGCCTTATTTACTGGGCGGACAACATCAGTGCCCTCTTTTACGAGGCCACTGACGCGGTGAACGCACATAGGGCCCTGGATAAGGCCACATATCCTGGTGATCCTCGCGGCATGGATGGTGTGCGCACTCAGGTTCACAAGAAGGCTGCTTATAAGCGCATTAAAGCGCAAGCTGACGCACTGAGGACTAGGAAGGCCAATCCGAAGAAGACGGTGACAGAGGCAGAGCTGAAACCGCGAGATGTGTTCAAGGCGGCGGATCTCGAGCCCGGCAAGGGCAAGTGATGAGGACAAGGAGTGAAATTTGAGTGGAGAGGGTGGTGGCGCTGCTTCTAGCGGCTTTCGATGAAAGGGTGTAACATGGGTGATCTCGGGATACTTGTCCGTCGGGGTGACATCAAGTCATCGGCTATCGCCGATGAGCTGGAAGGTGCGGACTGGAGGTAGTGCTGCAGGTTGGACAGCGTGTGAGTGACATCGCGAGATACAGACGCTCTGCACTGCCTTTGTGTCGTCGCACTTTCCTATTGCAATGAAAAGATGAAAGATATATACCCAAATGTGCTGGTTGTGCTTACTGAGTGTCTTCACGACACGCGCCGACTTATACGAATGGATGGCGTTTGCATACAGATATTGTGTCTGTCCACGCGGTTCGTGCGTGTGTGTGATGATAGTCAGGTGGGTAAGTGTATGTGAGGAGGTGATGATGTGACGATGGAAGACGACAAAGCTGGGCGCCGAGGTGAGGCTGAGGTTTGCAGCTAGCACGTCATGACGTCACTGCCGACGCGTCGACCCCAGGGAACTTCCTTCCCGAACGCGATACATATTCTTGAACATCCTTCTACATCACGTCGCAATGCTTTCATATTCTCTAAGTCCATCAAAGGAGCGGTCGAGGGATGTGCGACAGGGTGCACACACACACGCACTGCCATCTCTGGGCAGTACTACTGCTACTGCGTCTATTCCAGCCTGAGCGTCACTGATCTGACCCGTCGATTTCACGAGACGTTCTCGCGACGAATACGCAAACAATGAGCATGTAGGCGTGGCTCGCGAGATGATATACTGAAGAGGGTCATGCATCGATATCAAGACGCGTGAAAGGCATCGCGTGTCGCTTGCTAGTGGACACGCGTGATGGAGGTCGATGTCCATTCAAGTATAAAGACTGGTGTCATCGAATAAGTTACTGACAGACTGTCGTTACTTCACAGTATCATGGCTTCAAAGTATCACTACGAACACGCAAGATTACTCTACGCCCGTCTCAAGGCTGAAGCCGGCGACTACCCGCACTGGAATGGATTACACATCTACGACATGATCAAGGAGGGTGTTAGCGACGAACACATCAAAGCCGAGTGGAGTGGCACTGTGTTGGTGTATCAAGACTCATCGGGCGGAGCGGCAGACGTCTTTTCGCGCTTGAGTCGTTTCGGTGTTACTCGTCATGGCATTGACCAAAATTCTGTCGCAGAATGGATGGAAGATGGGATGTCAGAACGAACCATCGCCTTGCAGTACCTTCTTCACGCACTGGAGCCAACTACCGAGGATACAAAGGCATGCTTAGCTGAGCTCCAACGTCAAATGGGCCCTTGTCCATTGATGACGGAAGAGTACATCCTCGGATGCATGAAAGACCGTACCCTTGGCGAAGACCTTGCTATGGAGTATGCAAAGCGCCGACAAGAAGCGCAACTGGCAGATCAAACAGACGTCCCAGGACCAATGTCCGACGAGGACTTATGGCTCGAGCTGCATTACGGTCTTCTATACGCTACCACGAAACTTCCGTCGGAGCCCGTCGTTTTGCGGCATCCACGGCACTCCGTGCATCAATACAAGATGTACTTTAACGACGGGCCTGGTATTGACGATGGCCTCTTCAACGCCAAGACGAGAAGATTGGCCAGAGACACGGTCATGAGGCTAGATTGGCGACTGGACCCATTCATCAAAGCAGGCGGTCACCCAATAGCCTTGCGAACAACCGTTACGTCGGATCATCTGGCCGCATACCGGAAGATACGTAAAGATATCATAGGTGATGAGAGCAACACAGATGTGGAGAGTCATAGCGAGCGCTTGCAATTCCTCATGGGCCTAGCGGCAAAGTTACATCCAAATCTAGCCTCACCGCCTATGCAGTCTACTGATGTGGTAGCACCAGTGGAAGCGTTCTCCAAAAGCCTCTGGACCGAAATGGAACGTCACGCCCTCTGGCGCGCCATCAACAAGTGGTGCAAGGATAATGGTGTAGATCGATTCGAAACAGGCAACATAGGCATGGTCACATGTCAGACTTTTGCTGACGAGATCAAAGCAGATTGCACGGCCAGAGGCACCGAATCAGTGCGCAGTGCAGAGAGCGTCCAAAGCCAAGTAAAAGACGCGATGCGGAGGGCCAAGGCGGTAGCGAACAAGCCGATCACGGAGCTGGCCTTGCGTGCAAGGGCAATGAAAAAGAAACTCATCGACAAAGGCGTCGACTCTGTTCCAAAGAGCGAAAGGTTTCTAAAAGCAGCTATTAATATTCTAAGCTCTTGTGTTAACAATACTTCTCTTTTTATAAAAAAACCTAATTATATAAGTATATATAAATTTTAGAAGTTATAAGTTACTTATTATAATAAGTTATTAAGTATATTATAAAATAAAAGTAATAGTTCTAAAGTATAACTTTACGTATATAGTAACTATATAAGTTAGAAGTAAAGTATATAAAGTAACTACTTTAGTATTATTATTACTTATATAATATATATATACTATAGTACTTCTTTTTACTTTTATTACTTTTAAAATCTTAATTTAACTATATATTTTTATTAATATTAAATACTACTAGCTTTTACTTACTAATATAGTAAAAGTAACTTACTACTAAGTAGCTATATAAGCTAAGTATTATTAAGTAATATTTATAAATATAATTTTATATATTTAATAAAGTATTAAGTTATATAAGTTCTACTTTAAGCGCCTACTTAGTACGTAATATAATATAACTTATAATAAGTATATACTAATAGTATATAAGTCTATACTAAGTAAGTAAATACTTTTTTTATACTAAAATAGCTATAGTAAATATACTACTTATTTATTTAAGTTAGCTAAGTTACTAGCTCTTTTAAGTAAAAACTACTTTTTTTACTTAAAGTAATATTAGTAGTAATATAAAATAGTAGAAGTATACTAATATACTTTTTACTTTTTATAATATATAAGTTAAAATATAAGTTAGTATTTAAGCTATTTTAAATAGTAAGAATAAGTATAAAACTTTATACTAGAGTAAATAAAATATATTATAAAATATATAATTATATAGGTAATAATAGCTGCAGGTAAAACACAAGGGATTAATATTCTAGGGGACAATAAGTTAGACACTAATTAGACGGGTTCTGCAAATGTTCAGGATGAGAGAGATGTTCGGATCAGGTTAGCTAGATGTTAGCTACAACGAAATCTAGCCTTCCTTCATGGCCTAGCACTGAGTTTACAGAGTGAGTCTCACAGTGTTATGCCGAGCAAATTACGAGGATGCTGCGAACAATGTGAGATGGCGGCAACGTAGTGGCAGGACAGGCAATCTTCACGTGGTTCCGCGCGATTGTTATAGCCCAGCGTGACTTGGTCATAAGACCATCTTGATACCGTCCCTCGCAAACACCCTGGCGTATAAAGAAGTAGGCCAGTATAGCGTTACCTTCAATCAGTACACGAAGTTATCACCATGACCGACAACCTCGCTACCTCAGCCACCCCGACCACCCAATGGAACGCGGATCAGCGTGCGTGGATTCAACTTTACTACAAACTCTTGTTGCAAAGCCGACGCCAATACCGATCCTTCCCGGTCTGTACTAGTGATAGCGTAGCTGCAATTGCTCATCGAATGTTCTACCGCAGCCCTGAAGAGAGGCAAAATGGCATCCATCTACACTCTGTAGAAGACGAAGCGATCTACAAGGCCTCGTTCATTCGCTACCGGAACGCCGCGATGCCGAATCTACTGTCTCATATTGTGCAACTCTGCGAGAATACTACCGAGTTGGACTCTCGTTGCAGCGTACCTCAGGTCTTCATCAACAGGCCCATGCTAGACGAATACATCAGGATCAGCGGGACGTATGCAGGTGGCCTAGAAACCGATACTCCACAGCCTTGGGAGTCGCAGACTGCTCTCTGGGAGTTCATCTCAAAGGCAGTAAGCGAGAAGTTCATTCATCGTGGGGTTCTGCGCAGCCAGGATACTGTTGTGCAGTCGTTCGATCGAGTCACTCTGGGCAGCGGAAATTTCCCAACACCGCCCTCCGACGACGAGCGCGCAGAGTTGATGCTGTTTCAGCGACTCATTCAGCGTCGACTGGCTGGAGCAGACGATGGCACAGCGTAGGGGCCATAGATGCTCGATCCATGTGGACACCCAACATGCTGTGGTCTCGTTTCAGCATCTCGCATGGAAGGAAGTTCAATCTCAGGCAATCCATACACCATATTCACTTCATAGTCATCCAAAATATCGCTTTTGTGGCCCAACACTGTGTACGCGACGAGTCTTCAGTATTCTCATAGGGCCCGATCCCCACATGCTTTTGATATGTGCATTCTATCTACGGGCGAAATAAAAGTTGACAGCATGATCGTGTTTGGAGCACTCTACCTCGAAGCGTATACATGAAATCCCTCCCGCAGGTGATACATGACGACTTCACAATCTTCACCTTATCCAGTAGGCTGCATCTTGCCATGTCGTGACCGATGATGCAACCGAGCCCTGACCGTACCAACATAGGACCGGGTTCCCGTTGTGAATAATCAATTTAGCGCATGGACAGCCTTTGCGCTGACATAGGCCGCAAGCTTCATACTCGCCAGTCTGATGTGGAGCCCTTGATACATTGCCTCTTGCAACTACAATGGTCTGTACGCATCCTTTCCCCACGTTCGCCAGCCGGTTACTCTCGCTGACCATAGTGGCATAGGTATTGTGGTGGGTGGCCTCGGCTGCGTCATATTGGGCGTCGTTGCTGGCGCTGAAATAGTATTGGAACCTTTCTCCGACTTCTTGTTGGGCGTTGGGAGACAACTCGTAGAGCGTATGATAGCTGATTCCGCCTGCGCCCGAGACGCAGAACAACCAAGGTATTTCGTCGGCAGAGAGAAGAGGGGGCTTTTTCTGGGTGGACGACGAGGTTCTCTTCCGTTTGTTCTGTCGCAGTAGCCGTAATTGGTCTTGGGCGAGCTCGTGCGCTGTACGAGCAGCACGTACTTCCTCGTGCAGACGACTAGCAATGACCCCATGCTCCTCTTGCATCTTCGCTATCTCCGCGGCGTGCTCTAGATTTCTAGTTCGCAGCTCTTCCTCTGCTTTGAAGAATGCGATGCGTAACCCGGCTTGTGCGGTGTCCACGTCGGGATCGGTCTTGGGTCGTACAGATCCTGCGAACAAAGCGTTAGTTACCATGCTCAACGTAAGTTCATACTTCTGGATTAAGGCGTAAAATAATGCCATTAATCTCTTTGGATACCTACCTGCAGAATAGAGTTGTCCGTCAAGTTGAGCGATCTTGATATCTTTCGCCTTGCATGTCTGGCAAAGCTCTTCCTTCTTCTTCTCTTGGTCCTTCAAGGCCGTGATGTCTTCTTTGAGGGCATCGTTTTCCTCCCACAGGCGTCCGATCTTGACGTACAGATTGTTCAGTTTTCGCTTCTGTTCGTCAACGGCGCTGAGAGCAGTATCGCGCTCACGCTGAAGTCGAGACTCGCTCTCGTTGACCTGGCTCACTAGGTCCATCAGACTTTGTGAATATGGTGGGGATGGTGAGAGACAGTGAGTAGTAACAAGGGTGTCGCGGCATAGATCTCGCGTCTCAATATGACGGCGGTGGGGGTGCGACGCGTGCGCTTCGGGAAAGAGCAGGCGCGCGTAATCACGTGCGTGTTAGTCAGCGCAGGTTCAGAGACCTTGCATGAACGGAACTGCGGCTTGGATCGATGGGATGATATCAGAATAGTCGAGGATGCAATATCTAGTCACTTGCTTCTCCCATTGATGTTCCACTAGTACTATCACGAACTACCACAGCTTCCATGAGCTCCGTGCTTCAACAGTACTGTTGCAAGGGACTGTGCCGTTGCCTGAGCTTACAACACCCTTGCTCTGGATTCCAGTACCCTCGCTCGTGCTTTCGGTACCGTTGCTCGGGCTGCCTGCGGTAGTCACCCTGCTGTTACCATTGAACGCAAGTAGGTTCACCGAGCCCATGGGGTCCGTCACGACATTGGGTGTAGCTAGCGCATACACCCTCGCCTTGACATCGGCAGCAGTTGACGGCCCTTCAAGACCGCGCAGATACGAGACCAAGCCCGCTACGTGAGGAGACGCCATGGAAGTACCGGTCAGCGTCCTCGTCTCTGAGTCGCCCAGGTTGGATGCCGATACAATGTTCGTTCCAGCAGCAAAGATGTCGACCGCAGCGCCGTAGTTGGAGCCTCCACCGCCGCTGTGCCTCTTGTTGGTGATTTCGATGTTTCCAACACAGATAACTTCAGGGGAGCGAGCTGGCGAGCTGTTGATAGCAGGGGAATCCTCGTTTCCTGCCGATGTTACGACGAGAACGCCTTTCTTCCATGCTGCAGTAATGGCGGCATCCCATGTTGTTGACGCGGAAGAGCCAAGCGAGACGTTGATGACGGCGGTGTTTTGGCGGCCCTTGGACACAATGTCGTTGACCGTCCAGTCAAATCCGGCGAAGACATCTGATGCGCTTCCAGTGTCACTGTCCAAGACCTTCACGCCGATAATGTTGGTCTTCTTAGCAACACCGTACTTGGCGCCACCCACGGTTCCAGCTACATGCCTAGGACTTGTCAGGGTGTGAAAATGAATGTTTTGGACGGTATGACTTACGTTCCATGGCCTTCGTTGTCGGCGTCGGCGGTGCCTCTCACGGCATTGTAGCCCCAAGTTGCTCGTCCCTCGAAGTCGCTATGACTGATACGAACACCGGTGTCTTGAAGATGATGTCAACACCGAGTCAATATTGTCATCGGTTTCGTGACTTACCCATAACGTAAGAGAAGGTGCCTTTGCCCGCAGAGTCATCATACACATATGAAGTGGCTCCTGCTTTGCGGGAAGAGATGCTGGCTAGACCCCACGGTGCGTTCGCTTGAGTAACCACCGCGTTGATCCTCACGATAAAGTCCGGTTCAATGGTGAGGACCTCAGGGAGAGCCTTCAGCTCTTCAACGGTCGCCTCATCGAACGACCCAGCGTAGGCTTTGAAGTCGCCAAACCCGTACTCGCGGTCCACTGGAGCACCAACGGGACCATCGTCGCCTCGTCGAGCCAGGTTGCGGGCATGTATGCTGCGCACAGTGTTGTGGTGGGCTGCGATGGATGCAACGTCGGTATCAGGCTTCAGCTGAACGATGTATTTTCCGGGGATGATCTCGTTGGCTGGAGGCGCCACGACGGGAGCAGCTTGGGCCAGGAAAGGGGCTGCAGCTGCAGCGAGCGCGGTGATGCGGGTGAAGAACTGCATTCTGCCTGTGGATCGTGGGTGCGGCATGTGGAAATCAAGGTCGATTTGCCTACTACTGCTGGACTACGTGCGCTTTTTGACTTGCTCCATCTTCGTCGCGTAGGTTACGATACGAGTAATCGTTAATCCAAGCATCGCGCTTTTCTTGACTACTGCCTGTTTGGGCTCAGCTCCCGTAATGCAGTTCGTATAAGAGGCGATGCCGGTAGCGGTAGATGGGAATGTTCCGACTCATGGTCGGCCAAGACGGTCGCGCCAGGGGTAATTTTGGAAACGGGATGGAAAACAACCCTGTTCTTCCGGCCAGCGCTTTCCAATTCGAGCGTGACTACCGGGCGCGAAGCGATGAACACGGGATCCGGCGTCGTATTCTGTGGATAGATCCCACATCGGAATGCACTCCGCAAAATCGGGCCTTGTAGAATCAATGCCATTGTTCGCGACAACAGAACAGGCAGGTTCCAAGAGTCTGTATATTGCGAAAGGCTCGAAAACATGGGGAGAGATAAGGCTCAGTCTGGGCAATAGAGCACTATCAAGGGTAAAGGGCAGTTGATGATGCAAAACGCTGTTCAGAGTGGTGGACTTTTCGGAGAGAACAGTCTGCGGTGCATTTGAAGCCGTATTGCATCAGCCAAACAGAGGCAACGAGAGGGAGACCGTCCAGTCAAGAGATAACAGCGTGATCTATTGACGACTTGAATTGCGTGATGCCCAAGTGGTCTCGTACTGGAAGACTCAGCCGGGCGGGCGGTCCCGAGATCTTGAGCGGCTTGCGGCAGATATCGGCGCGACTACGGAAGTAGATAGCAGAGACTATCAGTCCAATCCATTGAGCTGGTTGATGATCTGACACCGAACAGTCGCTGCTTCGTGCTACCTGTGTTAGCTGGTCCGCGATGGGCTGGCTGTGGTCGATGCATAATGTGTGTAGATGATGGGCATGCGGGTGGAAAGGAGTAGCGAGAAAGCCGCTCCGGTCGAGAACAGGCTAGACTGGTCGCGCTAGATGACTCAGCAACTCCCGAGGTCCCTCGCGCGAGGATGGCGCGTAGAAGCTGTTGCAAACTTCAACACCACAGAACAGTGGTCACGCATCGTGGGGGACTGCATCAACCTGTATATCTACATGTCTTTGCTGAGATGCCACGGTAACTTGCGACAGCGCCATGAACAGATGGAACGGATGGACTGCCTAGGTATACAAGAAGTCCAATTCCCTTCCGCCTGCTAACCTTAATTCGCCTCTACGCTGTGTCATTTCCACGAAAATTGCTGATGATAACGCCGAAACCTTCCATCTCTACCTGGGCCGAAATCTTGCTGGCTCTTTCTCATACCATTCCGCCTCTCACAAAAGAACAAGTTCTAGTCATTCTCCTCAACTAATTCTTCCTCATCATCATCGCCAAACTCGAAGATCATGTCAACTTCGCGGTTGATGTCCTCATCGTCGTCAGCCGTCTCATCGACTTCCTTAGCAGCATACGCTTCATTACGAGCATCCATCTCGGCCTTGGTAAGATGCGCGTCTCTTCCAGGTTGTATCCTGCCTTTGGCACTGAGCCGAGGACGTTTGTCAGACTTGCGCGGGGAAGAGGGTAGCAAATCTTCGTCAGAGCCGGATTCGATGGTAGTGTCGTCGTCGTCGGAATCAAGCTTACGCTTCTTGCCGGATTTGTGGTGTTCGGACGATGTCTGCGGGTTCGCCTTTGCCAAGAAGTCTGCAACGTCGATAGCCTGGTCAGGGTACCGCTCGTCGTCCGGGATGCTTTCACCGGCTTCAATAAGCGCAGCCAGCTTCTGGCCCTTGATGTATAACATGCCTAGGGGCTCGTTGGGTTTATTGGTGATCTGCTGTCTTGCCCAACCACTGACCGAGTCAACTGAACGCAGAAAACCTGTCTTTGCCACAAGGGTAGCCTGGAGATCCTCCCTCCCACTCTCCATGACCCGAGGTAGGAGCTTGTTCACGCCGTTCTTCTTGACCCAAGTGTTCACCCACTCGTAAACGATGGCACGCTCATCATCGGTCCAGGGATCGCGCATCTTGGTCGTCTCACCAGTGTCGCGATTGCGCCATTGCGAGAGCTTCTTGCGGTACTTCAAAACCGAAGTATCGTCATTCAGATCGATTTGGTCAAGGTGGTCGAGGTCGACGAGGTGTTCGTGGATGTACGCATTCGTGGCTGTGTCGAAGACCATGAACTTGAAGGTAGGTGCCCAGCTTGTCTCGCCGCGCGTCCAGGTCTTTCCGTCATCTGATCTCTGCCAATACGTGTTTTTCTGCTTGTTCGGGATCGTGACGGTCGTGGGATCGGGTATCAGATACTTGGGACGAGTCTTGTCGCGCCACATGCTGGTCAACTCGTCTTTACTGTACTTGGTGGCGATTTCTGGGATGACGTCCATTTGCGCGAAGACGTTCCCGAGCGGGGTGTTCATACGGTGATACACTCGAATTTGGTCGCGGTTGTCCATCACGCGCATGAACTCTTCGGCATCGAGCCGCGCCGTCTGATTGAACACCGGCTTGGGTGACGTGTGTTGCCAATCGTCGAAGTTATACTGTAGTGTGAAAATCGACTCGAACACCGGAATCACCTTACTGAACTTTGTCGGGTTTGTCCAAGGGTCGACATCAGGGTCAATGCCCTTTTTTCTGGCCTTCTCCACCCACGCACCGTACATGTCTACCAGATTCTTGGCCAAGAATAGCTGCGAGAGCGATCGATGCTCCGGGTTCCTGTCTCCATGTACGCGGTTCTTGGGCTCCGTGTTCAGGTTCTCGCGCGACTGCTTCTTGACCGCAGCTGTCAAATTGGGGACGAGCTCGTCACACAAGTTTTGGTAACGCTGAAGCCGCTCGGATCGCTGACTTTCGACGGACCAGTGTGTTGCGACACCTTCGTCGGTGATATCTCCAGCCAGAAAGGCGTCGAGCTGTCGAACTTGAGCCTGCATGTCCAAGTCAACTACTGGCTGCGAAGAATGTCGTGTCAACGCCAGTAGAGCCGAGTATGTCAGGAGAACGTGTAGTTTCTCTGGCCCCAAGGGTAAGATCGGCGATGTTGGTAGCGGTGCCATCTCGTCTTCGTTGCTGCAATCTGGAGCCGTGTCTCTGGTATTCGCCCGATCGCTGTTACGGTGTGCTTCCGTGGTGATGGGCGCAAGCGGCGTGTCTAGAGTGTAGAGCGTCAATGTTTATTGCACATATTATCAATATCTACGCGACTATACTCACAACTATCGCTAGTTTTGTTGGTGCTGTCGCCAGTCGCGGGGTGGGTCGCATCAGCTCGCTTGCCTTTGTCGCTCTCCATTGTGTAATTGCTATCCATGTTTGCAAAGCCTCGCGCAGATTTCTCAATGCCACACGGAACGTTGCATGCGCGGATTTTGGCTTGGATGGGGGACCAGCTAGTAACAGTGCGCTCCAAAAGCTTTGGCGATCGAAAGTGAAGAGGTCTTGCTCGCGGGTGAGCAAATCGATAGTGACGCGAGCATGTTATGACGCGCTAGTCAAACAGCGAGGTCACACAGCTCTAAAGAACGAGCCTCATTGTTAGTCACTGAGTATTGATGTGATGAATACAGCAGTGTCAGCAAAGACGCCCATAGGACAGACTGTCGCGAGGATAATGTTGAACCAGTGAACACTAAGCGTGCTTTGTTCTCCGCAAGATAGGCTTGAAGTCGATTATGGCCTCCTGAGCCCCCACCATATCGGTTTGGCGTGCTTGACTGGGCTCAATTTGGACGTTGCTATCTCGAGGGCGCGTCGCCATTAAGTAAATTCTGCCATTGCGGCTGTCGCTTGAAAGAACCCGAGGCCAGACGAAGTCTTGGATACTGATTCGAGGAGGTACTCGGCGTCTTCGCTTACGCTGGCCAGCAGTAACTAGACAGATACCAAACTGTCTTTCATCCACTGACTTCGGTCAATGCGCGGATGTACAGCGCAGCTTCGATCGTCTCAGCCGACATCAGACGGTTTTCCAAAACTCTGTATCCTCGTGACTATCTGGCGCGTCGGCCATAGAAACAATAGCTGCTCTCATGCGCAGGAACAGAATTGTTCTAATATCTCAGAGACTGCCCGGTTCATCAGAGTCGAAACACCAGAAGTGAATGAGCCTCTTGAGGCCTTTCTTCTAGGCAGTGACGCGCGCACTGTCCCAATTTGTTAAGCCTTGTTTTGAAATCTTGAGTTTTCCCCTTCCTTGGCGTATATCTTGCTCAGTTCAGTCCGCGACCAACCGCGCCACCGTCACCACACCTTGAAGTCTCTACTCTGAGAATTGGAAGGACTTGGTCATAGCAGCCTTTTCGATCTGGCGCGCGCTCCGGGCTGTAACGCGTGATATCTGCGCAGCTGACTTCGCAACTGTACCCCGCAAACATAGTCGACATCGCGCCGTAAGTTTAGAAATACTGAACTCCCGTACGCAGTAACACCGCAGCACCGTTGGAGTCGTCTCATCTGTCCAATCCGGCATTTGAAGCGCATCGACTAACGATTTCTCTGAAGGGCTTTTCCACCTCTTGCCACGGCTTTTCTCAATCCAGCGCATACTCCTACGCTCCCAATACATATCTTACACGCATCCTATCGACCTTCACGAGAGGACAAGGACGGAAGAAGATGCCGCCCCACCTGATCGGTAGCCTGGCCCGCGAGATTCCCAGCGCGGAGGAGGTGCCAACACCCCAGACCAAGGCCAAGGTCAAGGTGCCCGCCAGCAGCCCGCCGGAACACCTTTCGTATACGGATTCCCTCCCCGTTGACGAAGACAGCGATGGCGAATTGTCGGACGACCCTGCGCCCTACGCCGGCCGAGAGCTAGTCAACAAGGAGCTCACACCGAAAGAGACGTTCACGCCCCACGACACTGATCCCACCAAGATCGAGGCGACATTCAAGATCCAAATGCCCGACGGCAAGAGCTGGTTCACCCAGAAGAACATAATCCCGGAGAAGCGCGAATCCGCCGACCGGGACTTGTACGAAGCCGATGACTGCATCTTCTTCCCTGACCTCGAGAGCTGCAAGGTTCCCAAGAAGGACAAGGAGAAGAAGAACAACCCTGTGGTAGAGTGGAACAAGGTTAGCGAGAACCGTTGGGAGCGGACCTTCAAGGGCATCAATGAGGTCTTCACCCCAAGCATCGCCCTCCGCCGCTTCAACGCCCGTACCCGCGCATATGAACACGTCCACGTTAACCAGTCGAAACTCGCCAACATTGACCCAAACGACAAGAAATGGAAAGACGCATACAACAAGTGGATCGACCAGATCTCGCGCCGGTCCAACGCCGCCTACGAGAAGAAGAAGAACCGTGACCACTGGACCGTCCCAGAGATCTGCGCCATGTACACTGGCATCAACGACTTCGTTCACACCAAAGGTTTTGACGCGTACGACACCATTACCACCGCCGACTTGTCCAAGATCGTCGAAGCCATCAACAAGGCTGGTGTGAAGAACCGTGGTCTGGACGCCCTTCGAGGTCAGATCACGTCGGCTCATGCGACGAAGAACAAAACGATGGCGTATCTTCGTGAGCACGCCCGAGACTTTCGACTGCTGGTTGAAGCCGGTGGTGTAGTGGGCGTTGAGGAGCGGTACCCTAAGCACATGATTCCTCTCTCAGAGTTTCCAGTTGAGAAGCGTGCCAACCACCGAAAGGGTACTGGCAAACCCAAGGTATACAAGCCCAAGTTCCGATCTGTGAACACACAGACTGGCGATGACAAAGTGGTCCACGAAGACTACGACAGTGCCGGCATTACTTCGACTACAAGGAAGATCTCCAAGAAGCGCAAGCGCGATGCACCGGCATCCGACGGCGACGAAGTCGAGGATCAGACTGAGCTTCCTGCTGACGAGAGTGACGAAGAGGAAGTCGAGCATGGCTACGGCAGCGACGCTGGCGAAACTTCGGACGAGGAGGAAAACGGTAGTGAGATCGAGCACTTGAAGGAGGCAGAGGATTTGGAGGAGACCGCAGACGTGAAGGCCGAGGATATGGAGGTCGAGGACAAGAAGCCTAAGGTCGTGAAGGCAGCGGGTGCAGAGGCCGACGCCCTTCCACCAGCCAAGAAGCCACGTGTGACTGACCACGCCATTGAGCTCGCCCGCCAGATGCTCGAGGACGATTCTGATTAGTAGCTGACCGGTACACCTGATACAGTCGAGATCAAGATAACGGCCCGAGACTGGTGTGGCGAAGCGCGGTAAAAGTTCGATGCGGGCGTTGAAGCTAGAGGAAGGTACAAACGACGTTGTCGAATATTGAGTAAACGCACAGCAACAAAGCGGCTTCAGCACTAGCGACTGTTGGGAACGAGCGTACACATGGATAGCATACTGTAGGCGTAGAATGGATGAGAGTAAAACTCTGCATGGCCCTTGTTCATGAATATGCGTGTCGCTGGAGTGTTTCCTGTCTTTCGCGCTCGAGCCTGAGCGGTCTTTTCGCGAAGGTAACCTTGGTTATGTACATTGGGGGAGAGATATGTCGCTGGAGTGAGACTATGCTTTTAACGGTAAGAGACACAATAGTCTGCGAATGACTGTATCGAGAGCCAGGTGAGGTAGACGGAGAGTGGTAAGGAGTCAGGATTGACGAGAAGAACGCCTGTGACGATGGCATGGCCGCGCGTCGCAGGATGGAAGGCGCAAACGATTGCATTATACTACATACGTAATCAAGGTGGGGTTTGCAGCGCTAAACAACATATCGCAATTGAGTTCCTCAGGAGTAATCAACACGGTAGATGGCATGGATGAAGATGATGGGTATTGATGGCATGCGAAGGGGTAGTTGAGAATGAAAGGAGGTGCGAAGGAGATACGGCAGGCGCGACGAGCCTGCCCCGCAGCATCGCCCACAAAAGCACACTAACCGCAGAGCCTTCCCCCACCAAAGGAAACTTGACGCGACATCCCGACTCATTGCAATTTTTGCATAATCTGAAAGACCTGCTGTCGCAAAAAGAGCAAAAGACAGTCCAGAAGACATGTCAGACACCGAATCAGACACCGCGAGCTCGGTGGGCAGCATCGTCGAAGACGCAAGCGAGCCAGACACGACTACTTTCAAAGATCTATTTTCGGATCGACAATGGACTCGCGTGTCGGATATGGTAGAGCACAACAAAACTGAGAACGGCTTCGATCTGCCAGCAACCATCAAAGGACTTGGACCAGGTACGGCTCACAACGTTGAACGCTCATCTATGCGTTCTACGCCTTACCCTTTTGGGATAACCACTGACTGCCTGCACTAGACGCGGACGAGATCACCATCATCAAGCTGATCAACTACCTCCGGTCAGAAGCACAAAAAGGCACAGATCCCAAGAGTATCAAGGTGACCCTAGATGATCTCACAAGCGACAAATACCTACAACCAGTATTGGAAGATGACGCGTTACTCTTTGAACTTGGAGATCTCATGCCAGATGATGACAGCAAGGCGATCGACTACGACGAGTATGAGGCGAAGATGCACAAGGACATGCAAGAAGACTTCTCCAAGATCAAGCTCACCAATGATCGGGACCAGGACTACTTTGAGTCGTACAAGGGCAACAGCATCCATCGTGAGATGATCGAGGATCGCGTAAGGACAGAAGGGTACCGTGACTTCATCGAGAAGAATGCCGAGGTATTTGCTGGGAAGACCGTGCTTGACGTCGGATGCGGTACTGGTATCTTATCTCTCTTCTGCGCCCGTGCAGGCGCGAAGAAGGTGTTCGCAGTCGACAACTCTGGCATCGCTGTCCGCGCGAAGGAGATCATTGCGAAGAACGGCTACCAAGACCGCATTGAACTGATCCAAGGCCGCGCTGAAGACTTCAACACCCAGCGGTTAATCGGCAAGGAGAAGGTCGATATCATCATCTCGGAATGGATGGGCTACGGTCTCCTCTTCGAAGGCATGTTGGATTCGGTCCTGCGCGCACGGGACATGTACCTCAAGCCTGACGGCATCATGGTGCCATCCCACTGCAACATCCGTCTTGCACCAATCTCAGATGCCGACTGGATAGCAGACAGCACGAGTGAGAAGTTCTGGAAAGACATCTATGGATTCGACTTTTCACCCATGATCCCAGGCGGTTTGCTCAACACGCACGAAATCGGTGTCTTCGACGTGCCTGAGAAGGCGCTCTGCGGCACTGCGACAAGCCATCTGCTGGAGATGAAGACTGTTTCTGTGCAGGATCTGAGCTTCAAGGTGCCTCTTCGCATGACACTCGACCGCGACATCACATCTCTCCAGGCCATTGCGATATGGTTCGACACGATCTTCATCCACCCTGGCAGCTCCCAGGATGTCAAGACGCTTGACAACGTCGATTGGGGCAAGAACGGTATTCCGGGGCTGGGCTTCTCGACGGGTCCGAGCAACACACCTACGCATTGGCACCAGGCAGTACTGCTGCTTGACCCAGAGGTCGCGGAGAAGCAGGCCTACAAGAAAGGCACAGTGTTGGAGGGTAGCCTGACGTATGCGAAGGAGAAGGGCGATGATCGTGGTATTACCGTGACGGTGGAGTGGAAGGGCAAGGGCGAGCAGGGGGAAGTTGAAGGAAAAGTACAGAGAACGATGGCCTAAGCCATGCGCGAGTATGAACGAGGATAGATGTAGACACCAGATACCACGAACACGCGTCTATGTAGCCTAAGCGCGACACGTCGATGCCGGGCCGACAGTTCTGATCTCGCGCTAGTGTTCCGATTCCGAAATGCACGCGGAAGGCTGGCGGCGACCCCCAAGCGTCGACAATGCATCTTGACTCCGCGCAACACCCCGTCTGCTGCGATAGGGCGATCTATGTCCTTCCCCACCCGTTCGATTCACTTGCAGTAATAGCTGTGCCGCATCTCTCCTCCACGATTGCCGATGTCCGAGGTGACGACATACCACGTGGATCGTGCGCGTGAGCTTCAACATTCTAGGAACCCTAGGTGTCGCATCTCGTACCGCGAGACACCGGAAGCTTAATATACGCCCACACGTACTACTGCCGACTGGACGCTACTTGACATCCAGCGACTGCCTAATAATGCGCAATCAACGGTAGCTGAGCTCGATAACTTCTATGCGCGGTATCCTCCCTGGGCGACCCCAGGCTAAGCTCCAAGCTGTCGCTCATGGCCTGTGGGAAGGCCTCCAGATAATCGTATGACTACACCCTTTGCGACGCGCACAAAGACTGACTTGCGCTTCGTCTAGGTCTACATCTCCGGTAACGCGCTGATCATCCTCGATCGACCCAACCACGTCCTCCAAACCATCTACATCGACGAGGAATTCGAGCTTGAGGCAGTCGCGATCGACGAAGGCACTGGCAAGGTCGCGGCATGTTCGACGCGACACATATACATATACCGGCCATACGGGCAAGATGAAGGCGCGATCAAGGTGGGCACACAAGGAGGGGCAGCTGGGAATGACTGCTGATATGCGCAGTGGTCGCAACAGGGCAGCACGTCCCTGTCTGACGCCGATGACACGATAACGACTCTTTCATGGGGCATGCCAGATGAATTGCTCGTCGGCAGCGCATCCCTCACCCTCTTCAACACCCACAGCGACATCGAACGAATATGGACAAAGCAGCTAGCGAACCCTGTCAAGTTCGCCCACTTCTCGCCCGATGCCGAGTTGATAGCTTCGACAGGCAGGTACGACCGCCTCCTCAAGATATGGCGACGCACATCCTTCGGCTCTGCGGATCAGAGCTTCGACTACTTCTATCTCCCACACCCCAAGGCCATCACAGGCTTGCATTGGCGGCACCCATACCACAAAGACCAGTCTACGGACAACGTGCTATACACAATATGCGCGGACCAGAAGGTACGGGTCTGGGTACCAGGAGAGCATCACGGCGTAGATGGTATGCACATGTGGGCTGAGGTGGACCTCGTTGAGTCCATAATGTCACGCCATGTGCCACTGGAGCAACAGTCGAAGAAGCGATATGCCTTCTTCATCGACGGCAAGCACTTTACACACGCAACGGAAAGAGCGATGCAGCAGGCTTCGGCAGAAGAGAAAGACCACGGCATCGCGCTGCATCACCTGATAGAAGTCGCGAATCGCAACCCGGAGATATGTGTTGTACTGGATGATAGAGGCAACATGTCTGCGTGGGGTTTTGAGAACGTAGGGGCAAAACAGAAGAAAGTCACCGACGTCTTCAACATTGCGCATGTCGATGGACTTCATCTACACTTCGCAAAGGAACCGAAACCCATCGAGGACAATGTACAACTCTACGCGTTCATCGGCGACAAACCTGACTCTGAGTTGACCCTACTATCGCATCACTTTGACGGGCGAATCGAGTGGCTAGAGTCGCGCATCGACTATCTGTTCGACCCTTCGTCACAGCCACAGCGCATTCAGCGCAAGGCTATGTGGACGGGACACTCACATGCCATCAAGAAGGTCAATCGCACAGCTAGCGGAAGAGCATTGGTATCGCGGACCACGACAGATGAATGCATTGTATGGCTACAGCGGCAGAGCGATCAGGGCATGACGTTACATCGACACTGCAGCGTCAAAGTGACGGAGCACATCCATCGTATCGCTCTCTTGCATGAGGGTAACTTCATTGTCTTCCTACATCATGACGAGATCTCGCTTTGGGATACTCGTGGTCATGAAGCCGTTGAGATGACACGGCTCGCATACAAACTCCAGGGTAAACCTCTGTGTCTGCTAGTGATACCAGAGGTCGAAGTTGTTGGACAGCGCATACACATCGCCACCATCAGTTCCGAGATGAAAGGCATCTGCTGGGAGGTCACACTGCCAAAGCCGGAGCGAGATGCACCTGGGGGTGAGGAACAGCTCGCCATCTCGCAAACCAATGGCTATACCAACGGTCATTCAGAGATCACGCTCAAGGAGTTCTCCACATTCAACCTTGGATCTGGCGACAACCTTGCTTTTGTACTGCCTGTAGACCCCGCTGGCACAGCACCCGTCATCTCGGGTTTTCTTGACACCTTTGCGCGAGATATAGCCATCTCATACACAAAATCCGGAATCATCAAGTCCTGGACCGCGCGTGTCAACATCGAAGATCGAAAACTGGACTGGCTGTTGACTTCGGAGGTCGAGACTGGCGTCAAAAACCCATCACTTGCTAGTGGCACGTCGATACGCAAGGCTGCGTTGGCCGATGCTGATCGAACTACACTCACTATATGGAACACCCGAAGCGCCCAGTTGGAACATGAAGAGACATTCGAAGGCAGCGGAATCATCCAGGATCTCGACTGGTCTTCTACCCCCGACAACCAGTCCATACTTGCTGTGGGCTTCCCCCACCGTGTCGTCATCTACGCCCAGCTGCGATACGATTACCTCAACGCCGGTCCATCCTGGGTACAGATCAGTGACGTGCGCATTCGCGACATCACGCCACATCCGATCGGCGACTCGGTATGGCTAAGCAGTGGTAATCTGGTCATTGGCGCAGGCAATCAGCTCTTCATTCAAGATGAGCATGTCCAGGTGTCCGAAGGGCTATTCCCTAGCTTACGTACCATCTCACGGAAGACGGCATCTATCGACATCTTCGATGCAGTTAGCAGGCTCAACGGTCCTCTACCCGCGTATCACCCCCAGTTACTTTCACAATGCGTCTTGGCCGGCAAGTTGCTACTGGTGCAGCGCATCCTGATTAGGCTTTACACTACACTCAAGTTTTGGATCGAAGGTGAAGAGCTTGACAGCTCGTTGGGATTCGCACCTGAAGACTTCTCAGAAGCCGAGGTACGTACATGAACAGCTCTATCTAGATTGAACTAACCTTTGCAGACTCAAATGACTGCATCTCGAAAAGAGGTACATTCATCCTACGCCGATTTCTCTGACGATAGCGAGCCTGAAGCAGTCACCGAAGAAGTCGCCTCTAGTCTCAAAGAGCTCCTGACCACCAAGCGCATACCGCTCTTGACCAGTCGCGAACAGTTTCGCTTGGCGGACATCATCGAGTGTATTGGCATGGTAGAGAAGCATCGTCGATCCATTGATGAGAACGCTGGTCGCTTCTTGCTGTTCTTCCGACAGCATGTGCTGAGTGAGACACACAAGGGACCCATCTCGTGGCGCGAGATCATCTGGGCATTCCACTCAGGAAGTCAGGATATTCTTGTCGATCTTGTCAGCAGACACTTCAACGGGAAGATGATGTGGCAGCACGCAAAGGAGTGTGGAGTGTTCATGTGGATGTCCGACATCAACGCACTGGTATAGTACACTCTTCCTTGTCGGTAGAAAATGCTAACGATATCTACAGCGCGCACAATTCGAGGTCATCGCTCGAAACGAGTACACGAAAACCGACGAAAAGAACCCCGTCGACTGCGCCCTATACTACATGGCCCTCCGGAAGAAGCCGGTTCTAGTGGGTCTCTGGCGAATGGCTACTTGGTCGAGAGAACAGGGCGCAACACATCGACTATTATCGAACAACTTCAACGAAGACCGCTGGAAGACCGCCGCTCTCAAGAATGCGTACGCATTGATGGGCAGGAGAAGATTCGAGTATGCTGCATCGTTCTTCTTGCTTGCAGATCATCTACAAGACGCTGTCAGCGTTCTCCATAATCAGCTTGGTGATACCCAGCTCGCAATAGCAGTCGCCCGCGTCTACGGTGGTGATGACTCACCCATCTTACTGGACTTCCTGAGAGACAAAATTCTGCCCCAAGCTGCTAGAGAGGGCAACCGATGGCTCGCAACATGGGCATACTGGCTATTAAACAAGAAGGACATGGCCGTTCGCTCGCTGGTCACACCGTTGGCCACTCTACTTGAGACCTCCGAACCGCCCAGTTCAGCCGCTAAATCGTACCTCACCGACGACCCCGCCTTAGTAGTCCTGTACAAGCAGCTCCGCGAGAAGTCGCTTCAAACATTACGCGGAGCCACAATGATAGGCATGCGCGAAGAGTGGGACTTTGTGCTACATACAGCTGGGCTATACGACCGCATGGGCTGCGACGTCCTCGCCCTCGATCTAGTCAAGACATGGGAGTTCTTACTCCCACCACCACCGACAAAAGCAACATCCGGCCGCCCACCGCTAAGCCCCTCGATGCCGCGACAGAGCTATCAATCGCAGGGAAGAAACCAATCTGCGACGGACTTTGACTTCGATCCCAGGAAACTGCTACGTAGGAGGAGTTCGCTCGTTATCGCTGATCTACCGGTGCGAGAGCATGCGCATAACGATTTGGCGGAAAGTAAGGGCACGCTGGAGGAAAGTAGGGAGAGTGGTGAGGAGGATGGCGAGGAAGGAGGTGAAGAGGGTGAAGAGGATAAGAAGAATGATGAGAAGCCTAAGGAGGAGCCGAAGAAGAAACCGCCGCCGACTCAGTTCAATGAGCCGGATGCGAATAGTTTGTTGGATGCTTTCGGGTTTTAGTAGATTTGGTTGGTTGATACATTGTGGTTCTGGTATGAAGGTTTGGGGATAGTGGCATGGCTGGGTGTTCTGAGCGGTACTTGATAGGTATGATAGTCGGTGCGTGTATTCTGCACGTGGCTGCCAGTATGAAATCTCAGGCCTTGTTGTTCTATCCAAGATTGACATTGACAGTACCAGCGGTGATCATAACCTACATCGTTTTCCACGAACATAGACAAACCAATGGGTATTATTACACAGTATGTCGTACCCAACAGTACTGGGACCTAGCTGCGTCACAATTTGCCAAACGAGTGATCCATCACATCCCTCAATCCCATAAACTAAACAAAGAACGCAGCAGCTGCGACACCAAGTCCAGCCAACAACGGCGCACCCCTAACCATCGGCGCACCAGCCTCCGTCACCTCAGGCACGGGCGCAGTCCCAGAAGCCCCCGTCGCGTCCGTAGCAGCACCCGTAGACATAGCACTCGACATCGTCGGTGTAGCCGCAGCAGTAGCCTTTAACTTCTCCGTCCCCGCAGTAATAACAAGGTAGTAAGTCCCGAATTGCGTCGCCTCGATCTCCACCTCAGAAACATAAGGTTCGTCGGGCGTACCACTCTCACTGCAGTAGGCAGGCTGAGAGACGGACGAGACAGCAGAGCCATAGCCATAGCTCAAAGTCTGCCTGATTGTCTCTGTACCTGCAGATTCAGAGCCGCGCGCAGGATACGTGTGTGTTCTCGTCCAGATCTCCTCAGTTGTCGAGATATACGCGGGATTTTCGCAGAGAAGACTAGCGAGACCCGGAGGGTAAGAAACTGTGCATGTGCGGTTCGAGTCTGCTTCTTCGGGGGTCGGCCAGGTGCAGTCGAGTGCGTAGGTGTCGTCCTCATCGTCTTCGCTGGAAGGGGTGATGCCAACGTCGACTGTGGTGCCGTAGTATTCGGGACCTATGGTCATGGTCATGGGGTCATCGCGACCGATACTCAGAGCGTCCAGATCGGTTCCTTCGTCGTATTCGACGGCGACGGTGGTGTGGGTTTCGTTGGCGGCGATGACGGAGCCGACGAAGCCGATGTTGTCTGTTCCGAGGCCGTTGGAGGGCATCCAGAAGGAGGTTGTTACTTGGGCTGATGCGCTGGCTGCGAATAGCATGGTTGAGAGGAGGGGTGCCATTGTTGTGGTGGTGGGTTTAGGTGTAGTGGAAGATGGTTCGCGATATGCACAACACAAACCTTTTTCTAAGAGGTCTTTACGTCCCTTTAAGCATCGTGGGTTTATAGTAGGGCATCCTCACCGGTTAGCCAAGCCCAGGGCGCAGTATCTTGGCTTGAACGGTTACAGCGGCTATCATCTCAATGAGTTGGCGTTCTGCTCAAGTGACTGGAATGTGGCGGAAAATCTGTGTTGGTTTACCACACATTGGCGCTGGTGGCCTTGTTTACAACAGAGCCTAAGTAACTCGGGTCTCGTGTGAACTCCACGCGATTGGTCCACTTAGCGATGCAGTTGCGGCTGTGCCTGGCTGTCACGGCTATATGATCCGGGCGTAATAGGTGGAACTCGGATGGATAAACGGCAGAGATCATCCGTTGTATTGTCAAGGCCAGCGGGATGTGTGTCGCCCAGTCGAAGCGAGCGAAGTGTTGCTGCGATGCTTCGGGTCGAGTTCACACGGGACGACCTTTTCATAGCCCCGTATGAGTCTTGGCTTGTAAGGCAAGCGACCTTGGTATTCCACACCGATCAGAGGCCTTACGACTGTTTAGTCATTTACAGTCGCTGAAGCTTGTCCTGGTAACCTTTTCGTCGAGTTGGAAATGCGCCTCTTTCTATCGCGCTGTGGACTTGATCACGATTCAAGTCATGCCGCGCAATCGCAACAGCCCAGAGCTTACGGGTCTATGAGTCTTCAACATCTCATAGCGAGCTTTTTGGTGGCAAAAGTAACTTCCGCGGAGACGGAAGTGAGAATGTTCTCGTTATATTCCGTGAGAACTACCAATAGTGACTTCATAAATGCAGGAGTATAAGAGTAGCGCTTGGTGTCTGAATCGTCGATGAGTTGCTCTGTCGTTGAAATTTGGTGAATGGCACACCCGTGGAACAGGACGGAGTGTCACGTGAGCGCACAAGTGGGCCCGCATCGTTCGGCTTGAAGGTATAGCCGAGTGCGCGTCATCGCGCCGGATTGGTAATCCATCTCAACACGCGTCGAATGGAGGCGATATACTGTGTAACGTCGCACTTCAACACCATATACCTACAACGATGCCTTCTCAACGCGACTTAGAAGGCGGTAGCGTGCCAGACGAGCGCGCGCCCTTGCTCTCGCATGATGCCGCGCGTCAGCACACGCCCACACCATCCGAAAGCGACGAAGTCATCGGCCAACCGGAAAAGGCGGCATCCAAGACCTGGTATTATGTTTGGAGAGGCATTTTGGCCGTCTTCGCGATACTGGTCATTGCTGTCTTCATCAAAGGCTGGATAGAGGCTGATGACGTCGATGTATGTCCCTCTGCACTGTCGCGGTACATACAAACTCCAGAAGCTCACAGCATGCGTAGTTCGATCTCAAAGGCGCATTGAAGCGTGCATTAGGTGGAGGTCTGAGTGGTGCTGCAGCGATGATACTGCAAGTGTTGCTGTTGATGCCCATCCGTACAATCATGAACTACCAATATCGCCACGGAACATCAACGACTGTCGCAACTAAGACTCTGTATGCAGACGGTGGCATAGGTCGATACTACCAAGGCATGGGTGCTGCGCTCTTCCAGGGGCCCATCGCTCGATTCGGAGACACAGCCGCCAACGCTGGTATCCTGGCCTTGCTGCAATCCAACGGCTTCTTGAAGCAGCTTCCATCGCCCATTCAGACTATCTTTGCATCTGCGTGCGCTGCAGCTTTCAGGATGCTACTAACACCAATCGATACCTTGAAAACTACTCTGCAGGCCCAGGGATCTAGTGGCTGGGGTCTTCTCCGGCAGCGCATTAGGACCGACGGCATCGGCTCTCTGTGGTGGGGTGCTTTTGCAACAGCAGCAGCGACCTTCGTTGGACACTACCCTTGGTTCGCCGTATACAACTTCCTTTCCGAAACTATCACAGAGCCATCGAGGCAGCAGATCGGATGGTGGTTGCTACGGGCGGCTTTCATCGGTTTCTGCGCTTCGGTCGCTTCGGACACAATATCGAACTCGTTACGCGTTGTGAAGACCTATAGACAGGTCAACGATACAAGGATATCCTATACCGAGGCTGCCAAGCAGGTTATCCGTCAAGACGGTAGACTGGGTCTATTTGGACGCGGACTGAAGACGAGAATCATCGCCAACGGTCTGCAGGGCATTTTGTTCTCCATCCTGTGGAAGCTGTTCTTAAAAATCTGGGAAGACAAGACGGGTTGAGCGCGACTGCGATTGGGTCGACAACTTTGAGACAAATGAATTTTGGCTTGACTACTGCAATGTGCGACTCATACGTACAACGAGGCCTCTTTTTCAATGTGTGACAGCGTCGCTGACATGCGTACTGGGGCCAAAGGTACCGGCTTAGACGTCTCCATATCCGATACTGATCCTGATCACTTTAGCTTATTTGCTTCGTCTTCTTCGCCAACATATCCCCCGCATCGTTCTCATCCCGCTTCCTCTTCGGTGACGGTCGCCTGCTTTTCTTCCCCTCAGCATCCAAGGCCGCATTCTTACCAACCTCAGTCGGGTCGTTAACCGCAACCGACTCATCGACCTGAAACTTCCTCAGCTCGTCCTCTGTCACATTCGGAACAAACAAAACACCGCCTGTCTTCCCTTCTAGAAGTCCTCTCATGTTCTTCCTCTCCGCGGCGACTTTGCTAACCCTGCCGTCGAGCTTTCCCCGGATGGATGACACGTCGCGCTGTGGTCTGGAAGGTGCATCAGCACCGTTCGCGTCTTTGAGCACCTTGCCTTCGAAAAACGCGTTGAAGGCTTCCATCACGGAGACAGGACCAGGGATCTTTATGACGTGACCCGCATCGATGGTCGCGCGCAGCTTCCTGTGGAAGAGCGTCATCCAGGCATCCTCCAGTGGTGTGTACGGGTATGCAGCCTTCTTGGTGCCAATTCCATGTTGCTTGAAAACGTTGGTGCGCCATTGTGTTATCGCGACGATCTGTGGCTTGGACTTCCAGTCGATGTCATCCTCCTCGACGTCGGTGTACGTGACGGTTTTGGACTCACCGGTCACGTTGTTGTGGAGCTTGATCGTAAGCTTGTGGACCGACTTGTTGCCCGTCCGCGGGGCGTCGATGTTGCCGTCTACCACCTCCCATCCGCTCGGTTCATCCGAAGAGGAGGCAGGGCTGGAGCTCCGCTCAGCTTTCGCATCGACCTTGAGGTTATCGCGACCCGTGTCTTTCGTCAATGTGTCTTCTGTGGCCGGCGGCTGGGCTGATGTCTTGGCAGACTTCTTTGGCGATGGCAAAGACTTCCCAGGTACCGCGGACTTTCCAGGCGAGGAGCCGAAGACAACTTTCAGTTCCTTCTTCTTCGTCGTCTTGAGTTTGGTCTGAACACCTGTCTTCTTGTTCTCCGTCGCAGAGTCAGATTCATCCCCGTCCTCGACGTTGTTGATGTAGTTCAGGTAGCCGTTGTGCCTGAAGTACTTCTCGTCCAGTACATCGTCGGTATTATCCGGCTCTCTCAAAGGTTTCGCATCGTCAGCAGGGTCAGATGGGAAATCAGCCACCGAGTCTTCTTCGCCTTCGTCAGGTATGTCGCCTGCGTGCGCCATTGAGGGCTCGTCTGTGGGCGTCTCTTCGCTGAAGTCTTCGTCAAAGTCTGGATCGTTGATGGAGCGCCATCCGGACTTTGTCTGATAACCGGCGGGATCCCACGAGGATTTGTCTATGGTCGCATCCTGGCTGGGGTTCTCGCCGAACGCTGGGTCATTGATGGAATGCCATCCGGATGTGGTCGGGAAACCAGCAGGGTCCCACGAAGACTTGTCTATGGGTTGCCATTCTGTGTTGGGAGACGCCTCTGGCTGCCGAGGGGACGACCGCATTTCCGCCGGGATCATCAGTGCCTCCAATTCCTCCAAGTCTTCATCCTCGTCCGCTGTCTCATGGTGGTCCGTCTTCCGAATAGACGTTGCCTCCTCCTGTCCACCAGTTTTGGTGGTATCGCGGTCTTGGAACTCGGGGATGTGGGTTGAAGCGCGCGGGAGTGGAAGGTTGCAGGCGATGTCAGCGTGACGCGAAGAGCGTGTAGGACTCCTGACAGTACTGTCAGTCTGGTCGAAGGCGTCAACAGAGCTACCGGTCGCGCTGTATCCTTCCCGCTCGATGCGCTCCTGTTCGATGTCTTCTACGAAGGTGCGAATCCCTGTATAG
The DNA here is from genome assembly GCF_023758075.1 of Alternaria novae-zelandiae. Taxonomy (NCBI): domain Eukaryota; kingdom Fungi; phylum Ascomycota; class Dothideomycetes; order Pleosporales; family Pleosporaceae; genus Alternaria; species Alternaria novae-zelandiae. Next base: position 757,933 of record NW_026056974.1, on the reverse strand, counting down.
GGTGGAGATGACGGCGGCTCCATGTCAAGATTTGCGGTTGGTGTCTGGTCCATGATGTAGGTTGTGGTTGTGGTTGGGGTGGAGCAGTTGCGCTGGTGGTGTGATTTGCGGTCGGAGTAATGGGCAGTCCGAGTTGCAATGGCTGTTAAGTTGAGTGATTCAAGAGGGGCGCGGCTGGGACGATGGTGAACGAATACTCTGGTAGGTCATGCTCTATTCGAGTAGAACGTGGTGGACACCCCTTCCTTGTTTATGTCAGCACGCCGAACTACCGCACGGTTCTGGAGATGTATCGGAGCTAACCGTTGACGAGACCGGTGTAGAGGTCACCCATCAGCTTGGCACTGTTTAATGCCGCTGCTTGTGCTTGATCTCAGTCTCGACATCTTCTCGCCGCGTCCGAATACGACCGCTGCACAGCGCCCCCTACGCTGTGCGCTCACACTTCGCTTGTACGCACCTCCGAGCGCCGCATCCGCATCCAAAGACACCCGTTGCATGCGCTGAACAAAACTTCACAGACGCCATGGCCCCAGCCAGCAGCAAGAACCACCCCCCTTGGGCGACGACTGAGCAGACCTCTGCGCTGAGAGCCCACGTCGTCCTTCGGCGGCATGAAATGGTGGTACCTCCAAAGATTCTACCAGACGACGTTGAACGCGCCATTCAGATTCTGGATCAGCACGACCCTTCAACAGCGAAAGCGGATGCTAAAGACCTCAAGCCAATTGATTACGCCAAATACGCGATCAACGACCACTTGCGGCCAATGGCTAACGCAGCTGGCATGCACAACCTCCATCAAGAAGGAATAAAGAAAGGCAAACTAGTTGAACTACTGACAGACTGGGATCTACAAAACGTCCCGCTTATGGCGGCTCTGCTACCGCGCTCGGACAAGGCCACTAAGCCCGTCGTCCCTAAACAGGTCGTTTCTACGCGAAAGAAAGCCGAAACGGAGCCAACGGAGTCGAAGAAACGCAAGGCTGTGCCAACTAAAGTCACAGCGGCGAAGAAGCCCCGGAACGATGGCAATGCTTCTCCAGGGGACCACGACGTCGAAATGGAGGACCGAAACGAACCAGATGGCGGCGATTCCCTCCCACAAACTGCCATCGAGGGCAGCACATCGACTCGAACACTCGCCCGGATGCGAACGCGTTCCCGTAGGCCTCGAGATGGCCAACCACATGCTACCGTGACACACCTCGAAGCAGACAGGGGCATGGCTGCACTGTCGCTGAGGGAGTTTGGGGAAGACAAGGGCAATAGTACGGACGATGCATTGACCCACAACCGCGAAGGAGACGACAAGAGGCTCGACACTGAGGCTGGAGAGGTGCAATTGGCAGGGTCAGAGGGACGTCGTACTAAACGGCAAGTGACTAGGCGCGGGAAAGGCAAGAAGAAGAACACCAAAGCTGGCACAGCGAAACAGATGCTCAACAAAGATGGCACACTAAAGACTGCTAAACAACTTGAGGAGGAGCAGCGTCTGGAAGATGAAGAGGCGGAAAAGAAGCTGCACGAAGCGCGCTCACTAGGCCACTACTCAGACCCTGTCCTCGCGAAGCAGTTTCGTGTCGTGCACAAGACAGTTCGTGCTCCCCTGGACGGGCACATCCGACCTGGTGTCAAGCCTGCACCTACTGATCAACTGGGCTCCTGGCGTCTGCACGAGCGTCTCACGAATCAGGCAAAAGAAGAAGGGAAAGACCTAGATCTCTGGATGGGTGGCGGAGCGTCGCCATCAAGGAACGATTCCGAAGAGGACATCTACGAAGAATGGTAGGGCATGATGTTGGCATGGATGGATGGGCACACTAGTGTCGGGCGATAGCAAGCGAATACTTCACGTCAGGATGCTTTGTGTCGTGTCGCAGAGTCTTCAAACCCTTTGTTCAGGAACGGCGACGCAGGGATGATGAATACGACGTATCCCTTTTGTACTCTACAAAAGCGTTCAAAACAAAGAACGTAGCATGAATATCAGTCTCGTTCATCTAAGTGACTATAGCTTCGTCACGCTATCTTACGGAACGCTCCTGAAGCTTCCCACTTGCTATATCTCGTATTGTATTCCCCTTCCAGAGCTTCCCCCCTCTTCTCGACTGAAGATGCCGCCCAAACGCGCAGGACTTGATCCTGATGCCGCAAGTAGCGCAGAAGAATCACCAAACGCCCGAAGCGCCAGAAATACAGATAGCCCAAATCCAAGAGCGGGTAGAACATCGACGCCAGTATTGCAGAGCAGTAACGTGAGCGCCAATACCAGGAAAGGGAGACGGGGCAACAGTCCTAGATCTGAAGATAATGCCAATGAGTCCCAGAGTGTGTACGAGCACTTGGAAGCACAAAGACAAGAACTCTCGCAAGAAATCAAAGACACGAAGGAGAAAGCCGAGATACCCGATTTTGAGGAACACCTTACAAACCGTGCTCGGGCGCGAGATAAAAATGCCGGAAATCGAATAGCTCTCGTTCGTGCGGCCAACAAGGCGGTAGGCGGGCAAGAGAAATTCGACCGCGTTGTACGCCGGGAAGCCCACGCCGCACGCACACATGCGACTGCCTTGTATGAAGACTTTCAATATTATCAGACGCCTGAGTTTCGTTCTCAGTATCTCCAAGACATTGACAAGGTGAAAGATCGAATACAGCAGTCGATACGGGATGGGCAGCCTCCTGGGCTACTCTCAGGAGACGATGCTTACGATAAAGTCCTACGTCCAATCCTCAAATCGCTTGAAGATGATAAGGTCGGTCAAACGGAGACACTCGATTACGACAACATGGGTCCCCATCACCTACACGTCAGGATACCAAGGGCAAAGAGTCAAGCTGTGGGATTAGGTAGACCGCGAGTTCCGCCAATCGACCCGCCGATCAACCTGAAACTTGATGTCGAAGCTATCGAGAAGAGAAGGAAGAAAGTGGAAGATGAAAATAAGGATGACAAGATGGCTGAGTCACACTCTGAACGTCGAGCACGAGAGACGGGGCTTTCAGAAGGACTGCCCTCAGATAGTCATGTCAATGACGCATTGGCAACAGCGAATAATCTTAGTAGAACGCGACTGGAGAGTGGCCTGTTCATTTCAGCGGGCGAGACATGGGACGACTGGAAGACTTCCGACGAGCGAGATGCACCGAATGAGCTTTACGACCCACCGACCGAGGAGGAGATGCCAGATGATGACAGCGATTCTAGCGACGACGAAAACGACTTGTTTGCAATCAGTTACCGCGAATGTAGTGGTTTGGCAGGTTTTCCCCGTGGTGGCGGTGGTGGTGATGATGATGATGGCGGTAGTGATGATGATGGCAATAGTGAAAAGGGGGAAAAGAAAGACACCAATGATCCAGGAGCACCAGCCAACCCTGCTGGTGGGCCGCCAACTGGGTCCGAACCTCGACCTCAATCGCCAAGAAAGAAAGCGAAGGAACATGACTACACGCAATACAATCGCCCACAAGTCCGTACAGCTTTGAAGTATCGAGAGCAAGCTCAGAGTGCTCAGTATGTTACGGAGCTCCACAAGCGTGCTAATGATTATGACGACAACCCGAAACAACCTGGTACTATTCATCACTATATCCTGAAGGATCGGAGTGTCGCAAATCGTCTTGAGAAAAGGATTACTGAACTGGGTGAAGGTTGGTCGACTGAATATAAAAAAGAACTCGATGAGCAGAATAAGAATGGCGAACAAGTAGATACTGACGTATCCGAAGAGAACTCTCCCGCGTCAACCGGGAAGGGGAAAGCTAAGAAGACATCTAAATCTAAGGAAAAGAAGAAGACGCAGCCAAAACGTAAGAGCAAGAAGTAGAACCCTTCGCTTATCTCTTCGATCTTTGGCAAAAAGGACGACAAGAAGGAGCGTGGGCGTGTAGGTGCAAGCTTGGACTGGGGTGACAGCCGGTGCATGGCATGGAGATGCATGCGATGCTCTTCTCGCGCTCGATCTCGCAGTCTGCTAGAATAGACCAAACTTAGTATAGTTCTCACAATTTCAGCACGTTGTGCTTCTTCATAGCGCGCGCTTTGCTTTGAGCAATCAGTTTGGTGTGAGTCGCGAAAGCAGCTTATATATTCCTCAACTGTTAACTTACTGCAGTGTGCGACTTAATATTCTAGTTCCCTTCTATTCTATCTATAGTACTGCAATAACGCAGAGTAAGATAAGCTACTTATAACTCCTTAAATACACAACTACTATATACGCAAAAGGTACTTCTTATTAAATAAGAGACATCGCAATCCTTAAAGTCTAAGCAATTAGTTCGAGACATAGACTACGCTAAGAGCTGAGTAAAGCTTAAGTCCTGTTGTATCTGACTGCCGCAGTGTTCTACGACGCTGCAGCTCGTTTGGAAGCTTATACAGAGCAGAAGCTTTCGTGGGTCACACTGTTGTCGAACATTGATTGATGACGTACCCCCAATCCGGTTAGGGTTGCGCTGTGTAGGGTCAGAGCGGGACGTCGCACGTGAGGGACGCTTCACCTCCAGGGTTTGCTCGCAGCATGGTCACTCACCCTGGGATACAGGCTCGGCAACTTCCATCGCAAGCGTATCATTGGCGCGACTCGCGTGCCGTTCCGCATACGACGCGACCCCAGTCACGATCCTTGGCGCACACCTCCGCAGCCCATCTCGCTCCGACCGCACAACCCCACCGCACCAAGACAGCGCCTACAGAAAGACAGCCGGCAGCGCGCGATACTGCACACGATGGCGGACGACTACGAGAATTGGCCGGTGAACGTCAGTTCGGGCAATAAACTAGCCCTTCGACCGACGCTCAAGAAAGCCGACGACAAACTTACGAATTTCAACGGTATATCGAAGGATGCACTTGTGGGGATCTTTCTGGACTTTGATAACAGAAACTATCCGCTGTCTCTGAGCGACACTGATATCAAGGACAAAGTGACCGCCGCACAGAAGGCAAAGTTGAAAGAAGAGGTGAATAGGCAGAAGGAGATCGCGAAGCTAAATAAGAAGCTGAAGGAAGAGGAACAGAAGGCAGAGCGAGAGAAACAGCGTAGCGCGAACGCAGCAGCAAGGTCTGAATTAGAACAGAAGAAAGAGACGACCACGGTGAGGCCTGCGAAGACCAAGGCCAGCGCTCAAGAAGATGAAGCTACCCCGATCGACGGCGAAGCAGCGGATCGAGATCAAGACGGAGATGTGCGTATGGCGGGAGATGAGGATGCGGCAGAGGCAGTACCGTTGGTCGATCCGACGGCGGAGGCGGTCTCTAGTCCCGTCAACGGCGGGGGCAAGCGCAAGCGTCCTGCCACAGTGAGTCCATCTGACACCAAGCGGGCACGTACCTCCCGACCGAAGACATCGTTAATCGTGAAGTTGGAGCTGCCGACTATAGATGGAGTTGCGACTGGCGGCATGCAGACTAAGACACAAGTAAGTGAGACCGAGTGCGACAAGATCATGGCTCTTGCTAACGACAATGCTCAGGGTCTTGGTGCTCGTAAGCGTCCGAGACAAGCTGCTGGAGACACGCGCACAGCAAACACCCGGCGCACTCTTAAGAAGCCAGGTTCGAGGCTACAGCATGGCGTGGTATCTCCTCTTGAGCTCGCAAAACCCATGGAAGGCAGCAAGAACAACCCTGGCGATACAGGCGCTCAAGGAGTGGGCGATGTATTCGGCATCGCCGCGCCCGCAAACGACCCTGAGCAAATCCCGTTCCGACGCCATCCGCCACGTACCAACAGGAATCTGGCGAAAGCGCCAGCCGTAGACGAGACTGTCGCTTCTGATGACGGTTCCGATGAATACGAGCAAACCTCCGAAGAAGCTGCTGTGTCCAAGGCGTTGTCGGTGGAGGACGACGAAGGTCCCGACGCAGATGGACTGGCAAAGAAGACACACGTGCCGGCAGGGATACTGCCCCTTGACAAATGGGTTGACGAAGACGACTACTCGCACTCTCCATACGATGAGGTTGCAGCACGGACCATAGTCGCCGCGAAAAGTGGCAATCTGGGTTCCAGTCGCGATCCCAACCTCGTCAAGGAGTTCAAGGGTACCCACAAGGTAGATGGCTATATGCACATTCCTCCACTCTGGTTAGCGAAGAAGATGAATCGTGACCAGTTGGGCGCCGGAGAACGGGAGTTGTACGACGTGCAGAAGGAAGAGTGGGAGAGACAGGATGCGATCATGGCTGGAGTATCTCCTCCAAAGAAAACTGCTCGACCTAAGCGGAAGACCTGGCATGATGAATAAGAGAGAACATGTGGAGCAAGCCACCATAGGGGCCAGTTAGGAGTACTCTTCGGGCCTGGGTGACCACGACCAGATGTCGGCATGCATACATAGCTCTTTGTCTAAAGCGGTAGTGCGCGCATGTGCCCTTTTCGGACATCTGTACCTAACGAGCGCGGCTTTGTTTGAAGGTGGGGCAGAGATTTCGCCGAAGACGGTCAATAGCTCTTTGTTTGGACTGTTTTGTCAGTCAACGAAATGGTACAATTACCATCAAGCCGTTCTCTTGCAATGCCACGGTCTGATCTTACGCAATTTGATGCAATCGATTTCGACGTCCAGCTGAACAATCCCGCATTAGCCCACGTCGAGTGCGACCTTCCCTACGAGAATATGGCTAAAAGGAAACCACGCGGCAACGGTGGTTCTGGACAGGATGGCAAACAAGAGAAAGGGGGGAAGAAGAACGGTACTGGCAAAGCTGATGAGGCACCAAGGGCAGCGGAGATCCGAAATAAATACATGCCACACCTGGTTTTGGTGACTACAGAGCCAGGAAAAAAAAAGAAGTTGCACGAAACATGGGAGTCCATAAAAAAGAGCCTTGAATCCTGGCAAGAGCTGACGGCGAAGGCAAAGGATTGGGAAAAGGACCACGCTGCGTATTACGAATTTGAAGCGATTGAAGCTGAATATAAGGCCAAATTTCAAGCGCACCAAGATGCCCTAGATCTCGAAGACCAGCAGACTGGTCATCGTCGTGGGCATTTACAACAGACCAAAGACGCCAAGAAGGCGATGATGCTCGCACAACAGGCCTACAAGAAAGTGAAGAAGGATAAAGATAAAAAGAGATTCGACAGAGTGGAACGCCGACAGAACCACGATTGGGCAACCACCGCGCAACAAGTACTCGAAGACTGGCTCTTCTATCAGGAGGCCTCCAATCGGCGAAGGAGGGGACGATATCTGGACCCGGACGAAAGAATGCTTGCCGAGGCGGAACGACTGCAGCGGAAGCTCACATACAAGCTCGAAACGTCAGGCACCGATGGTGGTTATTATGACTGGCTGCATTCGTTGCTTGAACTTTATGACTCAAGAGCCATTGGCGGTCAAAGCTACAGACAAGGTTTCGAAGATCATCTGGGAAACCAGATCCGGGATATGAGGAACAGTGCAGGAGCTATTCCTCGCGTCGGGCCAGGTGAACTTCGCCTGTGGACACCGATGTACAGGCGTCGACTTGTTGGCTTGCGTCGCTCAGGGGAAGACGACGCTGACAGCGATATCCCAGATGAGATACCGCACCGCTTTGAACTGGATGAGGCAGCCATTGAGACAGAGCGGGCAAAGGTGGACAGTAAAATAGATAGCGAAACGGAGAATCTCCTATACACCTCGCATGAGGAAAGACGCCAGGACGAAGTCACACAGTATAAGAACGATAGGCCTAACACTTCGAATGTACGGGAAGTAACGACGTCCAGTGGAACCATCATTGAAGACAGGTGGGGACAAATTCGGACGGAACAGGGCCTGTTCATATCTGCACGGGAGAGCTCATGGGACTGGCTGACTTCGTATGACTTGCTCGGGCCGGTGAAATCGGGCTGGCACCCTGAGACAAGCGCAGTCAGAGACGATCCAGAAGACTTGGTATATCCTGAGAGTGGAAGCGAACGCGGCAGCCAGGTGGATGCACCACAGGCTTCCGGTGATCAGCCTACTGGTGAACCCTCGCGCGATCCTATCGGCACTAGAGCAGAGAATGGCGAAGCTGGCATCGAAGAGGGTCAACGTCGTCTCCGAAAAGAGAAGAATGGGCGCGGGAAAGGGACAAGCAAGCCCGGTTCCGCCTCGCAGTCATCCGGAAAGGCCTCAGCAGGTGGTGAGCCGACTAACGACGCGACCATACTCGAGAAGCCAGCAGGTGAAAGCCGAAAAGCTGGCAAAGCGACCATCAATTACCCATACCCCGCCAGAGAGTTCTGGAGAGATTCGAAACCATTCCAATTGGGCGAACGCAAGTTCGTCACCACCGAGTGGGCAGAGGAAACGACCGGTCGCCGCGAACGACACACATACCGAAAGCTGCAGCATGCCTCACCTGTCAACTCGCCCCCTCAATCTCCAGTATTAGAGGAAATATCAGATGCCACCATACCCGTGGGCTTCCCCGAGACGGATACGCGAGCTGTCGCTCTAGAGCCAAGATCTCGCAGGAAAATATGTCTTCTGAATCCCAATAGATGCCGAGCATTCTGGCCCCACTCTTTGAACGAGTGTTGGATACCATACTCAGAGCGACCGACGCGGCCTGAAGAACCTGTAAAGTGGCCCATCCAGGGGATAGATGCACCCAAAGACGTGACCGAAGGGGGTCCGGATGGATACGTGCCGGCACTCGGTATGCCTGTATACCGCTCTAGGCTATACGACCACTATGGACTGATGTTCCAGAGCACACCCAAGGATGAGGCCCCAGCGCGGCCCATATGGCCTAGGATTGGAATACGAGTGCCATATGAACCAATGACGTTCGAAGACCTTCGTCTGTGCAGAGAAGATGAGGGTAAGGGTGAGACGGAGCCGGAGGCATCGAATGTTGCAGAGCCGGTGGAAGTTCCGGCAACATCCAGCCAAGGAAACATAGGCAAGATCCTGGCTCCTGATGCGCATCTAAGAGGTGTCCATGAGGTCCGGTCGATGGCGGTGCCAATTATCGAGGAACCGCAACGGCCGTGGGCAGATCCTGAAGAAGAGCCTGATGAAAATGACTCGGGCTCGGGCTCGGACGCGGACGCGGAATCGGACGATGAAGGTGATCTTTTCCATGAATCCTACGTGACAGGCTCCTTTCCAGGCGGCCTGCCCGCACCCGTATCACCGCCGACGGAAGCCTCGGGGACTACCGCCCCGGATGGAACAGCTCTAACAAGTGTTGCGCCAGAAGCTGCTGTGTCTACAGAGGACGACCAAATGGATAATGGTGCCGAAGATCTGTAGACACAACACCACCGTATACCGGTTCAACCATATGTACGTAGATGTCGGTCTTTATCCATGATTATTCGTTGATTGTAGCAGGTATCGGGTGAAGCGTCATGAAGTTTGATCGGGTGAGGGAGCCTTGCTGGATTTCGTTCGTCGGTGCGCGGAGGGACGCGTCGTCTTCGCGTTATCTAGGTGGCATGGTCTCGCTACCATGGAAGGTAAGGACTGGGAAAAATGTATCCATATCGCGAGGTATTCGGTAAGACATCGAAGCTCGCAGGATTGTGGCATCGGGCAATCGTTGATGTTTGTTGGCCGACGTGTAGTACTGAAGTTTGCAGTCGCGGTTTGAGGCCGGATTTGTGCTTAGTAATCAATGTGCGTCATAGCTCAAGCTTCCCAGCTGAACCCCATCCATCCCTGACGCAGCCTCCCAACATCAAGGACATCGATAGTGTGTCCGGAGAACCAATTGATATTCGAACAATTTAGCTGAATTATACGGCAATATAGTGTGAGTTAGGGTTCGATGCACCCATTAATGCCCCGTGGCAGAGTGAGTTGCACCTATTTTTTATGGACCTTAACACCAGGAACCGGAATTGTTACTGTACACTCGTGGATTCATTAATTCTCGAAATGTTTGAAAGATTTATCACTACATGATAGTGATGTCGATATGCGCATACACTACGCGCGCGACAGACAGTCGGCCATCACGCTCAATGTAATGAGGTGGCCGTAGCGACTACGCATAACTCACGACATGCCTGGAGTGTCAAACAGTTGCAGTATTCCCGAAACTTCCATCGCAGTCCGGCTATATCAAAGATACAACCACATGTCCTGCCCCTACACCCACATACTCCTCCGCGATCTCCTCTCCTCTCCTTCAGGGTACTTTGGGTCCTCGCCGAGATACTCCATCCTGTTCTCTTGGTAACGCTTCCCACTACTACCCTGCTCCAGATTCCAACATCTCTCAATCTCTTCCCAAACATTCTTAGCCCGGCGACCTATCTTAGGAGCCAGGATCCTGGCTTCTGCTATAGTAGGCGGAGCTTTCGGGTCTGCGGTCTGCCTGCTGTCCAACCAGTATAGATACGCATGGCGCGCCGATACCAACTCGCCAACTCGCCAAACCTTCGAATCCCGCGATGCTAGACCTGGATGCATGAAGATCTGGTATGTCTCATCTAGGCGAGGATTGGGTTGGAGGCAGACGCGATCGTATGGTGGCTGGCGGAAACCTAGGAACGCAATGATGCGTGGATCGTTGATGAGGAGGAAGTCGACTGGCCCGTTATCCATACTTGCTGCTACTTGGGTGACCTGGTTGTTGTTGTTGTCGCGATGTACGCACATAGCAACGATGATAGCGCTTGGGTAATAGTCGGCTTGGATTTCTTGGACCTTTGTCATGGGAAAAGCTTCAAAACCATGGATTCGTACAACTGTACAGGTAGCGGGGGTATGCCTTTCGCATGCGACACCTGCAGAAGTGATTGGAGCAGGTGGTGGTATCGGCGATGAGGGTGGAGGCGAAAGTGCTGTCTTTGGGTTGGCATGTTCGATCGTGACAGGTTGGAGATTTCTCGCTAGAGGTAAGTCTTCCTTGTGAACATCCAGGTCCTGTGCGACCTCAAGGCTGACTTTCTTTTGCAGTGAATCGTCGGCAGCAGCATCCTCGCCCGCAATCTCTTCGGACGCGCCATGGCTTCCGATATCGTCTTGCGCTTCATCGAGCTTCTCCGCCTCTTCTTCCTCCTCTGCCAATTCTTCGACCAAAGGCAGCTTGTACGACAACCTCTCTTCTCGATGATCATGCGCAGTCGCAAACTCATTATACACCCTTGTCACCTCGCCGTTCCCTAGCCTCTGGAGAATATTCTTGATCCTCTGCGTCCACAATTCCAGCAAGTGCTTCTTTTGGCCGCCTCTGGTGAGAATCAAGCGCATGGTGTTGATGAGCTCACTGGCTGCGGCTTCGGGCATGACAGCGAAGAGCCGAGGTTCAAAGACGGTAAGACTGCTCGACGTCGTGGGTGGCCTCTTCCGTCTGTATGTCTTGGGAGTCTGCATCGCATTTGTCTCAGGCGCGGTGGTGTTGAGCGGTGGGGTAGGCGCGGGCGTGAAGAATTGCTGGGGGTCTGGCGTGTCGCTTTGCATCTTGGTGCCTTCTTCGCGCATACTGGTCTTGGTATATTAATGTTTCGGGGTTTACTAGACAATTCGTTGAGATGTGTTGTTATTGATGGTTGCGTGGTGGGCGTTTGCGCGCAGAGTTGTTTTGTTTTGTCTCACTTTCGCTTGCGCTCTCACTCGCGACCTCCAAAACGAGAGAAAACATTGAAAGGACTATACACAGCACTAATTATTGTTCCAACTCCAGCAACTGATGGAAGCAATAAGTGATATACCCACGAACATTGAGACAACGCTATAGAAGTCAAACTAGCGATACCGCTATCGCGTCTGCCATCACATGAGCTCGGGTCGCATGTCACCTCTGTAGACGTTTACTCATTGAATCACATTGAATACTTAGTGTAGAGCCATATTTTGTCTCCCATGCTATCCGTGTGTGTACGTAGAACTTTGGGTATGCATCAACGTACTGTAGACCGAGCTTAGTCAGCGGATGCGCGAGCACTTTGATGAAGATAATGGAAGCACCTTTGCATTAGTTTATCACTGTATCGTGATCTCTCATTCCTTCCCAGATACCATGCATCACACGTCTCCGGCACATGCCTCTACTACACATTATCATACAGGCCCCGCCATCCAAATCCTTTTGCCAGACATCTTTGCTCTAAGTGCACCTCAGCTGATACCGTACTACGCTTTCACCTGCGCTTCATACTCTGCAATAGCCCCATTGATCTCATTGACCATCTTCTCCCTTCTCAAAGCATCCGCTTCCGTCTCTGGGTCCTGGAGATCTGGCACGGGCTTACCCGTGACATTCTTGAGGGCTTGTTCGGCGACAGCAACATTCCGAAAGTCCTCATCAAACGCATCTTGAGCAGCAAGAAGCTCCTTCCGTGCCTCTTCGGTGATGACCTCAAGCTGTGCAACACTATCACGCGGCTGTTGCGTCGCGCGAGCGGCTGCCATCCGCATCGTAGCCATGCGCTCCCTTAGTCGAACGCCATACAACGCATTGCGACATGCTTGGAGCCTGACTCTGGCATCAGCGAGAGTGTACTCTTCGGGACTGGATTCGCTACTGGTATTCGCGGAGACCAGCAAAGCACGAAGTTCATCGGATGACTGCGGACGCGCTCGCTCGAGAGCCTGAAGTCGCGTCATCTCACGCAGGTCCTCGAAAGGTATGTTGAAGAAGTGGACACCCGTTTCCGTTCGTTTGTCTGCTGCACGCCAGTGTAAGGGGCCAGGTGTCGTTCTTCCAACGTCGCGGTTGTCTCGCAATGGGCTATCGACCTCAGCAGCGACAACTTCCTTCTCCGGTTTGGAGCCTGGCGAAGCATGGTGGTTGACTTGGAAATAGGTGTCGTCACGACCAAGGCCAGAAGTAGTGACATTAACTCGAGCGTCATCGACATCCATCATTTGAACGTCTTGCTCGGGTATCGGCTGTCTTTCCAGGTCGATAGCATCTTGCGCACCTCTGTCTTTGTTGCTGGGGGTTTGTGCATTGTATGTCTTCAGGCGTTCTAGAATGAAGTTGGTGTCGACAACGTCCTCCATTGCCATCGTCTCCTCGTTCACGTCGCCCCTAACGGCATCACTGACTGACTTTTGCCTTGTATCGTAGCCAGTGTGCTTTTGGAATATTGCGTCTTTAGAAGTCTCGTTGCGTGAGCCAGCTACAGCAGCATCAGAGGCGGGCTCGACTGAAACATCATCGGAGATATCGTCTTCCTGAAGAGAAGGAAGTTTTGCGGTCTCCTCTTTCGCACTCTGACTCGCCGTAAGGCTGTTCGATCCGGTAGCCGGGACCCATACTTCAAAGCCGTATTTGTTTACACTCTTTACCAGAGGAGTGGTTGGTCCAGCTTCCGGTCCACCAGCCTTCTTCCGATGCGAACGTCTTGTTGGAGTCTCGGTCGTACTATCCTTCTTCCCATTGCGTCCCCCCTTCTCACGCATTTGGGGCTGGAAGTGTTTATCCCGGAGGTGATCGACAGTTTGTTGAGTGCCTTGACCTTGTGGCGCACGACTACTCGGGGAATTCGGTTCGTGTTTAGATGGAGATTCTGTGACTGCCTTGGGCTTGATAGTCTTGCGTCGCTTTGATTTGGGTTCGCTGATGTTTGTACCAGGCAAATTTGTTTCACTGTTGCCGGGCTCATGCTTCTTAGCTGCTTGCTTCGGTTCTTTGTCACAAGACCTAGCTGCCGGGACGCTGCTCTCACTTCCCATATCATTGAAGTTTCTATCGGTAATAGCAAATTCCGATGCAGGAGCGCGAGGCCTCCTAGTCAAAGAGGTCGGATTGATGGCGGCCGGTGGAGAACGTGATCGACGGGGTGCTCTACCGTTGGTTTCCTTCGCGACGAGCTTTCATGCACCGTAACTTCCAACCTGAGCGTCTCAATTTCGGAGCTCGTTGAGCTCAAGAGAGGCAGAGAGGTTATGGTTAGCACACGAGTACGTACCGAAGACTGGTGGTTCAATTAAGATGACGAGCAATGTCGACGATTTCCAGGACCACTTGGTCATAGCGGCTCGATATTGATATAGTGAATTCGCGTGCGGGAAAATCTCTGCACAGCCGATACAGGCCGTTGCAAGATTGGTTTCGTCTCATGCATCGCAAGATGTCGTGGACAATGTGATGGTCATCGTCGGCGTCAAAAGCGTTTAAAGTCCACACTTCGCTGAGAAGGAGGCAAAGACATCCGCTTATGGCGAACATCACGAGGTCTCGGGTCGACTGTCAGATCCGCGAGCTTGCAAGTATGTCCCCGAAGGTAGATGAAGATGCGCGGTTGTGGTTGCGGTGCTGTTGTCACCATGATGACGTCATCGTTACCGAAACTAGCGCCGATCTCGCGTGCGCGACACGCGTGCTTGGACCCTGAAGTCCCAAACTTCACGACATTCGACGAGGACCAAGGCTGCCATCTTTCCAACACGAACAATTTTCTCATTATCGTCAATACTCGTTGTCGCACATGAATACCAGCGAATAATACACGCCCAACGTCTGTTCATGCGATTATACGAAGTTTTCCTCGCGCGCGATGCTCAGCACATGGAGGATTCGCACCACTTTTTAATCTTGCTGAGCGAAGACATTCTGCCCTCTAGCTAACAACTAGGATCATACGCAAAGCTTCCTTGACCTGCTACCGATATTCAACGCCATGAACCCGCGCCGAAACTTCTCACTCCGTCTCGAACCCACCAAACCTTCCTAGCCCTGACGCACCCTTTTCTTCCTCTCGAACATCGTTTTCCGCTCCTCCGCGTCCATCACGCCAGTTCCGTTCGACTTATACATCGGCATGGCAGTCTTGACGCCAGACTCCATCCATCGTGCCCACCGGTTATGCAAGTCCACGATACCGTGATTACGCACAAAGGTCTCTAGGTCAGCAAGCACTGCTTGTTCGGCGGTAGCATCCTTGTCTTCCTCGGCGGCTCGACGACGCGTCCACACGAGATGCATATACTCCTGGCGCTCAGCGTCTGTCGTCAAGATCTGGCCCATTTCTTCCATAACCTGTCGTAGACTCGGTCCGGCGGTACCAGTGGTGATGATAGTCGTCGGCCAGATCGGAACCCCAGTCTTTCGAAGCTTTGACTTGGGGGGCTGGGTGTTGGCTTCAGCCGGAGTGGGTTTGGCAGGTCGCTTTCCAAGCTGCTTCTGAGACGGTCGTGAGACTTTCTTCAGGATACCCTGCGAGCGCTTGCCCTTCACAGGGAGAGACTCCCCGAAGTCTCCGTCTTCTTTGTCATCGTCGGCTTCTTCGCTGCTGTCTTCAAAAACTTCGCTGTCATCTTCAGGCTCTTCTTCCGACCGGTTCGCGACTTGTCCCTCAATATCACCGTCGTCATCTACATCCGAGAAACCAACGAGCTCCGCATCTCCAGCTCCTTCATCCTCCACACGAGGTGCGTCCAGAAGGTTCGACAGCCCCGCCCTCATGGCCTGAGCAGCCTCAATTTCGGCCTGGCGACGCCGGACTAATGCTCCGAGGTCTCCAGACCCAGGCTTGCGTGCTCCGGTCGATGCAGAGTCACCAGCAGTCTGGCCCCCAACCTCTTCCTCTGCGTCGCTCCAATGCCCTTCGACGTCCTCTGGCTGTAATAGTGTATGACCACCGATACGCATAGGACGTGTCATCGTTGTCGGGGCCGACGGGAATGCCTGGCTTGGAACGCGACGAGAATTCTTGGAAGCTGGTACGCTAGGGATGACGAACGGATGCCTCGGTGGGCTATCTTGTGGAGTCGTCGATGGTGGCGGAGTCGTTGTCGGCGTCGTTGTTGGCGTAGTCGATAGTGATGGTGCAAATACTGCTCGTGGACGCTCAGCTTATCAAAGGTCAGCGATCGCAATTGCGGGGAGACAGACTTCGAAAGCACAAACAACCAACTTGAAGAGAACGCAATTGTTTACCACTGTCAGCTTGAGCAGCAAGCTCGTCCTGCTTCTGCTTTGCACGCATAGTCGCAGCCGCTCGCCTATTCAGCTCTTCAAGTCCCGCATGGCGCCCCCATACAAGTCGACAGGTTTTCCAAGCATTCCTTATCATCTGGAGGTCCTCGTCGGTGTCCTCTTGACCATGGTTGTCCGGCATTGGGCCAGCAGGTTCCAACTTCCAGATCGGTATCATCATGGGAAGCTGCGTGAAACTGATGACTATCTTCCCCTCCTTCTCAACAAACATGCGAAGGATATCGGGGTTCTCGATGAGGACAGTGTCGGTGTCAAGGTTGCCGGTGCATTTCATCACGACCATGATCACTTTAGTGGTGAAACCCTTGGACGGTGGGCTCTTAGCGATCCTGGTGATTGTAGCGGTCGCACTGTGAACGTGCACAGGGCCATGTTGTTTGTCGATGTTCATGTCGGGGAAGGGGGTTTCTACCGGAACCTCCTGAGTGGACATGGTCACTGTTGTACGGGCAGTGTAGAGCAAAGATGGCTGCAGAAACAATTGGTAAGAATTGATAGTGGTCTTTGTTCTATATGAGGGCCACAGTGCTCCAATGTGTGGTGGGGTGGTGGAGAGATTGCTCTCGCACTGACGCGTGCAAGGTGGTTTGTGTCTTTCATTGAGTACCCTGCACACCTTTTTGGATCGTAAAGCACAACATGATATGTTCCGGAACTAACAACATCGTTACCTGGAGTCCCAAGGATCATGACCGCTTCGCGCTCATACTCATATCACCTCCGGATGCAGTCTCGTTCAATGGTGGACTTATCCATCCCTTGCGCTATCAACCAGACACTGTTTCTCGACATCGCCCTTCACAACACCGTCAATCCAGGTCATTCCATGAGCATGCGCGATTCCACGAGCTTCTTTCAGCTACCGCAACCCAACGAAGTCTAAGCAAAGCGTGTCCAAATGGCCACCTCGACGTTGTGCGGTTTCGCCGAAATGCAACCCATTCAGCAACCGAAAATTCTTCGCCCAAGCTGGTACACCATCCCAGCAATCTTTTCCACGATTCAGTCTTACACTTCGGCAGCGGAGTGGTTCTATTACCTAACCTTCATCTCACACATACTATGCAGATCTGACTCGGCGCACATAGCCAAAGCTCATCTTATCTCCTTCTTACGCGCCCGGCCGCGCATCCAGATGTGGCACGAAGCTTTACTCTCTGAGATGTACGACGAAGACGATCCAAACCTGCCGTCGGTACTGGAAAGTACGGATCTCTTGCATCCTTTGATTCAGAGATTCCACGAGTATTGTACGCAGAGATTCTCGTTAATGACGAGAGAGGATGTCTTTGTCGCGCGATGTGTGGTAGTTGACTTCATTTACAGGCGCTTGGACGAGGCGCAGAAGGCAGCTGAGATGGCGAGAGATGCGCAGACCAGGAAAGTGCTGGAACAGCAGGGTCTGGCTGTAAAGCAGCGCGAGCAGGCTCGCAGAGATTTTGAGGCTTCTTGTCTCCACTTTGGCAGTACCGTGCAAGACACGCCTGCTATTGGTCAGATTGGTGTCCTGGATCTTGCTGCTCTCTTAGCTGTGTTGTCTTTGCAATCACCTCTTGGCCTACCCGTCACGCCCGAACCTGTGCTTGCTGCGACTATAGCGCCTATTCAGCAGGTATCATGGTTGAAGGGTCTTGCGCGCAGTTTGGCTCAGCTTGCAGTAGAGGTCACTCCATCCTACACTCACTTGGCAGCGTAGTCCTGTTGTATGACAAGCTTTGGCATAACTGCGTGCGCAAACTTTGAAACTAACTTTGATGTTTCGCTCGTATAGGACAATGAAATGAGGTTAGATAATGAGGCCAAACAAGCAATAGTCAACTTACCACAAGGTAAGTGCAAGTATTTATTGGAGTGACGAGTTACCTTCTCTTTTGCCTCTCAAATTCCTTCTATACTTATATATATATATATATATATATATATATATATTGCATTAACATCTCTTACTACCTAGCTGATCAGTCAGGTGCTGCTTTTGACCGTCACTACCGACCCGTCACACTCCTTGCCTTACAAGAAGATGAAGCTTGCGACATCTTGCTTTGAGACCTCCGCAGTCGCTCCGCGGGAGTCGCGACCCTTGAGAAGCTCACCCAATTCACCGATTCGATCATTGTGGCCCTACCTTGGCGATGTGAATGAGAGCCTTCTCCGCCGCTTATGTCGACCGAGAACGGTCCATGATCTGACTCTTGTTCTACTCAACCAATTTCACTCTTGAGTTCAGAGCCTATAGACCCCTTATAAACGGCCCTTTACCCTCTACCATTTTAACCACTATCAGAAGCTTTCAACAGAACATCACATTCAACAGTCAACCGCACCGAAAACACACACAATCGATTGTAACGGTAAAAATGGTCGAGACAATGAACGCACACACGTCCTGTTACACCAACAGTATCCTCCAAAGACTCAAGGATATCATTGGTCTCAAAGACTTCCTGTTCTACGGGAACATCATCACACGAGTCTTTCGATGCAACATCAGCGGGTCCGGCTCTTCACCAGCACTGTTTCGCATGTTCAACTCCAACTCAGATGCAATCTTCCTCCACAACGAGATCGCGATCATGACGAAGACCGTGATAGAAAAATACAACCTTCCAATATTCGAGGACGAGAAGAATGGCGCTAGCTCTTCACGCTATTCCGCGAGCGCAGACGATAGCTACGGCCACCAGCTATTTGATGTCGTAGATCATTTCGCGGGTACGGAAGGGGCACGACCAGCTGATGCGCATACCGCGCGATCTCAGGTCATGCGGTGTGTGGAGATGGTGCAGCAGGAGCAGCAGCAGATCGAGCAGGCAGTCGACGATGTTGCGGCGGTGTTTGCATCAATGGGGGTGAATGCCATGGCAACGGATGCAATGGAGTTTTGACTCAGCTTCGGGGTGCGAAGGGTGAAGGCTAGAGGTAACATATATTTGCGAATGATTAGAACGGTACAAGTCATAGCAACGGGAAGACGATATACACGTTGCAGTTCACCAAGTACATATAGCATGCATGGCCCGGAGGCACACAATCCATCCTTTCAGTCAACATTGGTCATCACAAAGATATCATGCGAGTGTTCAAAGAGTGTATACATGAATTGTTGAGGCTTACAAGGGACCAGCCCCAGCTCACAACTAGCTAATGATCATCAAGGTGAGACTTACGGACGACCAGCGCCCAGCTCACCACCAGCACCCACAAACCGGATACCACCACACCACATCTCCGCCGCCGCCACCACCACCACTCACTCCTTCTTGACCACCTTCTTGGCCGTCACCGGCACCCGACCCTTCATGTAGAAGTCAGCTCCAAATCTCTCCACCTCCTTGGTGAGACTTGAGTGACTCCTCAAAGGCCGAGCGCCGGCCGTACCCGCGAGAACCTTGCCTCCGAAGGTCTGGTTGAACGCCTCAACGAAGGCCTTCCACCCCTTGGTGGGCTTGCCGGCGGTGAGGTTGGCGAGGATCCACTTGCGCTCCTCCGCCACATAGGCCTGCACGACCTCACGGAACCGGACGCTGGTGTTGCGCCGGATCTGCTGAACAGTGCGCTTGTTCAGCGCCGTGATGGCCTCCTGCGAAGCCCAGTTGCGCGGGGGAGGGTTGGCGAAGATGCGCTTCTTGCCGTTCTTGTCGAGGAGCTTGATGACCAGCTTGTGCTTCTGGTCGAACGCGGTGCCGTCGGCGAGAAGCTCGAACCGGCCGGGGACAAACTGAGTGAACTCAGGAGTGGCCTTGAAGTTGTCGGCGTCGGTGTAGTCGGTGGCGTATGCGCCCCAAGTGACGTTCCGGAACAGTTCTGGCTTGGTGGTGTCTTTGACGTCGCCAGCGACGTCGCCCACGTCCGAGTCGTAGTACTCGTTGCCGGCCTTGGCGGCGGTGGCGATGAGCGCAGCGTGGTCAGCCCGCTTCGGGTCCAGAATGCGCTTGTTGCGCTTCAGGGCGGGCACCGAGATGGGCACCGAAGGTTGGGCGGTCTGCTTCGTGCGACGCTTGGGAGGCTTGGTGTCGGCCTCGGAGTCGTTGTCGTCCTCAGACTGGGTGACAAGTTGATCGATCTTGCGCTTATGGCCAGCGCCAGCAATGGGGGTGGGTGAAGAAGGATGAAGGGCGGATTGGATGCAACGCAGTTTGAGCTTGAGACCTGAGCGACCAGATCCTGCGTTGGGGAGGCCGGCCGCGTGACTCACGGGGATGGGAGTGGAGTCGACCGCGGTGGTGTTCTTGGGGCGCCTGATCTTGAGCTTGAGCAGACGAGGCTTGCCAGAGCTGTAAGAAGCAGACGGAGAAGGAGCGCCGGTGGAGCGAGGGCCGAAGGTGTGTCCAGCACGAGCAGCTCCCATGGGTACATCGATCGGTGAGGCCTGCTCAACCGAAGGGAGGATGACGGAAGGTGACCTTGTGGGAGTCGTGAAGGGATCCTGGGGACGAGCGTGACGAAGTCCAGCCAAGATGGTGGCAGCTTCAAGCATGCCGGGTGAGACCAGCTCAACCGAGGGCAGAGTAGAGGAAGACATGATGATGGAAAGGTATCGTAAAGAGTAATGGGTATCGTGAAGATTGAAAGATGGAAGTAAGAAGCTGAGTGCTGACGAATGTATGGTAATGTGCTGTAAACTGAGAAAGTCGTAATGAGAAGATAGAAGAAGCTGGGTGGTCTGACGATAGATTCTGCCAAGGAGGAGGGCAGTTTAAGTATGAGGACTGCTGTCGACGGCTGCGACTGTTTCTCATTAAGCTGCTATTGTCTCGAGGTGAGCTGCACGAGTTTCTGCCGTCTTGTCCCAATCGGGTGGTGAAGGCTGGTAATTCCTATTGTGAGTCGTAGTGAAGACGTAAAATCGACCCATCTTGAGCGCGTTCACTTCGCGGAACAATACGATTGTGCTGAGAAGCGGTCAAGACGGGACAAGTCGAGGTGACCTGCGATAGTTCCAGACGTCAGAGAGCCATCTGATACCCAAATATGGCTTTCTCAGCACATCAATACTGGACTTCTCCATTGTGAGCGGGCGCTCATGAGACTCATTGTTTCGGTCATGATAGCTCTTGATGCTGCCTCTTGTTCCAGGGTCTTGTTCCAGGGTCTCGCTCCCATCAGACCCTTTCACCTTCACTTGGTCGCGGCGTTCCCCTTGGTGTGGGTGGTGCGAACATTGTAATTTTTGCAGCAGCCAGGACGCATATCGCTCCTTGTCTTATCAGATCCATATCTCTCCAGATCCCTCTTTTCAAACGAGTCGCGCAAATCCGTATGAATAGAGGAAGTTGGTGTAGTGGGCGCAGCTCGTACGTGACGATATGTGCTGATGGCTCGTGTGCACGCTAGCGCTGGATATGGTTAGCGTGGCTGATGACATCATCCATAGGATTTCTCGTTTGGCAGCTCTAGCTCTAGCACCCATGAACGCATCTGCTCACCCTGTCGACGTGGCTATCAGCGTTCACATCCTTAGAAACAATGCGATCGCAGAGCCCGCAATGGTTCCAGATGAATGCCTGGGAGAATTAGTAGCGATGCCGGCCGAAGTTCTGTAAAATTGACGATGGCGCATGCAGGACGCAACGCGTCAAGGCAGCAGCTTTGCATTTGTCTTTGCATTACCCAAGAGTATAGCTACTGCTCTCACACCTTTACTTTTCCAGATTAGATGCTGTATTTCTGTCAGTCGTAATGGCTAGTTCACCATCTATCGACGTCGCCATCACTTCTTCGCCCGACGTTTTCGACATCGACGGATCCACCAATCTGAACATCCGCCTCAGTCTCACGCTTCGTCATGACAAACCGATTACATTGCACAAACGTGAAACGAGCCTCTTCGACGGCAAGATACTTCATGATGGCGGGCTCACGTTCACCGATGTCGAGACTGGCCAACGCGTGCCACGCAGCACCTTGAATATCTGCTATTTCTCTAGCGAGAGCTTTTCATGGGCGACTAGAGGTCAATACGTTACACTACATCCAGGGAGACAACATAACATTCACACCGGCTTTACACCTCTAAATACAAGCGGACGGGAGAAATCGGATCCAGGAGTATCGTGGGTGAGGTCGTTGAAGTTCGCCGGCTTCAAAGATGGGCGAACATATAGAATGAGCATCAGTGAGAACGCTTTTGCCAAGGACTGGTTTGAGGGAACACTCTGGGAGCTACTAGGATGGCAGATGCTGGGTTGGGCGCCGACGACAGTCCACACGCACATCAGCTATAGGGTTGTTGAGTCATCGGTTGTCACGATCAAGCGACTCGAGGCTGATGATGATATCCGCCTCGAGGACGTACTCTCTGTGAAACCGACTGATTGAGCTATCATCTAGTTCAGCAAGTCGTAGCTGAATGCTTAGACCACACCCGTCTCTAACCGTTCGACCAACACCACCCGTGTCTTTCTGCTCTAATCAAGTCTATCTTGAAGGTGATGCTTTCATATGCGGCTCTTACACCCTATATCTGTACCGATCTTCCCTCCTAACGCCAATCATCTCCGCAAAGGTCGTCTTCAGATCTCTAGCCATCGTGTATACGATCTCTTCCGTTCTCGCAATACGTATCGGTACGTCGTGCCAGTCTACACGCCGACGCAGCTCCCCAGACTCGACGTCTTTGACTAGTTCGTTTAACAATGCAGCATTCAACTTGTAAAACCCCACGAAATGCCGCGAATGCGCAAAATGCGCAAGCTCATGCAGCATTGTCCTTACCAAGTCGTTCATGTGGACGAAACGGCGTGGATCGCGATCGTCACGTAAACGTAACTGTATGTTCAACGGAATGATCTCGGTTGTAGTTTTCCCATAACGATCTATGCCGTATTGCTTTTGAGTCAGGGACTTGCCATGGCAGGAAGAGTACTGCGAGAGCTCATGCAGCATTGGGACAGTCCAGCCATGCCGACGCATGATAGGTCCGACGATGTAGGCACATCGTCGCAGGAGGTAGAGGGCGTAGGATCGGTGAGGTAGGCCATCGAGTGTCGTGTAGCTATAGAAGGAGCTATCTAGGCCGCGTTGGGGTGGCAGATGGTCTAGTCGATGGAACATGGTTGAGCTGATGCTGTGAACGCTTTACACCTGGGTTTGGTCAGACTTTACATTCTTTGAGACGAAGCAAAGGCCGTAAGCAGAGAGCGAGAAGGCGAACTTGGAAGCTGGTGAATCACATGCGCAACCGGCCTCAGCTGTTTTCTATCCCCTTGGTGCTTGCATCCAGTGAGCATTCATTAAAAAGCTATCGGAACAGTGACGTTAGCATGAAAGCGGACTACTAGAGCCGCATGGAAATGGAAAGGTTCGGTACATATACAAGACACTGGTAGTGAGACACGCATTTCTCTTCAGCGAAGATTGTCTCAACGGTCATGGCCCCACCCAAGACATTGTGTACAAAATATAGGTATCAATATGCGTTCACAATGTCTATAAGCGACAACGTAGAGCAATGGCTGTGAACACAGCCACGATAGTCAACAAAGGGCCTCCAGTTATTCGTACGGCTTTGTTCACTCCATGCACTTCACAATGACGTTGCTCGTGCTCAGCCCAAACCGCCAAAGCACAGTTGAAAGAGAAGTGGATATCTGTACTTGATGCAAGCTAGACAATCTACAGCAAGTACGAATTGACAACGTTCCAATTACTGGAAGTTTCCAAATACATCGCTCGATTCGAGATGACGAAGCTAACCATAGCCAAGGTGACCTTCACACAGTGAACCGCCTAGACACGCCAGCGACTATCAAAAGAATCGAGGATAGCCATCTTAAAGTCTTTCAAGTCCCTGCCTTAGCGATAAACAACCCGCTGTCTTCCACGAAGAGCTCGCGAGACGTCTCTTTTTGAATGAAGTCTGGGACAAATTCAAGCCTGAGACCTGGCCGTGCGAACTCATGCGATCGAAGCTGGAGCTTCTCGATTTGCAGATCGAGTGTGTACGCCCGGGAACAGCGTTGACCCGAAGCAAATGACCGCAGTATCTGAGGGCGCCCGGTATCGTCTCTGTCTCTGCGTGACCCTAGCGCTCGTATCGGGTATCGAAGACACCGCATGGCCGCAAGGCCCCACCTCATCTGGGGAGGCGCAGGACTGCAAGCTTGCACGACTGAAAGTAAGAGACCCCTTTGCTGATGTCTCGGATCAGTCGAAGGCTTTGCACCACAATGTACTCGTGAGTTCTGCCGTGATACTCGTCGAAGCGATCCCAGAGGACATGGGTATGGATGTGGAGACACGGTACGACCATGTGAATGCCGTTCATCGCATAACTGGAAAGCTGGGGTTTGGCTGTAGAAACTGGAAGTCGAGAGCTTATGTCGCATTGTGACGTTGCCGCCGGGTAGTAGTGTCTTCGAAGGCAAGGATGGACCATCTTTGTGCTATCTGGATCTAGCATTGTTAGCTCATTACTACAATCATTAGACTGTCGGTAACATACTTCCATCCCACAATCATCTCCAACGGCGAAATCTCGCGGCTATTGTTCACTATGTTCACTATGCGCATTAATCCCATCCTCCGGCACATGGCTCTGATCCGTCCCGGCTGGTGATACTCAGGCTTCAGTGGTACAGTTTCAATGTTACTTACAGGGCTACCCTGGCCAACGATGGTAATCCGTCTTCAAGCATAGGTACGCAACGCGTCTGTGAAGAGGGGCTACCTGGAGATGCGGCGGTACCTGGACACTGCTTACATGCGGGAAGTGGCAGTGCTGCGTTAAGAGGGGTGTCGTCGTAAGCAAGTAGCCGTTGGGGAATAGAGGAAATGAGCCTGACGACAATGTGCGGGAATTTCCTGGACTCCTGGAGTAGTTATCATGGGTACCGTAAAGACACCACGGTAAAGGTTAGGTTTTTCGATAGATCGACCGTTGATCTACCGAACAGGCTGACCCAAGCCCTACGATTTGGGTCGACTCCACGATGCTGACCCGTTTTGACAGTTCCCAATTCCTCTCTTGGGATCGGGTGATGAGACTCCGAAATTTGCTCCGTTGAGCTGGTCTCGTTGGAGTCACAATAGCGCCGAGCGAGAACATGAAGCACGGTACGTGTTCAATGGTACTCGGTAGCTTTCGGTCCTCGGAGGCTAACAGGACATCGCCCTGAAAAGCAAACATCCAATGAACTTAGAATCAGCGGCGTACAGCATTGCGCCACTGTGAGCCAACGAAGGGTCCGCGGGTGCGGCGTCGCCTCGCTTTTCTGGAACTGCGGCAGCGGACAACGTAGCCGGGCTGCCAAAGAACGCCCTCCACAACAAGCGCGGAAGCAAGCGCAAAAAGAGGGTCCACGCAACGTACTGACATAATGGCACCCCTTCGTTGTGACAGAAGCAAAAACCGTTGCACGTCGTTGTACGTAAGTTGGACGAATGCGTCACAGTAAGCGCCAAGCTGGAGCGTTGGGTATCAGCTGCAAAACGGCATCTTCCTGTTACGTGGACAGAAACGTAGCGGGTATCGGAGTCTTAGCGATATGCAAACAGTTTCAACCGCCATCGAAGATGTCTGGTAGGAAAGGGGAAGCTCCAATGGGCGAGCAGACAACCTGGTGCTTACGCGCGGGCCACTGTCGACTCGGCATATGTGCAGCTCTTCTCGCGTGGGCTGCATGCACCCACATATGATTGGCGGTTTGATAACACTATGATGTCGCTCGCCTGAACGGTGTGTAGGGCTGCGCACGAGTCCTCTTTGAAGGTGATTGACATGAAGATTGACAAGTTGAGAGTTGTCGGACACCCGGCCGATGCCGAATCGCACTAGCGCCTTGGCGTCGCGTGGTGCCCAGCCGCTGGGGACGCCTTCGAATCGTGACTTGTGGAGAAGGGGTCCGCTCTGTTCCCACGACACCATGCCCTTTTGTAACGCTACGTTGTCGACGATCCTCATGTCACAGCGCGCGCCCAGGCTAAGGCCCTCACTGTCGGACGCATCCTCAGGCTCAGATCTTTACCGGGCAGAAGGACCGACTCAACCCTGGTTCCGCGGGGAAAGAAAAGCAAGGAGAATCTCAGAAACAACAATGTGTCAACGGCACCGCTGTACAGCCTATATGGAGCTTCATCTATGTGAGGAAGCCACAGACAGAAAGAGAGCTCATCCCGCGCGCATAGTCAGCTACGACCCGTTGATAATCTCCACAGCAGGTCTCAGCGAGAAAAGGCCGCCGCCGGGTCATCGCGGCTCGCGTACAGCTAAAGATCCGGTCTAAAAGCTACCCGCACATCTCCTGGAGCCACAGTTATTCTGCTCACCAAAAGTTTTAGTGGAAGTTGATCTTGTCCAATTTCTGATGTCTCCACCTGTATTCGACATGCCTCGGCGACTTCTAACGGTCTTGAGCAGCTGCATGCGCTGCTGATGACTGATCTGCAGATTTTCAGGGCCATACTGCTTCTGCTCGCTTTCTAGCAACGCAGCTGTGAGACTATCATAGGTCAACGGAGTAGGAACCAAGCATGTCAAGTGGCAGAGCCGTCTCGCTGACTGCGACGTAGGATATACTGTAGCGTCCTGTCATTTTCATGGGGTTGACACTAGGGTCCCGGCCCGGGCCTCAACCAATTCAATTCAAGCTCAGCACATGAAAGCTCCTTTCCAGACGGCTCGCGATGGTGTTCGTGCCGTCAATTTCTAAAGCTTCGTACTTTGGCGAGGTAGAGATTGAAAAAGCGCATTGCGTGCGCAAGTCCGTCTCTAGGTCCGCCCCGTGCGTCTCTAGCTGCAGCCTGCAAACGCGAAGGATGATCATGGTTTTGCCCACACAAAGTTTTTAGTCTTCGCTTACAAAATCCGCGAATGAGAGTTTACCGTCTCCTGTACGACATCACGCAAGCCGTGCCACGTTCCTGCATGTGTGTGTACACTCCGCTTTTTCGACTGATCTTCCCGAGTCCTCAGTTGCATCCTTTACCGCTCTGGTTCGGTACGACGCTCGAGATGGAATCACATCCACGACTCCTTAGCCCGTGTGTAATATCACGATCTCACTTCCCAGGATGCTGGCGGCCGAAGGAGCCCTATGCATCGGGCTGAAACACTACATCCGGCAAACATGGTTGGTGACACCATAGCCGCCATCACAAAACGAATGAACACGAACTGCTCAAGGTCGAACCATACACAACTTTTGCTCACGCGTGCCGCTTGAAGTTGGAGCTACTTCTCCAACTTTTCGTGACAGCCGAACAGCTCACCATTGTGCAGGGACTGGGTTCTCTGCGTTCTGTAGATCCCGGGAAAACCGGAACGTCGCACGGGACGTGTTGAGACCGATCTCACACACTTCGTTGCTCTCGCGTTTTCGACTCGTGGCCATGCCGAAGGTTTCCTGACAGGGCTGCAGACCCTGGCACCCGCGGAGTAATTGGCGAATGTCACTGTTCGGTGGGCGTACGGAAGGTGGGTACGTGCATAAGTGTGGTTAAAGGTAAAGCCACCGACGAAGCCCATACCACCCATCTCGTTCAGGGATCTGGGCAGCTGTGAAATACTCTATGTTTCCCACAAAAGCAGCCTGATTCACCTTATCTGGTCGTCTTGAGACCTACGCTATCACATCATGGCTGGATCATTATCTGATAACCCGAGGGGCAGGCAAGCGGTCGAGATCTCTTCTGTCTTCACTGGTTTGGCTCTCATCACCGTCGTCCTTCGACTGTACACGCGCTTTTTTATAATTCGCTGCGTGGGTATCGAAGATGCCGGCATCGCTCTCGCAATGGTAAGTTAATTACTACGTCATGTTGTGTATACTCATGCTAACCTTCTGCCAGCTCTGCTCCATTGGCCTGACAATCGCCATTGGTATCCGTTAGTATATGCCTGACTATGCCATCTTATAGACACTGACAAAATACAGAGGCCGAATATGGTATGGGCAGACACATCAAAACAATCCCAGACGATCATATGGTCAAGTTCTTGAGGGTACGACACTCTCAACGTGTACTTCAGGGCACTGCTAACATGAAGCGATAGACATTCTGGTCCAGTCTCATCGTATACTACCTGTCGCTCGGGTTGACCAAAGGATCAATGCTCCTCCAATATCGACGCATCTTCCCGACCAAGAAGTTTCAAATCGCGAACTGGCTCACGATGGCCGTTGTCGTCGCCTACACCATCTGGACAGTCTTCTCCAGTATCTTCACCTGTACACCCGTACGAGCCTTCTGGACTCACGAGAAGTCTACTTGTCTTAACCAATTCGCCGTCTGGTTCACGAACGCCGCCATCAACATCCTTACCGATTTCGCAATCATCCTTCTTCCTATTCCGGTCATCCAGAAGTTAAACCTCGGCAAGAGGCAGAAGATTGGACTCATCTCCATCTTCGCAGTTGGCGGATTGTGAGTATTCCTCCCTGGTGCTACCTTGTTCTGTCTATTCGGGCCGTTCCGTCAGCGCCTGATGTCTGTTACAAGGTGTAACACGAAGCTCACTCGATTATCGCACGGTGCATCACTGTACCACCGGCTCTTCTCGTGATGAGTTACTCAGCGGGCATACCCCTACCAGCAACTGTTACAAAGAAGTCACACTAACGCGCTATCCTGCAGTGTCTGCCTAGTCTCCATTCTCCGTCTACAATCTCTCGTCGCGATCTCGAACTCGGCTGATCCTAGTTACGACAACCCGCCTGCAGCGACCTGGAGCTCCGTCGAGACCAACGTCGGCATTATTTGTGCCTGCCTGCCGTTGCTCAGGCCTTTGATCACACATTGGCTTCCAAGGGCGTTCCCGTCAAGACACCGCAGCGCATATTCCCACTCTCGCCTACAAGGCGCTCGTACCTACGGTAGCAGGGGTGGCTTGATTGATTGATTGATATTGGTTTTACGCCTATATGTAACCTCCTAGGGGGCATTCTAGCGGGCACTGCTAAGGAGTTATAGTAGTTGCACACTACCTTGTAGGCCTGTTCTAGGGTAAATTATATACATGTTAAAGGGACAAGAAAGGCCTCTAGGTGCCTTTTATGCCTATTGTGTTTAGCGGCAATACTACTTTTTAGTAGTGTTAAAGCAGCTTACTACTGTATTAGATAAGAATAAATAGAAAATAGCAAACGTAAATGTAAAACAGTAAGGAAATAGTAAATAAAGGTAGATAATAGCAGCTTTTAAGCTGCTAGTACTCTACTAAAAAATGCTAAGGAATTTAGTAGGTCTTAGTAAATTTAAATAAATTTACAGTGCAATTGCGCTGCTGTAGTAGTTTATTACCTTAATAAAGAATACAAATTTATTAGGCTAGCCTATTAAATCTTTAAGATACTTAAGCCTTTCTTTCTATATACTAGAGGAGGCGTTAGAGTGTAGAGGCTAGTATTAAAACTTTAACTAGGTTCTTCTATAGAAGATAATATGTTTAGAGGTCTTAGCTCTACTATATATATACTTTAGAGTTGCATCTTTGTAGTTAAATCTTTAGTAATACTAGGCAAAGTTCTTATATTTAGAGTAGATTATTAGAGCCTTAGCTAGCACGCGCTAGAGCAAAGTTAGTATAGTTAGTAGCTATCTAGTAGCGTAAGACAGTTGCTATTACAAGTACTAAGCAGACAGTTTGCCTCTCTTAGTATTCTACTAGTTTTAGTAGGCGTGTTTTAGTAGGCTCTAGCTAATTAATCTAATGCCTAAATACGTAGAGTTATTTGCTTAACTAACTAGTAGATACAGGTCTTTAGCCTTGTTGTTTGCTATTTAGTCTGCTAGTTTGTTTCTAGAGATACTAGTGTGTCTAGGTGCCTACTATACTTGCACGTTATAAGCATTTATAATACTGTGTATCTGCAAGAACGCCTATTAGAATAATGCTAGTGCTTATTCTTAGATACTCTAAATAACAGAGGTACTATTAATATAGAGTATAATCTTCTAGTAGCTAGGTAGAGTAAGATAGACTACGTGTGTAAGACCTCTATAGGCCTCTATTGCTTCTACGTTAAATACGTAAGAGAGAAGATGTAATAAGCTCTAGCTAGTTGTTAATTTAGTCTAGCCTTAGTAAATAGCATATCTATAGGTTATAGCTCTTTAACCTTTAATTTATTGCTTAGAGCTATCTAAGAAGATAGTTACTATTATTAGGCTAAGAGCCTTCTACTATGCTATAAAAGTAGCTGCAGCTTTAGTTTTAGCCTAGCTAAGAGTAGAGTCTTCTTATAAGCCTAGTAAGAAATGTTAGATATTAGTTAAGGTTAGCCTAGAGATAGTAGGTAGAAGCTAGGCTATCTGTTAGACTTTAGATTAAGAGCGTTAGTAACCTCTAGCGCCTCTACTCTATTAAATAGAGAGTAGCGTAATTCTGTTTACTAGTAGGTAGAAACTATCTATACTTAGCAGGTGCACTAATTATTAGAGCTTAATCTCTTCTAGAGCTACTACTACTAATAGTATAGTAGCCTCTCTTAGTATAATAGCGTTTAGTATAGTTCGCTACGCTAGTAGTATAGCTCTTGTAGCGGTTATTATAGTGTAGTCTATTATAGCTAGGTACTACCTAATGTAGGTACTAACTATAGGCTTACAGAAGGCTCTAATAATTTATAGGTTCTTTATTCTCTCTTTATACTAAGCTTTAGCTCTATAGAATAATAATAGTATAACGTAAGTTGTAACTACTTTGTAAAGAGACGTAGTAGGTAGGCTATAGGCAGTATTTGCGAGACTTTAAAAGTAGTAAGAGATCTTTTAAGCAACTACTACCTGTTTAGCAATATAAGTTTTAAAGGTTAGCTTTCTATTAAACTATACCTCTAGCTAGCGCAAAGCTGCCTAGCTACTATTTACCTTAGAGAGAATAGCGTAAATTTTTTAGTTATTAAGCTAGATAGAAAGAGAAAGCAGGCTCTATTTTCTTATTAGGTAAATTAGCTTAGTCTTCTTAGAGGCAAACGTAATTTTATTTACTACTCTCTATTTGTTAATAAACTTTAAATTAGAGGCTAGTAACGTAGTACTCTTGTCTAGAGAATAGGCAGTTCTGTAGATGTAGATATTGTTAGCATACCTAAAGCGTAATTATTAGTTCTAGTTTAAAAGTTTAGCTAGGTAGAGAGTGTAAAGAACTAGCAATAGTAGTAATTCTTAGAGTGTTCTACAGCGTATAGAGTAGGCTAGAGTAGTAGCGTTTTCTAGCCTTACGCAGATAGTTCTGTTAGATAAAAACTTTTAAATAAGCTTTCTAAGAATTAAAAGCTAGCTTTACTCTTTAAGTTATTAAAGAAACTAATTCTTAAGTAGCGTATTAAATGCCTCTTAAACGTCTATAGTAGCTATAGATACGTACTTATGTCTAGACTAGGCTGTCTCTACGTTATAGATAAAAGAGGTAACTAGATCTATAGCTAAGCGCTTAGGTAGCGCACCTTTGTGCTATAGGCTAAGAATATTATATACTATAGCAATACAGGCTATCTATCTTGCGATAATTTAGTTAAGACTCTTACCTATATATAACGTAAGAGTAATAGGTTTTATTAAGTAGAGAGAGAACTTATCTTTCTTTCTAATCTTTAGAATTATAGCTACCTCTACGTTGCTCTATATATCTCTATAATAGGCCTTAGTAAAATATTCTTAGTAAATAGCGTGCATAAAGTGCTTAACATGCAACTAGCATGCTTTAAGTAATTAAATAGTAATTCTGTTAGACCTAGAGAAGGTGCTAGAGACGCTAATTATACTCTTTTTAACTTCTTCTATTAAAATATAAGTGTTCTAGAGTAAATACTTATTAGGCAACTTATCTATAAAAGGCAGAGGCTTAGAGAGGTTATCTTCTACTAAGAAGTAGTCTAGTATAGCCTTCTGTAGAGTCTTAGCCTTCTCTAAAGGTATAGTAAAAGTTTAGCTATTAATAATTAGTAGAGTGTCTATTTAGTTATATATTATCTTATACTATCTAACTAGCCTATAAAGGTTCTAGTTAGAGGCACAGAAATTAATACAGTGTTGCTAGTACCTTCTCTTAGCCTTTCTAACTCTAGTAAGAAATGCTCTAGTAGCGTTAGAGAGTAGCTCGCTATTAGAGGCTTTGTTTCTAATATAGGCTCTATATAAGGCTTAGCACTTATCTATCTACTAGAGCGCTAAGTAGCCTAATTTACAGGCTAGCTTGCTAGCAACTTTAATAGCGTTATTTATAGCTTTAGTAATGTCTACTATACTATTCTTAATTTGTTATACTATTAGGTCGCGGCTAATAGGCCTAAGGCTAATAAGATTTAGTTTAACTAGCCTAGTAAACTAGAGTAAGTTACAGTTAGAGACGCAATAGTAATACTATTCTAATACCTGTTAGCCGCAGCTAGGTAGAATAGTTACTAAGGTATTATAGTTAGATTCTAAATACAGAGCAGCCTACACTAAAGTTCTAGTAAAGAGAATGTTTAAAAAGAAAACGTTAATAACGTACCTAGCGCGATAAGTAAGCTCTCTAGGTTCTCTAATAAAAGAAAGGTTGTTCTAACTAGCCTAGTAGGCAACCTCTAATCTACTATACGCAGTAATAGACTCTAGCTTAAAGAGTTTATAATAGGCGTTTAGGTTCTCTCTAATAAGACAATTAGAAGAGAGAGTTAAAGAGACTAAGTAGTGTAATATTAAGTTATCTAGAGGTTGTTAGTAGAAATTTAGAATAGAGTACCTGTTAACCTTAACCTATAAGAGGTCTCTGCTAAGATAGAGCTAAATAATATTAGCTTTAAGGCTAGAGACTTTTTAGATATAGGTTAGAACCTATAGGTAGTTACGTTTCTAGGTCTTAGAGTTATTCTAGCTAATTACTAGAGAGAGTATATAGTAGCCTAGGTAGGTAGAAGTCTAGGTACTAGTTATAGTAAAAGGTTCTTAAATACAAATAATATTAATTTTAGCGTTCTAAGCAAGTTAAAGAGTAGAAATATAGTAGAGTAAGCTTCTAGCTACGTTAGACTAGCAGATTTAAAGCTAGCTATTATAGTTCTATAGGTAATCGCTATTATTATTTAAAGGCTGTCTTAACATAAGTTTAAATTAGTACTTATTTTAGTGTCTACATATTCTGTTAAGAAAGAGTTAGTATACTTAGAGTTCTTAGGTCTAAGGCTTTTAGCAAAAAGTTAGCAAAGGCTAAGGTCTTATATTAGCGCTGCTAATCGTTGTAGCCTAGAAGATTCTAGTGCTTTAGACTTGCTTATTAATTTCTGCCTAGGCGCAGTGCCTACAGAATAGCTTCTCTTGTTAGCACTTACTATAGTAGTGCTTTGTACTAAAGAACTAGGTATATTATTAGTAGTAATGTTAATAGGTGTTTCTTTAGAGGTACCTATTAGCAGCGTTGCTATAACTATAGTAGCTACTAATATTGCGCGTTAACTAGACTACCTTATAGTTATTAGCATTCTTTTTATAGAGCGTACTATTTGCCTATTAACTTATAATAGAGCTGCTAGATAGTTAGAGTAGGTAGCCTTGTAGAGGCTATAGCAGTTAGAGCACCTTAGTATATCTTAGTAGCCTTTAATTAGTTCTTTGTATATAGCTACAGGCTTGCTACATCTAGAATAGTAGGCTACCTTTATATAGTTTGTAATCTTATAATACTCTTAATAGCTAGAGTTGTGCAGCAAAATAGGTAGGTTCTTTTAGATTTTCTTTAAATAGTTACTCTAGCTAAATAAGCAGAAAGCGCGAACTAGAGTAGAGAAAGAAATAATCTACGTAATTCTTCTATTCTTCTAGAGGCTGTGCCGCGATAGTTAGACGCTTATAGGTTACACTCTAGTCTATAAGAGTGCCTTATTATAAACTTTAGTTAGGTAGGTAGAAATAAGGCTACCTATAATTAATCTATAGTAGCTATTAACGCCTTAGACTGTATAGTTAACCTAGCGCTTAGAAAGCCTAGCATCTTTGCTCTTAACTACTCTAATTATAAGTTTGCGCAGTTCTTAGTTTATAAGATAAGCTTTAACATCTTTATTATAGAGTGTAATAGTCTAACTAGTTTTTATAGCCTTAGCCTAGAGTATATTAGATAGAGTAATTCTATTTCTAATAGCCTCTATAATAGCCTTGCGTATAGTAAATAGAGAGGCTTATTGCATGCGTGCTACTAGCCTAAGAGTAATAAGAATACAATTATCTATAGGTAGCAGATAGGCTGTAGAGCGTAGTGCTAGCTTTGCTATTAGTGCTGCTTTTGTCTTAGCAGCGCCTCTTTGTAGAGGTGTAGGATTTTTTAGAGTCTTTGCTACTTCTGCCTAGAAGTAGTAGAATAGGCTAGTAGAGGCCTTAGTGTTGCTTCTAGAGGCTAGTAAGAAGTTAAACAACAAGTAAATAGCTTTTAATATCTATTCCTAGAGTTCTCTAGTAATAGAGAGCTAGGCAAGGTTAGTAAAATAATCTAGATAGCTATTAATAGCTGTAGCCAAGTTCTAAATAATGTTATAGCAAGTTTTAGTAGCCTTTTAGTCTACCTAAATGCGCTAGCAAATAGCGTCTAAGATAGCTTAGTGTCTTAATAGCGTGCTCTTACTAATAGAAGCTATAGCGTAATTAAGTTTGCGCTGTTATCTCTTGTTAGAGGCACGTAAATTCCTGTAAGCTAGGCTCTTAGAGTTATCTTGTTAAGTTTAGAGAAGCTACATAAGTATAGCAAACTCTTAGGCGTTGCTACATTAGCTATTCTAAACTGTCTACGCGCAAGCGTAGATGCTTAGTTAGCTAAGGTAGTTAGAGGCTACTACTGCAGATTAATTAGTGCAAAAATATTAGTAAAAAGTTAGAGTCCTAGAATCCTAAAAAGTTAGTGTTCGGTGGCAGCAGGGGTAGCAGCAAGGCGCTGCGCACAAAGAACAACTACGTTCTAGACGTAACGAAGCGTTCAAATAGCTCGAGCGAGAACGCGAGAGACATTCAGGTCGTTACGGACATTCACGTAGAGGTGGATAGTGCCAATAGAAAGAGGCTAAGCGGCTGGAGAACGCCCGCTTCGCAGGCCACCTAGGCGGACAATATTTCCCGCAAGGAAACACAAAGAGAGAACAGCACCAAGATGCTAGTAGACGAAAATCCGCGTGCGTCGAGGTAGATCCGAGACTTTTCTTTTGTTCAGGCCACACACTTTGACATCACTTTGTTACGATACCCCATGACCTACCTACTATTAATAGAGAGTAATTCGACTCTTGTAATGCCCTCACTCTTATATCTTTGTAATTATTCGACTGTTCTCACGACTGTGCGCGTGAGCGTCGCTTTCTCATCCTCAATCGCTACCTACCGGAACCTCGGTCCTGGTGAAGAAGATGCTGTCCCGCACAACTATCCCGTTTCTTTCTACTTTCATTCATGACCAGAGATCTCGGTTCACGCCGTCTTTGTGAGAGTCATGACCTATCCCCTATGCAGGCCGTTCTTCCCACGACGCCTTGTGCTCATTCAATCCCATCTTCCTGGATGGCCAACCGTTCGAACCAAGCCAGTGCTTTCGGGAAGAGAATCATAATGATCCAATGGAAGCTTTTTGGCTCTTGCGCTGATTTCCATTTCGCCCAGATGCTAGGTGTTTGGCGAATATCGTTGATTCTAAGTCGTACAAGCATCAAGCACCTCGCTGAGCGCGTTGATGTACATCTATCGCTGCGCAGGACCACTCTGGGGTCAGCATCTACCTATACTGCCTATAGTGCAGCTTTCCAGAATCTCCACGATATATACCTTGCATCATAAAGAGGAGGCATCGCAAGCGTGAGGAACTTCGCCAAGCCCATACGTGATGGCCGCACAAGCCCATTCACGTGCATTCACTCGCAGGTATGACTAGTGTGGAGCTAGTGTAGCCAGCGCTACAGCTGACACTACTCTCTACTTAACCCAGGGGTACTTTCAGCCTCCGAGCGCTGGGCCACCACCACTTCTCGCAAGCTCGCATTTACTCCACCAGTAACTGCAGCTTTGCACAGCTAACAAGGGCGCCGGTTTCAACTCCACTATCGACGTACAGCCTGTCTGTATGGTATACAGAGCCTGTCTGCACGCCAAAAAGGTACCAGCAGTCATTATGGCGCCCGCTGCTGCGGTCACAAGCGACGGTCGCGCATCATCTGCGCATCCAAGGTCAGTGATTGCCTTCTCCAACTACACGATATATCCCCTAACTCTTCCCAGTGAGCGTGCACGATACGCAGGCCAGGCTATCCAAACGTCCATGTCGTACTGGTCCGCAACTACGTACACATCCGTCGCCCCAAGCACACGGGCGCCGACTATGTCGCGCCACTCATTCGCTGCTTCCGATTCGTCCCAAGTGCGAGCTTTCAACGACTTCCAGTCGCGCGGCCCCCATAACTCACAGCCTGAGTTATTCGGATTGGAGTTCCACGCCGAACATTCCACCACCAAAGGCCCTCAGTGGCTCCAGCAGCGGGCCACGGTCGATGGATGCTCGACCACCGTTAACACTACTGGCCAAACATCGCTCGTTGAGAAGTTCGCTATCTTCGTGGTCTGCGCGTTCTTTGTACTATGGATAGTACGATCTGCCGCTGAGAGTATCTTCACTCTTGTTCCCTTGGTCGGCCTGGTATGGTTGATGTTCGGCGGTTTCCAGATACTTGAGCAGCAACAGCAGTCAGCTCAGCCGTCGCCGATGATAGACGACGACGACGACAGGTCTTGCGGTGTTTGTACTACTGGAGACATCGTGCCCTTGATTGAGGTAATGATGCTCGACCGACAGACCGCTCATGAAGAGTCAAAAGTGCCACAGTGGTTAGCCAGCTTTCGGGATATGTCTGTAGGCAGCGACCAGTGGATGTCGTCGCTTGAGAACGAAGAAAGTTTGTCTCTCGCTGCCGACATCGCACCAAGTGCTCAAGGTCCTACGGGGATATCTCATACTACCGAACCCCAGTGCGAAATCGTTGGAGACGAAGACGTTGTCGGAGACGAAGACACTGTCGAAGCTGCTTGCTCCAGTGGTGACCAGATAGCAGCACTTCAGCGTCAGCATGGCAACCCTGTCTTCAACGACACCGATCAATGGGCCCCGGGTGGTCGACTTTATAACCAACGCATGGCCAATAATCTTGAACCTATCTTTATTGATGGCCATGGTCAGGCATACGAGGATGTCGACGGATGGTTTGGACGACCCACCGAAGCAGATGCGCAGGACATCGCCTTCCTTCTACACGTTTTGGAATCGCATCTTCCGGAAAATCTGAAAGCCGCGATTGGAGCCCAGTCTTTGGATACCCTTATCAAGACGCGGTCACAGAATGGCGAGAATGCCCTCCTCCAGGAACTCGAAAAGTGTTGGTACATCATGTGCCCCGGTACTGTTGTCGCGCCCGGTTCACCCATCAAGACATTGCAGGATATCAAAACCATCATCGAGGGAAACCGGAGAAAATTCACCCCTGCATGTCACTTTGATGTACGCCATTATGTGGGGCTAGATCACCCTTGCCGACCATATCTCACGGAATATGAAGAGATGGCGATCAATGAAGGCATCTCAGACTACAACATGCGTAACTGGGAGATTACCTTCAAACCCTCCTTCATTCGTGAAGTCACGAAGGGCAAGCCAGAGCACGCCTTGCTCGAAAGCTACGAGAGGATTCCCGACTGGATGGAAGACATTGACCAAGGCGGCCTACTTGATCCGAATGCCTTCCACGAGTGTCCATGCGGACAGGTCGCGATGTCAACGCTCGGTAGCTACCGCGACGAAAAGGAGCATAACTACAAGGAGATGAAGGGCTTTGAATCGGCCTTCCCGATTGAAGTCCTCGACGGTAGCGAGCTCCATGACGCCATGGCTGACCTGGTTCAGTTCCCGGATTATCCCGAGCATGCGACACCGCATCGTTCCCAGGAGATTGTACAGAACTGCGAGCTGCACAAAACAATTACCAAGAACATCTTTGTTCTAGTTGACACATCAGTCGAAGACCTGAACGAGCGCATCAGCCATCCTGCTGGTTTACTTCCTGCTCCGGGAATTACATCCTCGTCTTACCCTTCTGGTTTTCAGACTACCATCGGTTTCTCGGAGATTCCGTATCCTCTACTCGCTCCTCGGTGTGAGCACGGTCGCTTGCATCAGGTTGAGTTCACGCCTCAGACGATGGCGAGCAGGATGATGAATGCGAGTCAGATCGGCTGTACACACTGCTTTCCGCACGGCCACATTGTTACCCGATGCCAGGAGTGTCTAGAGCATTGCTATGCCCTGGCTGCGCCGCACGGCATGTGGGCGCAGCTCGACGCCGCATATCATCCAACAGTGGACTTTGCTCAAGAGCAGCACCAGGGTCACGACTTGGCACAGAATGTGCAGTCTAGGCGGGCAAAAGCCTTGATCGCTGGTACTGCGCGCGGTACTCTCCATTCACCCGGTATGTCCTTTCTTGGTCCTCTTGTTAGATCTCCGGCTGACCTCAAACCTGCAGGCCGACAGCAGTATGCCAACTTCCCCATTAACCCAGATTTCGAGGCTGCGATGCAGCGCGCCAACTGGGAATGAGCCTTTGAATTTGCCCGTCTTGGGAGCGAGTTTGTACTATTATCACCCATGTCGTTCCTTTAATCGCTGATTTGATCGAGATCGTGGACGATCTCAAATGTACTCATTCCTCTTGATTTGTTCAGCGTTTGATACCCGGTTTGCTGTTCTATGAACACCATCTCTGTTTGCTCATGTTAGCCATATAATGCGCATATCCGACTTGTATGTTAGCCATATAAATGCGCATACCCAACTCGCAAGTCATCAGTCTTATTAGCTTCAATTCACTCATATACCAAATAATGCCCCATCGCTGTGAACAGTTCGATTCACTTCGCAACTATGCTTAGGCAGTGCAGGCAATTACTTTCACTGGACGATAATGACGGGTTCTCGCGAGCAGCACTGCCCATTTGGATGCCCCGAGTCGTTCATTCACCGTAGTCTGTGCTGCTCCCTGAGCTAGACCCGGGGTGGCTCTTGGCTACGCCTTTGCGACTGAACCCTCGCTCGGTATATATGTCCACGCTCGCGCTGCAGAGTGTACTATACCTCCATCATACCATACCAACCACTTCAACCCATATCAGCTCACAGCACTAATTGTACTCGCCTGGAACTTACCACAATTACACTAAGAAGGCCTTAGCCGTGAAGGTGGGCTATCCACTCCACCGGCACCATCCCCAACCACCCCCTGATACCATTGCCGCAAGCGCTGGTCCAGACGAAGCGCGTCCACGAGATGTCCAGCGGCCTGTCTACCTTCACACCGGCTACGACAAAGGAAGACCCCATTGTGCAGATCGCCAGGCTGTCAGGCGTTCCCGGGTTAGTTTCATCTTTGGTGTTCAATGCAGACCAAGTGCTAAATCACCGCAGTCATACTATGCAGTCACCCAACAAGGTCTTTCCGCCCACTATAATGGTCACGGCACCATCGTCGTTCGCGGATCCGCTCTCGACATCTGCAAACATCGGAAGCGTACTGCGTACCTCCGCGACTTCGAAGCTCCATGTTGAGATGATTGAAGACGACGATGACGAAGACTGCGAGTATCCTGCTTATATCAAGTCGCTGGGTCCGAAATTCCGCGGAGTAGAAGAACTCGTCAGCCATCCCAAAGCAGACAACCATGGCTTTGGCCCGGCGAGCCGCATGGCGTCATCATCTGTAAGCTCCAGTTTCGACTATGAGGGTGAGTTCAAAGACTACAAGTATACCCACGGGATTCTCGAAGAAATGGGCGTTGAATGCGATGACCTGGCTATCATGGCATACACCCTCGCTTACTTCAGTGCCGAGATACCCGATGGTGGCCAAATGATCATGGCATTATTCCATGATGCGTATACGAAACACCAGACGGGCCATCCAGCTTTCCATGGTGACAAAGTCAGCGACGAGGTTCAACAGCACTTCCTGGACCTAGCTTGCGATGTGTCCAAACACAAGCCACACTTGCATCTTCACGCAAGGAAATTCGGATCTGTTGTGGATGAGGAAGAGCCTCGCCTGAACATCGGTAGCTTTGAGCACCCTCGGCAGTTTCCAGCGGTGTGGAACGAAGACTTCGACGAAGTTCCGTTGCCTCTTAGAGAAGAACGTGTCGTTGTTGGACTAGTCCGCTCCGGTACTCAGCGCAAGATCATCTACGAGAAGATGAAAGTGCGCAAAGATGTGCCAGACGACCCAATGGAATTCTCGTCTTGTCAAAAGGGCCTTGAAGCCGCCCGCGCGCTCGCAGAGTATCAGAACGACACTGAGCAGATTTGTCGAGCTACACCAATCCATGACTGCGACCGGCCCCGTTTTGAGGGAGGATTGCCACTAGACGCAGTACCAAAATCAACATGGGGTCACCTTCACGATCTCCCAGGCGAAAACGATGGATTTGTTCAAGGCGTCCTGAATAGACTGGAGAAGCTACGCGCTCACCCGGAACACTACGATCAATTAGTCGCAAACGATTCCCATGAGTATGCGGCCGGCAGTATCCTTGGAGATCGGAAAGGTCTCGAGGAAAGCATGATCGTCGGTCTCTGGAATGACTTGTACCATCAAGACGAGTGTGACACCGACGCGCTACGCCAACAGGGGCTGCTCAATCCCGAGGATGACTTTGGCGACAATCCAGAGTACCTGAAGGCGAAGAAATTGTGGTGGGAGCAGAAGATGGGCATCCGCGGCATTGAAGCCATTGTCCGATACCACATGGAGCACGTGCGCTCACGGCGACGTCCTAATCGAGCGGCATACTTTCTGACCGAGGAAGATGATGCTACTCTTAACTATGGATCACCGGAATACCCAGCATCGCGTGCTGAACCCGAGGAAGTTCCTAAAGAACATCGATTCTACGACGCCCTTCATGACAGCCCAGTGGATTGGACAGCAAAGTCTGAACGCTGGATTCGGCTGTGGCGTCTTTCAGTTAGCGACATTATCGCTCACAACGACTTCGACGAGGAATGTCGCGAGCCGTACGACGCGCTCGTGGAGTATCAAGACAGCCGCGAACCAGGCTGTGAAGCACACGAAGAGCCAGAAGAGTTTGCACGCCCACTACTTGCGGGGCGCCGTGTTCCTACTTTGGCTGCGCTGGAGCGGGAACGCCGCGATTCGGCTGTTGAGCTGAAAAGCATGACTTCTCCTGCTGCCGGGGTTCCACGAGTTCAGCGTACGCACGGCAGCATTCCAGCGGCTCAAATAATGGCCAAAGACAACGCTTCTGTGTTGAACGCTGCAGCTCGTGAGTCAGGGGGTCTCATGGAGCACATCCGGGGAACTCGCGACGAGGAGGTAGATGATGCCGCTGACGCGGTAGCCAGTGCGCCTTCTCCCAAGTTCCTTGAGGCGTTCCTAAAGAAGAAGAAGAAGGTCATCACACCTTCTCCTAAATTTCTCAAAGCATTCTTGAAGAGAAAGGCCTTCATGGGTGCTATCAAGTCTAGCATCCAAGTTCCGCCTGGCATTCTCGCCGACTATTTGGCAGTTGAGGATGAACTTCGAGATCAAGAATCAGGCATTCCCTGTAACTTGATACAACACAATGTACCCGGTCCTGTCCCTATCCAGGGACGCGTCTGGGTAGGCTCATCGAACCCCGAGATGAGCCGTGATCAACGTCGCGAACAGCAGGTCACTGTTCGCGATGGTATAGCTCTGACCCGACCGAGGAATGATGCGGAGAACCGGTTGATGGATTTACTGCATCTGTCTGTCAGCAAGGCTGACTCCATACATCGCCCTCGAAGGGAATGAAGAGTATCCGCTAGCACCGGCCCACAATCGCATCGGCCCAAGTCACTGCGCTTTAGATATACGAGGTATATTTAAGGAAAGACCGCGGGAGGCCTGGACGAGAGGTAGAGGTGTTGGCGTGTTCGCGTTATCGGCGCTGAGCTTATGACGCGCAGCATTCACAGCTGGAGGTTCGAAGAAGGGCTTAGCTCTCCTCCGGGCAAGATTCGGCATCGCGAGACGTGTCATATGCCGCTATACATATGAGCGTCTGGTGAGATAGAGGAGATTGGAGGTATGAGGTGTGATGGACCACGCGATCGAGACGCGTTGGCTGGATATCGCGAAAGCTCGGGCATACTAGGCAATAGGATACGAAAGTCAAATTCGCTGAGGAAGTGTAGCGCTCTGTTTTCCTTCTTTTGCTGTTGTGAGTGCATTTGCATGCGGACCGGAGTGAAGACAGAGTTGTCGCGACTGAGGTTTGGGAGGAGAGCTGACACCTGGGCAATCGCGCTAGCCGTAATAAGCCATGTGATGACGTAGCGTGATTCTGCTGCTTACCCGTAGCCACAAATCAAGCCTTCTCCGCAAAGCTTGA
Organism: Alternaria novae-zelandiae; assembly: GCF_023758075.1. Taxonomy (NCBI): domain Eukaryota; kingdom Fungi; phylum Ascomycota; class Dothideomycetes; order Pleosporales; family Pleosporaceae; genus Alternaria; species Alternaria novae-zelandiae. Next base: position 715,680 of record NW_026056974.1, on the reverse strand, counting down.
CACGCCATCTCATCTCCACTCAGTACGGGTGTGAGTGTCGGTATCCTTTCATTACTCGTCTGCTTTCGCACCCTCTCTGTGTGGGATCCATCACACATGCGCAGCTGCCCTGTGTTGGGGAATGCAGAGTCAAGTCCTACTGCCGCACCTGCCTCCATTTTCAGCTACACTGTTGGTCAATATTGAGGTCTCATCACAGGTCCTTGTTGCCTCCCGCGATGGACTCTGATCCCGGCTCGTTCCGGCACTACATCAAAAACGCGCGGTGTGCATGGGAGCGCTTCGGGAATAGCAGATCAGACTACTGAGTGTGAACTGTGAGTAAGCTAACGCGGTCAGCTCAGAAGCTCGCCGGTGGCTGCAAAGTCACCATTGCTCAAAGGTTCAAATTTGAAGAGCAAAGAAAGCATCTACTTCGATTTTTTCAAACCCAGAAACCACAATGCCTGGGTAGGTACCGAGTCTGTCTCCGAAGAAAGACAATGATGCAAGACTGAGAGCATTACGCGGTCACCATCGTCACGATCAACAAGATGGGAGTAATTCAAGATCCGAGCAAATCAGACCCCTGTCGCGAACTCGTGGTCAGCCTCATGCTCCGCAGCCAATCTTCAGTTAACCTCGAACCACTAGGCCGCCGGCAGTTGGTGGACATCCCCCGAAAAAACCACAACCCCAGCTATAGACAAGACAATATAGCCAGAACGGGCAAGCTTGATCGAATATCTCATGCACGATCCCGTTCATCGCCGCATGCACGCCAGGGCTATGTGTCCGTTACCTTACTATTCTCAATAGTCATGATGTCGCTTCAGGTGACGTATGCCTTGTGGAGTCAGTGGTCAAGGTATTGAGGTGGTACGATTTTACTGTCGCCCAGTTGTGTATAAGAAGGAGGGTAAGCTATCCATCTACCTAGGTATTCTGCAGTTGCACGGTGAGTTGGTACTGCAACGAGCAATTCCTTTTCAAAATGCTTTATTCCTCATCCGCCGCATTCCTCTACTCCCTGGCAGGTCTTGCCAATGGCCTACCTGCACCTGTACCTCAGGCGTCAGGAGTCTCCGGTGGCTCATCAGTGCCAGGCCCTGTCGATCCCTCGCAAGTCCTGAACATGCCGCTACCCTCTTCAGCATCGGGCTCGTTGCGCGGCTCGGATGACTTGCAAGGGTACAACCCGGCAAACCCAGTCGACATGAAGTCTACAGTCATTCCACCTGAGGACTTCGAACTCGCATCTGGGCAATCAGAAGACGAGGATTTGGGATTGTATATCGATCTCACGAATGTGAAGAACCCACAGCCGATCCGCGGAGGTACTACAGGACCAACTGAACCTGGTCCACGGTAAGTTCTTGGATATATTCAAAGTCTGTACTGTGGCTGATACGTTGATGCAGTACCCCAGCGTATGATCGTCTGAATAGCGACATCTACGCTCCACCCGGCTCCGATATGGGAGAAGTAAGCAATGCGAAATGGCCATTTGGTCTCAGCCATAACCGGCACGGCCTCGCAGGAGCAGGATGGGCGCGATCCCAAAACACCGATCAACTACCATCTTCCGTCGCCATGGCAGGAACAAACATGCGACTAAGCCCCCACGCCTACCGCGAGCTCCACTGGCACAAGCAAGGAGAATGGGCATACATGTACACCCCTCCTCCAACCCAACCACCTAACAAAGCTAACCAAACAATCCCCAGGTTGAACGGCAGCGTACGCATCGCCTCCATGAACGAAGCAGGCCAAACCTTCGTCGACGACGTCCAAGAAGGCGACGTCTGGTTCTTCCCCCCAGGAATCCCACATTCCATCCAAGCCTTCGAAAACGGCTGCGAATTCCTGCTCATCTTCAACGACGGTTCCTTCAGCGAAGAAAACACATTCCTCCTCTCCGAACTCATGCTACGGAACCCAGAATCCGTGGTAGCCAAGAACTTTCGTACGTCGGTCAAAACAGTGCAGAACATGCCTCAAGAACAGTTGTGGATCTTCCCCGGTACCCCCGCGCCGAAAGATATATCGGAGCAAAATGTAACAGGCCCCGCGGGCGTAATACCAAAAGAAGGCGCATACTCCTACCACTGGAGCCAACAAGCCCCCGCCCGCGTCCCCGGCGGCACCATCAAGATCCTCGACCCCTCCACCTTCCCCATCGCATCCACCTTCTCCGCGGCCCTCATCACCGTCGAACCCGGCGCCATGCGCGAAATGCACTGGCACACCACCTCAGACGAATGGTCCTACTTCATCGCCGGCTCCGCCCGCCTCACCGTCTACGAAGCACCCGCCGCATCCCGCACATTCGACTTTACGGCTGGGGATGTGGGCTATGTGCCTGTACCTAATGCGCATTACCTTGAGAATACGGGGGACGAGACGTTGGTTTATCTGGAGGTGTTGCAGAGTAGTCAGTATAGTGATATTAGTGTTAATCAGTGGTTGGGGATTATGCCGAGGCAGATTGTTAAGGATCATCTCAACGTCAATGATCAGTTCCTGGATTCGCTGACTAAGGATCACGATTTCGTTGTTCAGGGGAATAGGGATTTGGGGACGACGGATTTTACGCCGGGGGAGCATGGGGGTGCTTAGGGGGTAGATGGGTGGTGTGCAGATGGAACCTGGGATAGGTAGTGCCTTGTAGCCTCGTACCTAACAATGTAATACATGTAACAATATCCTTCCACATCACCTCCCACCCATTGCCCATCTCTTCCCACCCATCTACCCCAACCTCTCCCTACACAACCCCACCGCCACATCCGCCGTCGCCCCATCAAAGAAATCATTAAGTATCACAACAACCCCCTCCTCCCCCATCAATTTCCTGCCCACCTCCCCCTTCAACAACGGCAGAATCTTATGATCACACACCGGCTTCGTCGCTAGAATCGGACTCGTACTAACATCCGAATCAAGCACACTAGCAATAATCACATCCCTGATATTCGTTGCCGTAGCTTGACACTGTAGCAAGGTGATGGGATGGCCCCTTGGTGGGTCTTCACACATGGAAGACAGTTTCTCGACCATGGAGTCCCCAGTTAGCGTAGCATTTGCAGCGTCGTCGTAGTTGGAGGCTTGGCCGCAATCCTTTAGGATGATAAGCCGGATATTTGACTCGCGAAGATCGTGAATGGATTTGTGCATCATATCCTCCTGATTCCCCGCTCTAAGATCTCTATCGCGAAGGATATCGTTGAGCGCATCTCGTAGTTCGTCGTCGTTAGGCCGGGGACAGTCGCCCGGCACGCCATCCCATCGGTTATGCACAACGATGATCTCGTCTTTGTGATCGACTAGGAAACGCGTTATGTGATCCAGTAACACGCGATACGGCATCCCTGGTATGGCGCCATGTTGGAAATACCATGTATCATCCAAGGGACTGACTTTCTGCATCTGACGATGGCATTTCGCGGGGCGGAACTCGAAGTATCGAGCCCCGATCTTGAGGATGGTGTCGAGAGTGTCTTTTTGGGTTATGGCTAGTGCGCGGATGATGTCTGGTGCGATCCGGTTTATGGCGCCGTCGCCGACTTTGTTGATGATGGTGAGGGCGTGGGGGAGACTGCGGCCGAGGACCTCTTTTATAATGCCTGTGCCGGCGTTTTTGAGGAGGGAGAGACTGCTCGACATGTTGTTCATGCCGATGTCGTGGGCGGAGGGGAGGACCATCTTGTGGAAGGGGCGGTTGGACTTGTTTGAGCCTTGGGGTATGATGTCGCGCATCCAGTTCTCGTAGTTCTTTGTGACGGTCACGTAGCATTGGTGTTGTTTTGGTAGCTCGGCTAGACCTGGTCCGGCATCGTAGAACCCGTATGAGATTATGAGGTCGTTGGCGAAGATGCTGGGTGTTTGTTCCATGTTGACCATTGAGCCGTCTTCTAACTTGCCCGTCATGCTGTTGATTGCGACCCATTGTTTTGTGAGCTCGCGGTCATCCTGGCGAACAATAAATTCAAAGTTTCCGGTGAACTTGAAATGGGGCAAGTTGGATGACTCTACTTCGAGATGATCGTGGAGGAATTGGTGTTGATCGCCTCTCTTGACATTCCCCTTTGGCACCGTGTACTCAACTTCGACTCCATCCACTGCGATGTAGGTGAAACATCTTACACCCTTGGAAGGCATTTCCAACTCTTGTTCTTCTCTTTCCAATAGTGTTGTAGATGTATTGTTCGCACTAGATCAATCTAAACCTTTAGCGGGTCTATGCTGGGAGGATCAGAGATGTGCAACATGTTGAGCTAGGGAAGCGGGGCATCATCTCATATAGCACAACAGCGGGCGATCCGTCAGCCACGCGTTTTCAGCTCTGTCTAGACTCTACGGGTCGTTAGCGGTGGCTTAGCTGTGGTGTTGAAGTGGGGGAAGCCGCTGGGCGCACCAATTAGGCCCAGCAGCCATGGCACGCTACTCGGGCCGACGCCAACCTTGTAGAGCTGGTAGCTCATTGACGACTATTTTTGTAGTTATAGAAAAAGTCTGGGTTCAGCAGATCAGAAAACGGGGAGCTTTCATTCTTTTGGCTGCACATCACTAATGGCGGTCCCGTGCATGATGACTGTTGAGCTACCCTGAACCTCTGCCGGCCATAGGTAACACAAGGTAGTTTTTTGCCTTTGATTTGATGAAGTCAATCAAATGAACATTGAGTTCAGACGTATCAAGGATACGCTGACTTGTTGTGACGGTATCGACACGAACGACAGGAGAATTCCGAATACTTGTCATACCGTCGATACAGCTTGACGCCGCTGCCAATGAGCCAAGCGGAGTATTGTATATACATCTGATGATCGACCGGAATGAGCCTAAAAGGAACCTTGGACACTCCAAGTTCACCCGAAACGGGGTACATGTTGGGACTGGGCAGTCTTTTCTTGACGCCAGGTGAGAACTTAGATGTCTTCAGGCTATTTTCAGATGCACAGGTGAAATAGTAAGGCCATAAAGCTCACCCAGCTCTTACCGGCAAACCGGGCACCGCGGGCCGTTGTTCGCCAGATGTGCAGGCGAAGATGCACCTTTCTGTTGGATCTGCATCGCCGGCATGGAAGTATATGCACCGAGAGGGCGAAAGACCCAATAATGTTCAGACGGAGCAGCTAAGCGGGCTGTAAGAGAGTCGAGGTGAAACAAGCTATGTGTTTCAGTGGTGGTGGGTGATGCGTGGATGCTGGCAGGTGTTGGTGGGGCAATGAGCTGTTGCCCCTCACCCCAGGGCTCTCGTTGCGAGCACCTCCCTTCTAGACCAAGTAGCTCCATACTGCCTGCTGCCATTAGTGTAAGCTGTCCCCAATTGATTTCCTGCCATTCCACCATCTAATTCCCAATTGCAGTTCGAGCAATCAATCATACCCGCAAACAAGCTACTTCGAGTTATACATTAGATACCCCACCATCACCTCGAGCTACAGCAACAACACATCGTCATCATGGTCGACCGTGCGAACCGTCCCTCAGCGCTGAACGCGCCTACCGCGTCCGCACCCGGCCCCCAGGTCGACATCGTCGGAGAAGGTGGCAGCCAGAAGGTCGTCGCGAGACTGCCGTCTGGCGAGAGCGTCGAGGTGCTGCTCTTCGGCGCCACTGTTACTAGCTGGAAGAGCAGCGGCGGAAAGACTGAGAACCTCTGGTTGAGCGATGCGGCTGATCTGACTGGCAAGAAGCCCGTACGCGGTGGCATTCCCGTCGTATTTCCCGTTTTCGGTCCTCCTCCCAAGGAGGGACACGCCACTTCGTCGCTTCCACAACACGGTTTCGCGCGTGGATCGCGCTGGGAATACATGGGCAAGTCGACTGCGGAGGATGCTCTCGACTCCAACTCGGTCAAGCTCGACTTTGGCCTCGACCGCCAGTCGCTCAGCGAGGAGTCGCGCAAGGCATGGCCACTGGACTTTGGCCTCGTATACAGCGTCACACTGAGCAAGGACAGCCTACAGGCCGTTCTCACCGTCCGCAACGAGGGCGAGGAGAGCTTCGAGTTCCAGTTCCTGCTCCACACCTACTTCAGGATCCAGGACGTGTCCAAAATCGCCATCACCGGCCTGTCTGGCACCGAGTACGTCGACAAGGTCCTCAATGCCTCTACCCACACCCAGAGCGACAACCAGCTCAAGATCACCGGCGAGACAGATCGCGTATACAAGGACATCAAGCAGGACACGACATCGATTACCGAAGACGGCAAGCCTCGCTTTGACGTCATTCGCGACAACGTCAAGGACACCGTGACCTGGAACCCGTGGATCGAGAAGGCCAAGGCCATGGGCGACTTCTCACCCGACGACGGCTACAAGAACATGGTCTGCGTCGAGATCGGTGCCGTGGACGGCTGGCAGAGGTTGGAGAAGGGCGAGGTCTGGGAGGGTGGCATGTTGGTCAAGAGCCACTTGTAGGAGACAGGAGCACGCCAAATTAGGAAAAAACTGAACACCCTGGAGTCTACGTTGACGTTGGGCCACCTACTTTGCAAGTTTTTGGTTTGGTGTAGTCTGCGGACCTGTTCAGGTTTTTCCTGTATGAGGCGGGAGGGGGTGAAACCGTGCATGGATGCGGTTTACTGATAGCTCTGGAGACTGCCTAGGTAGAGCACTGAAAATAATGATGAGTCTGGCCAGTCATTGTTGGTATGCACTTGCTATGAGACGGTGACAGACCCTTGCCAGCTGGGACGCCCTTGCCGTTCCACTCTCCCCACCAAAACCTGCGCGCCGTCCAAACAACACACGACACCATGACAACAGTCAGCGCTACCTGATGAACACGGTCATGCCACTTCTACAAGACAGTCGCGAGGCCGTTCGCTACCCCTTCTGCTATCCGCTGTGGGCTATCGACTAAGGTCCCTGCCTATACCGCGCCTTTGTAGCTTCCCCGCACCGCACGAGGTGGTACGACCGCACATATCACATTTTCCATATTGAAGGCAGTTACGTCAGCTCGGTTGTTTACGTGGGCGACACGCTGCAGACTGCTGTCAAAGACGGTGCGCGCCCTTCCCAAACCGACACCCATACGACAGGGCCGACAGGCGCAAGGCGCACCAAAACATGTCGCTGATTCCCTACGCCCCGGCTGAGTCGCGGGAGATTGTGCTGTAGGTTCCTATGAGGATATACCATGCGACAACAATGACAGAGAGCTAACGAACATCACAGGCGTCATGGTTCTGCTGTTGTCGTCTACGACCAGCGCTCGAAACAACTTTCCCTCCGCGATGCCTCCCACGCGACTGATATCGGCTCTACGTCATGTCCATACTGTCACCGATCCTACCGCGAACCATCACCCCATGACGAACATGACAGCGACGCGGAGGAACATACTGCGCCTGGCATACCCACCGAAAATGGCTTCGTCAATCCCGCATACTTCCAAATGCTGCGCCGGAGTCAGCCAGGATCAACAGAAGGATCGCGGCCCTCATCACCACACAAACAACTCGCGCCTGCCCCTTTGCGCATGGGTAGCTTCGACCCCCCACCAGGTTCTGAGTTTGTGGGAAGCACACCGATTCAGCCAGCTAGAAGCCAGGGTATATCTGCCAGAGCCTTCAGTCCCAACTACTTCAAGGACTTCTTCATAGAAGAGCGGGAGCTGGGCAGAGGAGGCAAGGGTGTGGTCTTGCTGGTGCAGCATATCCTGGACGGCGTGCACCTGGGCAAGTTCGCATGCAAGCGCGTGCCAGTCGGCGACGATCACGAATGGCTGGAAAAGGTCTTGATTGAAGTGCAACTCCTCCAGACCCTGTCGCACGAGAACCTGGTTTCATACCGGCATGTATGGCTGGAGGACTACCAGATATCCAGCTTTGGCCCAAGTGTACCGTGCGCGTTCATACTGCAACAGTACTGCAACGCCGGCGATCTCCACGATTATATTCTAGACTCTATGAAGACGTCTGTTACCAAGGAGCAGATGAAAGAGCGGCTTAGGAGGAGGTCCAAGGGCCAGCTGGAAGACCCAGAGGACGTGCATGGACCGCGTCGCATGCACTTTGAAGAGATCATATCTTTCTTCAAGGACATCACATCCGGCTTGAGTCACCTTCATGCCAACGGCTACATACATCGAGACCTGAAGCCTAGCAACTGCTTGCTCCATCGTACTGGCCGCAAGATCAAGGTCCTGGTCAGCGATTTCGGAGAAGTGCAATCAGCGAATACAGCGAGAAATTCGACAGGAGCAACTGGAACCATCTCATACTGCGCCCCCGAAGTGCTACGTCAAGAGCGACCTGGAGGTGCTTTTGGCAACTTCACAACCAAGTCTGACATCTTCTCGCTCGGCATGATCGTCTACTTCATGTGTTTTGCACGACTGCCATACCGAAACGCGGACGGTATCGACGAGGACAACGAGGACCTAGATCAGCTGAGGGCGGAGATCTCGACTTGGGCTGGTATCGACGACGAACAGCGGGTCCGCTCAGATTTGCCTGAAAAGCTATACAGATCGTTGAAGACGCTCCTTGCCATCAACCCCGATGAACGCCCAGGTGCAGAGGAAATCCTGAACGTCCTGAAATCACCACTGGTATTCGACGAGTACAACGCATATGCAGGCCCATCGGGTCTAGACGAGTTCAGTCCTCGCATATCGCGAGCCGACACGCCCAGTCCGTCACCCAACCAAGGCAACAAAAAGCGTACTTCGATCAACTACACACGTCCAGGTCGATCGCATCTCAGCGCAACTGTCATGGACCGCTCGCCTAGTCCGCCACGTCCGCAGCCGATGAGGAGGCAGTCATCTGAGGATGGGGCGGTGATCCTAAGGAGGAAATTAGAGTTCCCGCCGCCGCCTTCCGGAGGGAGAACGCCATCACCGCAGCGTCTCATGCTCCCTCCACCACCGCCTGCGAGTGCATCATCAAGACTGTACAGACTGTCAAGGAATCCCGCTGCCATTAGCACTACCAAAACTTTGCTGTTCTGCGCAAAGGCTTATAGTTTGCTGTCGCCTTGTCAGCCGTTTACGGCGGATCCACGCGTCCTGTACCCGTTGTTGTGCATAGCATCACTCGACTTTTTGCATGCGGGTATATCCATCAGGGGGAGACCAGTCGACTTGGGTGGGTTAGGGCGCTCTGTGATACTTCTGCTGGCACACATGATGGTTGTGGGTGTTCTGTGGAGATGGAATCGACTTTGCGCAGGTCGAAGTGTTGCATGGGATGGCATGTAGCGGATGTTTGGGGACGGAGTATGGTTGTGACAGATCTGATTTATGATACCTCTATAGCATTGACACGAAGCAACAAAATCATCATAACTGAACTTCTGAACCTCGCAGTTGGGTGCAGTGCCTTTCAATTCGAGTTGTTCCACGCGCCGCGCACGTTATGACGGGCGTCGGTGGCTGGGTGGGGCCTGGGTTCGTTAGCTTTGTTTTGGAGTAAACACGCTGACCCGCTTCGTCTTCAACACTCATCGCACTTTCCACTACAACGCGCCCCAAGACACCCCATCATACTTGGGCTGGAATTATTCTTGGAGGTAATGATATAACTTCAGTAGCCTTTACGAACTATCTTTCTCATACCCTATTCACGTGTTTACCACGCGACGCGACCTTCCACAAGCTGCCCGCCGCAGCCTCACAATTTCGACATGCAGTCGTCTCCTCCCACAAGTGACGGGAAAGCGCGCGCTATTCGAGAACTATCACGCAGCCTCAGCCACAGCCCCAGGAATATCACCTCGCCATCACCACCACCGAGTGACTCGAATCCCACTCAGCGCTCGGGCTTCGGCACCAACACGTCTCAATTCTTTGACGACCCGGACATTCTCATGTCCACACAACACAACATTGGCGAAGATACCAACACACTCCCAGCATACCCGCACATTCGGTCAACAGCCAAGAAGATGAACACTTGGGCACCGTTCCGCTCCCAGCAGATCCAGCCGGATACATCCATGGTAAACAAGGAGTTCGGCGACTTTGACCACAGCATATCAGACGAGGAGAGCATGGCCGTCGAGCAGGCGCGAGGTAACCGCAGCAACCGCGGTACTCCCAGCAAGATGAGCTCTCAGTTCAACAGCCTTTACGACATCACGCCCCCCACCAACCGGTCGCGCAAGTCATACCAGGCAGAGACTGGTAGCCTTCGACGCGACGCGGCGATCCGACGCGCCTCACGCAACGATCTCGATACTGCATCGCCGCGTCCTGCAAGCAAGCGCAACTCCCCCGCCCTATCTACAAAGGAAGACCGCAAGCGCACTTCACTTGCACAGCTGCACGCGAAGCTTTCGGAAGACGAGTCATCGTTTATGGAGCACCGACCACCAACACTGACCATGGACTCGGCCAAGAACACGCGCTGGGGTAACAGGAGCCGACAGACCTCCCTCCAAACTGACGGCAACGTCGACCAGCCGCAATCAAAAGCTACATCTCGCTCCAGGCCGACCACAGCACAGAATGCGACTGCGCAGTCTTTTATTTTGCCCGACATCCCCAACCTCACCGAGCTTGTCTCTGGCGTCTTCGACGATGGCACACCAGTCTTTTCCAAGACCGCACCCTCAAGATCACGCTTCGCTGCTCCTCCATACGGCGGTCGCCGCCCATCGCATATCCCAATCGATGGTGCGCCGATACCCGACGAAGAGAAGGCCATCTTCGCTGCCCTCCAGCAGCTACAGGAGAAGATTGCAGACATGGAGCGTGAGCGTGAGGAGAAGGACAAGAAGATAGACGAGCAGGAACTGGAGCTGATTGAGCTGAGAGCGACTACGCAAGCTCAAGAGAAGTTGCGACGAAGCGACAGCGCGCAGGACTCTGATGCTGGCGGAAAGAGCGGCTGGAAGGTTGAAAAGACGCGTAAGTTGTTGCAGAACATGAAGATGTATGACTTTACTGACAATGGCTAGGTCTTGACGCGACAGTACAAACCCTCCGAACCAAGCTTGATCGTGCCGACCGCAAATTCGCCGTACTTGAAATCGAGAAGAAACGCTTAAGCACCGAGCGCGACAACATGGCGAACCAGCTTGGTGTCGCATTCCAGACCTGCGAAGAACTCAAGACCGAGAAGAACGCTCTGAGCCACGAGAACGAGCAGCTCCGCCAGGAGATTGACAACCTTCGCGAACAACTCGAACAAGACCAGTCACACCACCGCGAGGAGACAACTCAGCTTCGTCAGCAGTTCGACCAAGCCGCGAATGCTACCCAGAGGGAGAACGCCAACCTACATGCCGAGTTGGCTCGCGTACGCGCTCAACAGGACGAGAACACCCAGCAGTTGACTCGTAGGGATATGGAACTGCGCAAGGCGCGTCAAGAGCATGCTGAGTATGCCCGTTTGAAGTCCGACCACGAGTCGCTCAAGGCTCAATTGGCAGAATTCAAGGCGAAGCGTGAAGAGGAGGCTCAGCGCTGGTCTCGACAAGAAGCTTCCTTGCGAGCTCAGGTTGGCCGACGCGACGACACCATTCGACACTTTGAGGATATGACACAGGAACGTACCAATGAAGCCATGCGTCTGGACAATGAGAACCTTCGAAACGAGCTTCGCGAATTGCAAGCCCAGCAAGATGAGGAGAACGAGGAGTGGGCCAGGAAGGAGGCAGAGTTGCAGCGAAAGATTCGCCAGCGTGAGAATGCTCGAAAGGCTAGGGACATCGAGCAGCACTTTGACGATACCACCGACCCTGTTTCGAGAACTAGGGATACCCAGCACATATTCGAAGACACTATGCAACGCAAGCCTAGCTATCGCCGCGAAGACACACGTACACGCATCAGGAACCGTGTCCAGCAGGAAGTCCGCAACAGCAAGGTCGCTGGAGTACCAAACCAAGAGAGCCCGCGGAAATCGTTCACCGGACATTCGCGATTTTCAACCCGTAGCGTGTCGGCACCTGTTCCCGCTGACAAGCACGCCCGCGCCGAGAGTGATGTGGAGTCGACGACCGATCTGTCTCTTGCGCCTCGCGCAACTCTTCGCATCTCACGAAACCCCACTCTAACGAGACAGACCACGACTGTTCAGCCTCCTGCTGACCTAAGTCTGACAGAGCTGAGCTTCTTCCCTCAAGAAGAGATTGCTAGGCTTCGACGATCTCTGGAAGAACAGCGAGCTGCGGAGCGCCATGGTGCTTCATCTGCTAGAACTGAAGAGCCAGTCCGCGAGGATACCGTTCGATCGCAGCGCCAAACTCGCGAAGACACCGTCAGGTCAGTCGCTTCTGCTAAGAGCGAACGGCGACCCTCCCTTGTGCGCAAATCGTCACTCAAGGACACCACTCAGCGCACCACCAACACTCATTTCGAAGAAGACACTGGCAACTTGTCGAACTTGGACGCCGACGCCGAAGCCACGCAAACAAAGCAGTCAGCCATTGACGCGTCCATGCTCAGCAACACCAGCCGCAGACGCCGCAGCGCTCCTACCGAAATGACATCCGCCTTCATCCTCCCCGACATCAAGCTCAGCACCACGAACCAAACCACCACCTCCCGCAAACCCATCACCAAAGACCACGACAACGACAACTGCACCGTCTGCCGCCGCGAAGGCTACACCACCGCCACCGGCCCCCTCCGCGTCCCCAAACTCGTCTCTGTATCCACGCGCACAGCCGACGAACCCGACGCCACCCTCCGCCCAGCACAATCCCCCCGCGAAGCCCTCGCCCTCGTCGTCAAAGGCCTAAAAGACGAGCGCGTCCACCTCTGGGCCGAACTCGCCGTCCAGGGCGCCCTCCTCGAGCAACACGACCCCAGCTTGGGTAAGCGCCGCCGCGACGCCCTCAACGCCTCGATCCAAGACCTGCATCGTCGTTTGGAGTGGCTCGACATGCAGATCTACCGCCTCCACGACGTGCTCGAAGGCCAAAAAGCGGATGAGCTCACCGAAGCGGAATTCGACGACCTCACACAAGAGGTTCTTGTTCAACAGTCTGAACAAGAGCAAGAACAACAGGATGGAAACACGGAGAAATCGGTGCCTGTGCCTGAGAAGAAGAAGGCGAAGAAGGTTACGATTCGCAGCTTTGTCGATGAGGATGAGGATGAGAGTGTGGAGCTGAGGCGTAGTGCGGCGCAACAGGATCATGGGGCGGAGGAGAGTGGGGATGAGACGCATGAACTTCCTTGGGAAGGGTTTGGCGAGGAGAGTATGGAGGGGGATGTTAGTTTTAATGCGCTGGAGGGGTGGAGGGCGAGTGTGCACTGAGTTGAGTTTGGGTAAGGGGGAAATTGTTTTGATGCTTCTGGATTGAGAGAACATAGGGTTGGGTGGTGCATTGGGGTGTTTTCTTTTGGATATGGGTTGATTGGGGACTTGCATTGTTATTGGGCATTGGGTATGGGCGTTTCTTCCTTCTCTGTTTTGAGCATGCGGACGGCGGTCGGATTCTTTCCTTTCCTTACCTTCTTGGTTACACCTCTTCTTCTCTTGTTGGCATTACGGCTTTTCTTGTAGACTGCTAGTCGCTCGGCATCTGGCTCGATATTCACGTTTCAGTCCTTTCGGTTTGAGACCTCGACTCACCCTCTTTGGGTTCGAGTTGGTCTCGCTAGAAGGATAGGGATATGAATTCGTGGACGTTGCTGGTGTATTAGAAGCTTCAAGAACGGGTCATAGGGTCAACAATGGATCATCCGGATTAGTCTGGACATGAAGAATTGGATACATCATTGCATACATCTTGACTGAAAACCTCTTCGTGTTGTACATTCATGACTCCGTCTTCCAATCCGCCTCGATTCAATCGTCTTTCGAGCCGACAAGATCGTATATTTGCAAACACGCATGCAGTGTATCTGCAGTCTCCTATCAGAAATCCTGAGGCGATCGACTCCTCTGTCGCCAGCTAGACAGACCCCTTAGCATATTACCCTCAAACGCACCAGTAGCTTGCCATATACTCAGTCCCGCGTTTCTAGTTTGCTCTTCTGTCGGGTCTTCCTCTTCAGAAGTTACATCCTGTGAGGCGTCTTCAGCCTCCTCAGGTATGACCGGATCGATGAAGGTTCTTGTGTTGGCATCCTCCGCAGTATTGACATCTCGTTCGACTGGAGCGCGTCTATGTGGCATTGGACTTTGACTGCTTAGCCGTGTTCGATTTGGCTGTGGACAAGAAGACGCCCGTCCTCTTCTTATCTTTCTTTCAGGTCTCGGGGGAGGTGGAGGTACGATAGGTGGAACAACCAGACTTGTTTGCGACGCTGCCTCTGTGGGGGTAGGTGGAATTGAGATGATGTGAGCTCCAACATCTTTGTGCATTTCTTTCCATCTGCGACATTGTTCCAGTACCATGTCTATTACTTCCTCATACTCTTTTATGCGTGGGTCTTCTTCTGCAGGTTCAGGCGACGTGGGAGGGGATTCTGGTGCTGACGCCTGATGGTGCGAAGACTGTGTAGACTGCGTAGGCGTGGTAGCAGTTGACTGGAACGTGATTGACGAATTACTCCGGTCCGAGCGACGAGCTCTTCGGTCTATCCTCTCTTGATCAACGACATCATTGCTGTATTGGGTGACCGAGTATCGAAATTGTCGTAGTGGTTTCGTTTGCGGGATGAATTCTGGATCTTTAATGTTCTTTTCATGCGCTGTAGCTTCCTGGATTGCTTCGTTTAAGTCTGCTTTGATTTTGCTTCGCTGTTTGCGGCGTTTGCGACTAAGTGTGTCAGTGAATTCTTCGTTAGTGGGATCATGCGACCTACATCTTCTCTTGAGTTATTGCAATGCGCTTCTCTACCGTCATATTGAATCCGACCTCGATGCGTCGTCTTTCGGTCTCGGTCAAAGATAGTATCGACTTGAGATAAGCCAGTTCTCTGTTTAGCTTCTCGATGAAGCGGATATTTGTGAAGCAAACCATGCTCTGTCTTGCCACGACGAGGGAAGCACAAAGGTATCTTAGCGTACCCTTACTCCTGAGCCATACGACATGAGCAGTCACAACTTCGACGATGTTATAATTATCTCGAGGGTCCCTGGCGACTGGCTGCACCTTGCCAAGTAAAGTTTCGAAGCCTTGTATGGTCTTTATGGTCCAAGATGTCAATTGTAGCTTCAACTTCGTGGTGTGTTCCGAAATCGATGGATCTTCATCGCACATATCCAAAAAGTCGTCGCATGTTCCTGCGAAGAGATCCATCTCATCCTGAACATGAGTAAGGTCGTCCTTAGCGTACCAAACGTCCTGGACTGTCTCCTTGAGCTTCCTGACTGTCGCGAGTAGTACAGTTGATAAGCCGAAGATTCCAATAGTGAGACTTGCTGGATCCATACTGTATTGAAAGATATAGGCGGTATGTCGTTTTCAAATTTTCTGTAAATGTATATGTTTGAGCGCAACGAAAAGAAAGGCTTAGGTATGTTAAGTTGACCAGGAGCTGCAGAAAGAGAGAGAAACCGACAGAACCACTCCGCAAGTGCATGTTGACCGGTGAACTGATGGCTTTATTGAGCATGCACGACTCTACCAACCAGCGGTTAATGGCAGTCACCATCTTGGACATCTGCATGCAGGGCAGGCGGGGTAATGACCCTGCCTCTCTGCCTGCGCACTGAGGCACACTCACCACACCGGGTATAACAGTGGTTGTTGCATCTGATAGGCGTTATTGCCTATCGAAGGACGTGTGGGGGTACGGCATGGAGGTGTTGGGCGTGGTTCATCCGCCGAATCGTGAATTGAGTGCACGGCACAGCCGTGGTGATAGGAGCGACGCTTGAGCCTTGCTGTCGGCCTTGCATCTCTTGGGGAATACTGTGTACCGATGTTTTGAGATGAGTGAAGGAGGTAGGAAAGAGGAAGGCGGAAGTCGCAAGGTCAATGTCTGGATTCGTGCCTTGGCAACTCGCGCGAGGAAGGCGCTCTCACGACAACACATCCATGAAGAAAATTGAGATTCACGTCTCGATTGATACTGCTCAGAGCCCTCGGCCCAAGCAGATCGCTACACAAGGTAGCCTACGTATGACCGAACCTCTCATATCCGAACCTAGGAAATCCACCAGTGCTCCTCCAGTAAAAGGCAAAGGGTATCATCCATCTCAGTCCTCCATCCATGACGCCGTCATAAAAGTCGTAAGGGATCCAAGCACGAAACCCAGATCCAGACCCGTAATCCGTCATCAACATCCCCATGTCCGTCCGTTTGACCGAAGAGAAGCGCAACTCACAAGCAACAGAACTGATCCATATCCCACCATTGTCATAACCAGCACATACAACCGACTCCCGCTCACCTCCCAGAATAGAACTGAAAAAAGCGAAGAAAAGCGCATGCGTAGAAAAATGACTGGCAGAACACTGAAGAAAGACATGCAAGGAAGAAAAACTTACTGTGGATCGATCGCGTCGCATCTCGGAAACCAGCGAACAACGATCCAGCACACAGCTCTTGTCTAGATGAGACTCCCGTCATTCTTTCCCCTTGGATTAGCTCTTCACAGGTACCTCTGCTCCCTGTCGCCGCGCATCCTGAGGATGGGGCGCTCTGAGACAGGCTTCTGGCGAGGTTTGTAGATCTTTCGACCAGTGACGACAGCGATCGCGTTCGGGTTTGAGAGCTTGCGCTTGGCGGCATCGTCGTCAGCGCTGTCGACGGCCCACTTGTTCGAGCGCTTCCTGGAACTATCTCGCTTGGGGACCGTGATGTTGGAGTCGGGAGGACTGGGTAGAATATACTGCTCTTCGACCGTTTTGCCCTTGCCCTTAGGGCGATTGAACATGCGGATCGGGCTTGCAGACATGGTCATGGCAGCGGGAGGCTCGTGGCCAAGAGGCGTCATTGGAGCAGGCGGGCGCTGGTTCTCGGGAAGGAGGCGCCTCAAGCGCGAGCCACTGAACGAGGGAGACGGACCAGTGGGGCTGGACTTGGTCATGCGACGGTTGGTGGGCGTAGTGAGCGCGTTGTCGTCAGGCTCAGGGCTGACCTCGTTGCGGACGGCACCGGTACTGGTGTTAGCAGCTAGTAGCAGTAGACCACAGGATGCGTTTGGGTTACCATGATAGTTGAGACCACGATCATTCTGCGGGCGAGGTACAGTAGGGAGACCAGTGCCCGGAGCCGAATTGCGTCGGCTGCTGTCAGCATGACGGCCATTCCGACCAAGATACCCAGTGGAGCGCCTGGAGTTAGTTGGAGCCCCGATGTTGGTGAAACCAGTACCGGCGTTGCCGTTGAGTGCCGGACGTTCCCTAGCACGCTTGTCGTGGCGACTGGCTGCCTCGTTGTGAGACACCATCTTGACCTTGCCTATCGCTCTATCAGTTCAGCTTCCAAACCACGAAGATCCCGGGTATGCAAGGGGAACTCCGTACTCTGACCTGGTATATAGCTGCTGTTGCCAGTAAATGTGTTGTGCGCTGTGAAAAATTGTCGTTCGCGTCGAGGTGTTGTTGTGATGGCTCGATTGGGTGTTTATATACAAACGGACGCGGACGCGCTCGGGCCGGGCGACGAGAACTTTGCACCCCCGCATGGCGAAAAGTGTTTCGAGGTGAAGAAGACGAGGAGCGGGGAAGAAAGCGGTAGGGCTTGATGGGGACGTGATTCGCCTTCACTGTGAGGAGCGTCGGTTGGCTGGTAGCGTGGAGCGGTAAGGAGACGGTGGATACAGAGATGGTATATACATTTCCTGAGATATGGTAGGAAGGAAGAGTAATGGCCAATAAAGAGTAACAGTAGGTCGTGGCAATATATAGGAATTGGCCCATATGTAGACCGCCGTTCATGTGACAGGCAAGGCTGGTGAGTGCGATACTAAAGGCATGTGATGTGCGCGAAACGACGGAAGCAGTAGCAAATGAGTAGGGTGGGTGACTCAAAGAGTCCTGAGACAAAAGGACACGGAATAAGAAGTGAGATTAGAGTTGAGAAAGGCGAGTGATGAGGGGAAAAGTTAAGTGGAATAGCATACAGTACCTCTAACATCGGCCTTAACTTATAAGATCGAAGAGGTCATCCGACCAATCCTACACAAGAGTGACGAAGGAAATGATCCTAGTCACATGCCTACTATATAATTCAAAAGCAAGACACAAACGCCAACAGAGAGATCCAATCCCAGAACCAAACCGTAAAGCAGCCACATGCCAGGGGAATATGCAGCAATGTAGCCTTTATATGCGCCAGATCAGCGCCGTGAACGTCCAGCCATGGAAGTAGAGCGAAGAAGAAAGGTCGTGGACAATACAAAGGAGACTGATAGCACCCGAAGAAGGGTTGCCTCAGATGTCTTCCATATTGCCCGCCGCTTCATCTTCATCGCCTGACTCGTAGCTGCCGACAGAGCTCATCTCGTCGTCATCGCCATCGTCTTTGTCGGAGTCTTCGGCAGTGTCCTTGTTGGCGTACTTCTGGACGTATTCTAGATGTACATTAGCCTGGCTCACACGACTCACCCTTGTATACATACCCTTCACCTTGGCCTCGTAGCTCTTAGGTTCGCGCATAAGGAGGGCTGCGGCCTCGCCGTTCAGAGGATCGGTTGGGTTTGGGTATCGCAGGAGCTGAGGAAGGAAGACCTCGAAGATGTTGATCATGTCGTACATTGGTGACCATGTCTGGTTAATGACGTCGAGGCAGACGGAGCCAGAACTGTACAAGTAAGCGGGTATTCATCAATGTAGCCAAACAGAGGTATAGTTCGTACAGTTCGTCGATATTGGGGTGGAATATCCTGTTCACGAAGCCAATGCTAGGGCTCTTATACGGATACTGATCGGGCAACTCGACATGGATCTTCCAAAGTCCACCCTCGAATGGCGCTGTCCTTCATTAGCACATGATGATGCGCATGGCGCGTGCGCAACTTACTTTCTACTGGGCCCTTAAACCTAACGTAGAACTCCTGCCTGTGGTGTGTCAGCGTCGTTTCGGCGAATGCGGATTCGGATGGTAGGAAGGACTGACACTACGGGATGTTAGCTGTGTATCCGATAGGAATGGGTGTTATGTTACTCACTATTGTCGTTGACCAGAGTCACCTCGTAGTCGCTCATGAGCCTGCCTTGTATCAGCTATCAGGGTTCGCCATGTGGTTGCCAGGCGCGTGGCGCAAAGGAAGCGGTATGTTGGTCGACATACATCCTGTTCGCATGTTAGCATTCTGTCTTACAGCCGGAACCATGCGCAACATACTTCATGACCTGTATAGTTGGAAAGAGGCCTCGGTTAGCTCTTGTCCTTTGCTCAGCAACCACCGGGGTGAAGGTCTCCACATACATCCGTCTCAATACGTCTTTTTGGCGAACTCATTTTGGCGTTCCTGATATCGCGACCTGTAAAGGATGCTGCTCTTCCCTAGTCTTCCGCTTGTCTTCAAGTTGTATACGGCAGTGCGCAGCTCGCAGTGAGAGCTCTCGTGAGGTAGGCGGCGGGGCTATCGATAGCGGATGAGGGGCGCGTTCGTTGGCAAGTGGTGTGTGCTTTGTTGGCAGATTGTGGTTGTTTGAACCCTGGTAAGGATGTCGATCGGTGAATGTGTGTTGTTGTCGCGTCTTTGGGGTCGGACGTGTCAAAGGGCAGGAACAGTGAGGCGGGAATGATGGTCGCGGTAGTCGCGATCACGAGCTCGATACCGGCATGTCACGCTTGCGCACGTCTCGCCGGGCAAGTCATCGCCGAGACCACGGCGCGACTGCGTATCTCTGCCTCATGCATTCATAACAGCACCGCTCTCCAGTCATCATGAATACCTACTTCTACTATCACTGACTCTACCCAGGTGCTTACATGTCGATCGCAAGTGCAGATAGGATGACTCCAAAGGCTACGTCATCGTGAGCCACACAAAGCCATCCATGGATAACTAGCACTTGAATCTACAAAGTACAACGAAACGCCCTGAAATGATCTACGGTGATGCACAAGAACAGCAGAAAGACTGAGATACACTCGCCGTGTATGAAGCGGGACGTTTCTGACCAAAAACAGACTGGGTGGTTCCCGACGGCTACCGCTTCCCTAATCTGACTTGACACTTCAGCGTAGATGGAACGAAGAAATCTTCAGATCCGTCTATATCAACCAAAAGTTGTTCGAAGCTTATGCCGACCGCACAGCTGAAGATAGTATAAGTTCAATGCATACCGAGACTGAGGGTGCTGGGACCGACATCCAATCACTGAGGAGCAATGCCGCAGCTTCCCCGAGATCCTCGCCTGAGGCCTTCACCGCCGGTCCGAACGACGCCCTCTGCAATTCGAAGCACAACGCTGAATTCAGAGAGAAACAAAGGCAGATGGGACGGACACGCTACAATACACATAGTCATAATCAAAAGGCGGGGTGTACCAAGTAATGAACTCGCCGAAGCAATCAGGGCACTTCCAGACCCCTGGCGTCTGGGCGCAGGCTGACCCTCGGTTCTTCCAAAACTCCAAGGTTAGGTATACAATCTTCAGCGCAGCTCTCTGCACATGTTGCTTAAAAGCAACACCCATCCCGCCCTAGGACCATGGCTTACGAACAAACCTCCACACCCTCCTCAGGGGCTCTGACAAATTTTCTGCCGCCCAAAATACCCACCACCACCACACCCGCGACACTGCCGCCATGTCGCGTGCCCTCATGAATGTGCTGCGAACGTCTTCGCGACATATCCAGACAACACCACGTGCATACTCGCCGTCGTCGCCGATATCTCGAGCCATACTGCCTTCCGCGCAAATCCGATGGAGTTCACATTCTCCACTGGGCTCTGCGCCAGCAAATGCGCGTAAACCCGTCACTCTGAACACGCTGCAGAGTCTATACCGCAAGAACGAGCCCATCACCATGATAACCGCGCACGACTTTCCCAGCGCACACGTCGCCGACCACGCAGGCATGGACATGATACTCGTCGGAGACAGTCTGGCCATGGTAGCACTAGGCATGGAAGACACGAGCGAAGTGCTGATGGAAGAGATGCTACTGCACTGCAAGTCCGTTGCGCGCGCAACAAAAGGCGCATTCACAGTACGTTCCCAGTCCCTCATACAAAACTCGTCAGCCCTACTAACAAACTCCCTCAGGTCGGCGACCTCCCCATGGGAACCTACGAAATCTCCCCAGCCCAAGCCCTCGAATCCGCTATCCGCATGATCAAAATCGGCCGCGTCAAGTCTGTCAAACTGGAAGGCGGCAAGGAGATGGCTCCTACAATAGCCAAGATAACTTCTGCTGGCATCCCCGTCCTCGCACACATCGGTCTTACACCTCAGCGCCAAAACGCTCTAGGAGGTTTCCGCGTCCAAGGCAAATCTACATACTCCGCCTTGAAACTCCTCGAAGACGCACTCGCCGTTCAGGAAGCCGGTGCCTTTGCAGTAGTCCTCGAGGCCGTGCCCGCTGAAGTCGCTGCTGTGGTTACCAGAGAACTGCGTATTCCTACTATTGGCATTGGAGCAGGGAATGGCTGTTCAGGCCAGGTTCTCGTACAGGTTGATATGTTAGGGAACTTCCCACCTGGACGGTTCTTGCCCAAGTTTGTCAAGCAGTATGGGAATGTGTGGGAGGAGGCGCATCGGGCGATATCACAGTACAGGAATGAGGTCAAGAGTAGGGAGTACCCGGCAACGGAACATACGTATCCTATGGATAAGAAGGCGTTTGAGGAGTTTAGAACGGTGGTTGATGAGGAGAAGGAGAAGTCGGATTTGATGTGACGGAGTGTTGATAGTGCGATTCCTGGTCTTGTTGGTGGTTGTTTTCCCTTCTTTGGAGTTATATAAGAGACGAAGCGTTGTTCTGCATATTGTGGAGGTTATACGTATTGTGCCCGACATTGAACTATGCGTACATCAGGATACTTCTACTTACTCACGAGCATTACCATATTGACAAGTACACGGAAAGACACAAACGTTGAACACTCCATCACAAACCAGCGAGCTGTCTACCTTCACACACAGTGAGTGAAACACTCGCCTCTACATCCCATCCCATATACAATGCAGAAAAAAAAAACTCCTCCCCCAACCTCCTAATACCTTACTGTCCCATCCCAAAAAGATCAACCATCCCCCATCTCGAACCGAACCTAGGCTTTCTTTCCCTGCTCGCTCGCTTGCTACCAGCAAACAGCGGTACAAACACAGCCAAAAACTTATAACAAAAAAACGACAGCAACACACATGACAGATTTCAATCACAAACACAATGCGCGGAAGGTCTGCATAAAGCGTGTGGCCGCACAGGTGGAGTAATCTTAGTGGTTATCACACCTTTGTGGGCACACGCCATGTACATGCCTGTCGCACATTGTGCTTGGATTCTGTATGGCCATGCGCGGTGCAATCGTTCGGTGTTTTCTATGTCATCTAATAAATCAACCTGTAGTAAAAACTTCATGAACGGTGTCCCACTGGCCAATGCACAGGAAACTAGTGGGGGGAGGAAGCACGAAATTCTGTTAGCTCATAGCTTGGATTCTCGGGGTCTGTCGTGGTGTGTGGACAGTTTTACGGGCCGACTTTGCAGTGCAGAGCATCTTGCATTGCTGACGCGTTTAAGTGTTGTGACTACAATAGAGACTGAGAGGATGGAGGATGTTTGGGTGATTGACCGAAGAAGATGTTGCATATGTAGCTTTGGATTCGAAA
The DNA here is from genome assembly GCF_023758075.1 of Alternaria novae-zelandiae. NCBI lineage: Eukaryota > Fungi > Ascomycota > Dothideomycetes > Pleosporales > Pleosporaceae > Alternaria > Alternaria novae-zelandiae. The sequence continues at coordinate 693,094 of NW_026056974.1, read as the reverse complement.
AACCAAAGGCATAGTCCTTCCGATCTTCAACGTAGTAGTTACTACTACCTCCATCATATACCCAGCATGCCTTTAAAAAGAAACACCATCAACAACATACACAGATCACCTCCATCACATATCCATCAACCCAAAACACTCTCTTCTCAGATAACTAAAACTTTTCCTTCAACCTAAACCAACTAACTACAACTAGCTTTACATCAACAACCCAACTCCAGAAGTATGAATGGAGATTGTTTATACGTTTCGTTACCAACCATAACCAAAAAGATCGCTGCGGCGACAACAACAACAACATGCGCTGCTGCTTTTTGGAGCGGGACATGATCCTGTAAACGCCGCCCAATGCAACCAGTAGTGTATCGATACAACGACATGTCTCCGTCATCATCCCTCGTTTCCAAGCTTGCTGTGGGGGGTATACAGGTATATAGTACAAGAAAGAGAAGGAAAAAAGGCGTGACGGAAGGTGTGACAGACTTACATCTCGACGACGTAGCGGGGAGGAAGAAAGGAGCGGGAGTTCCTTTCAACAGCTGGGTAGCTGTTTAGAACTCGCGGGCCTCTCTCCTTGGTCGGTCACCACCGAAGCCACCGCCTCCACGCCTGTCACCACCACCGAAGCCTCCACCTCCTCTCCTGTCACCACCTCCTCCTCTGCGGTCACCGCCGAAACCGCCACCGCCTCTCCTGTCACCACCAAAGCCTCCGCTCCGGCCTTCACGGTCACCACCAAAGCCTCCAGGTCGACCACCTCGGTCACCACCAAAGCCTCCGCTCCGGCCTTCACGGTCACCTCCGAAACCTCCACTGCGGCCGCCGCGGTCACCGCCAAAGCCTCCGCTTCGACCACCAAAGCCACCGCCGCCGCCACGTCCTCCACCAAAGCCTCCACGGCCACCGCCGCCACGTCCGCGGCCTCCGGAGAAGAGGCTAGCAGGTGGTGGGGGTGGGGATGGCATGCCCCAGCCAAACTCGGCCAGACGGTTCGCACCTTCTAGCAGACCCTGCTTGTCACCGTACCACTGGTAGCTTCCGAACAGACCACGGAATGCGGCGTCGAGTTGGTCGGGGTAGACCTTCTTGTGTGCCTCGACGGTATCAGAGAGAATCTTTGCGACGTTCTCAGGGAGCTCGGCCGGTTCGCTCATATCAACGGTGGCAGTCTCGAGCATATCAGTGGCGTCGACAAGAGGCAGGTCGCGGAGACGACGGCGGACTTCTTGCTTCTCAAAGGGAGAGATGAGCAACCAGCCCTCACCCTCCTTGCCAGCACGTCCAGTACGACCGAGACGATGAATGTAGGAGTCGCGCTCACGGGGAAGACCAATCTGGATAACGTGGGTGACTTCAGGGAAGTCCATTCCACGGGCTGTTACATCCGAGGAGAAGAGAATGCCGGACTTTGCGAGACGGAAATCATCTGCAGCCCTTGAACGTTGCTGTTGAGTGAGCTTGGCGTGGATCTCGTAGCATCTGGTGCCAGAAAGAGGGGTGTTGCGCTTGAAGCCGCCGTTGAGCTTGTAGAAGACTGATGCTGCGAGAGTTACCTCAGCGGTGCTGTTGAAGTAGACGATAGCCTTGAAGGGTCGGGTTTCACCAGCCTGTGCCTTTTGTTGTGACTGGAGGATCAGATCGTAAAGTGTGGGCATGACGTTCTCGAAACCGTTCAAATGAACGAGTCTTTGCGGGATACGCTGGTGTGTTGGCTCCTCGTTCTCATCGACGCACTTGGCGAAGTGGAAGCCGGGGCGCATGATCTGGCGAACTAGGTTGACGACATCGCGGGGAATAGTAGCGGAGAACATGAGGTTCTGGCGTTCGACCTCGGCTGGGTCGGGAAGGAAGTTCTTGATCTCTTCAATCTCCTTCTGGAAACCGTCGTCCATGAGGCGATCCGCCTCGTCCATGACCAATGCTCTGAGCTTTGGTGCCTTGATACCGGAGTAAGGGTCTGAGAGGATGTCCATCAGTCGTCCGGGAGTAGCAATCATGAGATGGCACCCCTCGCGCTGAGTCTTTTGAAGCATAGCCCTCTTCTGCGTGCCTCCGACAGCAACCTGCACGATGATGCCCGTGCCGGCGACCACTTTCTTCGCCTCGACAGCGATCTGCTCTGCCAGTTCACGGGTTGGCGAAATGACAATGCCGCGGATATCGTCTGGTCTGGCGCGCTTGTATCCTCTGACCTTCTCGCCGAGCTGGGGGTCGTTCGCGATAATTCGTTGGATGATAGGGATGAGGAAACCGAGTGTTTTACCGGTACCGGTCTTTGCTTGTGCGATGCTGCCGGATGTTAGCGAATTGAAGTTACAATCGAAGGGAGATCTTACATGTCAACCCCGCTCAGCGCCTCGTTGATGGTCCTGGACTGCACGTCCGTCATGGTCGTGAGCTTCATTTGCCTCGTGATAGTGTTGATTAGGTTGGGGTGAACAAGGCCGCGTGTGGCCAGGTCCTGGAACTCTGTGACGGGACCATCTTCCTCAATGCTCTGCTGAGCCTCCTGTTGCCACTTTGCGGCGCTGTTGTGGAAACCAGCGAACGAGGCGTTTCCGAGGCGCGCTGACTGTAATGGTATTCTTAAGGCGCTCGAGGTATTAGGGAAGGGTGTGCGGAGGGTCCTGGTGGAGATTGAGGCAAGATTCCTCGCGAGGGTCGCGGGACATCTTCTCACTGCGCCGAACATGATGTGCGGGTAATGGTACACACTCGTTCGTAACAGAGAGTATATTGAACGATTAGAATGAGCAACTAGAGTACTCTGCGTGTGCGCCTGAAGGAAGACGGCGAATGGGGAGAAAGGAATGGCGTGTACTCGTTAGAATGTTACCGCTAGAAACTTTGCCATTGCACTTTTCCAAGGGACGTGCGTCGACAACGCGCTAGGAAGTCCGCCCGATAACGATAAGCGGCTGATCACGTGTAGAACATGATCAGGGTCCAGCAGCTCGGACGGAACAGTCGATGCATATCATTAATTCGTCAGTCTATCGAGTTATGCAGATGCCTAACGCCATAGCTAATGCAGTCCAATTACTCAGTTGATCCGCCCCATACTCTCCTCACCCCGCTGGCTCTCCGCTATCCTCATAGCTTGCAATCCCTCTGCGAGACCTTGTTGAACACCTCCGGTGACACCTCTGACCCACCAAATGGTCATCTCGTTGATCGCTTGTCCCACCATCCCGTCGTTCATCTGGCATACGGTTTGTGATAACCGCAGCGTCTTCCGTCCGATATCGTCGACAGTCGCGACGCCTGTATTGACGAGCCGTTTTGTGATCTGATGCTTCCTCTCGAACTGGTAGGTGTGTGATAGGAACAGCTTGATGTATGGTAGAAGGAACTGCATGAGAATGAAGGACTGGAGGACGAGGGTGGCAGTCAGACGGTGCAGGATCGTGGGGTTTCGTGGAGGCGCTCTCTGAGTACTAGGGCTGCGTTGCGAGACTGGGAGTAACGCGCGTGCGCTTACGTCGTTCGTTGTGTCGACCACGTCGTGTGGAAGAGCCGCTTGTATGCTCAACGTCTCTTCTGGGGTGAGCTTCGCTGGTAGCCCCCGAAGAAGATATGTTATGCCGTGTATATAGAGCTGTCGAGTCAGCGTCGCGGATGTCTCGTCGGGGCTATTTATCGTTTCGCTTGATTCTCGAGATGCTTGAGCCATGAGGCTTGTTCCTGTAGGGTATGAGCATGCAGTGCCCACATTCGCGAGGGACATTCCATACCTAAAGTAGCATACTTCCATCTGATGCCACAGCCGCCCTCGTGAGCACCATGTGGCTGTGAACGTGCGCTTCCTGAAGAGCCAGGTCTGTCCAGTCCATCGTCCACGAACTCGACGTCTGCCTCGCCCAACGCAACTGACAGTCTATGTGGTGTGACGGCACCACTCGGGGGTATCGACGAATAGCCTGGAGGAGGAGTCTCGGGCTGTGGTAGTTCGTCGATAGAGGCTGATTTACTATGTGATCCGCGGTTTCGTACGTCGTTGAGAGATTGTCGGAGCGAGGGTATCGTCGGAAGATGGTTCGATACGACGGTGGGCAGGACGCTGTAGAGCATGCTGGGTCGGAAGCTGGTCTCATCCCCTGACATTAGAGACGGCGTGTCAAGAGACGGCGTGTCAAGAGACGCCATGTCGAGAGTCGACGTGCAGATATCAGCGCGTTCAACCCTCAGCATACTTTCGGCTTATCTCGCGGGCGTATCCACCAAAGCTGTGCGGTCGATCCCAGCGACTTCACCCAGACTCTTCCGCGAACGCAAACGAATAGGAAGCAGCCGAATGGAAACGGGAGAAGATCGAGGACGATGAAAATATGCGAGATAAGCCTAGAGCTGCGACAGCCGCCGCACAGCGGCTATCCTCGTTTGGCGCAGACGGCATTATTCCGAATCCGTGCTATTTTCGAGAGTTGTGAGTTGCAAGCATGTGAAAGCGTTGAGTCGCTCACACCACAGGTGCAGGCCGTTGCGCAGGGGTCCTGAGATAGCCGAGCACCGAGCACCAATCAGCTGGAACGTGGAAAACGTGTAGGAACATTTGGATATCTTTGCATCGTCACACACGACGAAGATACGACGCCAACATGCTACGTGAACTAATCTAGCACTCGTCCTACAGTATCCGTTGCAGAAATGCACGTCTGAGAAGGCTACCTGGGTACAAATACGTACGACCGTTCACCAAGCAAATCGCGTTGAAGGTGTGGTTGCCCAGACTGCCTGCCGTGGATTAAGTGTCGGATCGACGACTTCAGGCTTCTCCTCCAGGTCGGTAATCATCTCGACGTCCATATCCTCGCCTTCTTGAGTGCTCTCGACGAGCTGGTTGGTATCTGGAGGCAGCGAGAAGTCAGTACTAAGGCGCCACCTCCAGGGAAGATGCTCTTACCACCACCAAAACCATGACCATCATCCACATACTGACCAGCCTGCACTCCATCGTCTCGTGTCATACGTTGGCGCAGAGGAACACGTTCGGTATCCCTGATGATGGCTTGAATCTGCTCACAGTACTTCCGCAAGTTTTCGACGTCATCGCGGATCTTGTCCATAGTGTAGGCATCTTGTTCTCCCTCCTTTGCTACCACTTCACTCCAGTGCTTCAAATCGCGGACGTCGCCATGAAGATAGGCGCCGACGTCTCGAATGCGATCAATGTCCTCGCGTGACCAGCGGGTACCGCCGTGAGAATCGCGGACGTAGTTCACAACGAGATCGTAGGCGCGGATAGTGCGGTGCATGAGGGAGTTCAGGTCTTCGTCCCATAGCCGTGATGATTGAGCTGGAACTGCGGCGTTGGAACGGCGGGGATTGATCGGAATACGGTTCACATCCGCGTCGTCGTAGTTGAGCGCAGCCTCAGAAGGTGCAGACGCTGGTGTCCATTGTCGGTTGGAATTGTACGGCGGACGATACGAATCGGTCATGGTGACGATGTTGTATATAGTCGAGTTAGGAGAGTGGAGGTGCGAGAAATAAGCAGTCCAGAGAATTTATAGGCGCTGTCTGTTTGCGTTTGGCCCAAGTCAAAGTGAATGATCAGGTCACCATCCGCACGCGTAGACCTTTCACTGAGCAAGACGTGAAGGAATGATGGGCGACCTGGTGTTATGATCATGATCTTGATGTGCAAGTCCGATATCACACTTTTTTATAATCGCAGAGTTCTGGCTTCCACATATTCTATACGATAATGAAAGTAACATCGACGGGATATGGTACAGGGTGGCAAGGCAGCAAAGCTCCAGACGAGCCAGCGATGGAAACCGAGAGGGTGATAGCCACGAGAACGAAATAGAGTGTGAGAACATATTGTAAGACTTAAAAGAAGCGTGTAGGAACGTATGTGCAACAGCTGACCTACTGTGTTGGGGGCTAATTACGACCGTATATGCAGAGTCCATGACATCTCATAGTGTGTTCCGTTGAAAACCTGCGTCTTGCCAATACCTGTTAAATACTTTGGAGCACCCAGAACGTACATCATCGACATGACGTCTTTGTACGTGTGTGTTTTGTCTATTCTTGTATGCACTGTTCCTGACGCTTCCGGTGTTTTGTGGCCCATAGAACAAAGTCGCGGCCAAGGTGGGTGACACTTCCGGCTACCCACAAAAGCCTCCATCATCCAGACCCTTGATAAGTTTGAAGCTGTCACGGTCCCATGGAAATGGAAGACGTGGGAGCTTTTCACCAGCCAATGTTGGCCTAAGGACGCGAAATGAGACGGGCCTAATGGTGCAGCGCTCGCCGTCGAATTACTCCCAGGACAGGAGACAGGAGAAGTGGGGTCGGCGTCGGTGCAAGCAGCAGAGGCGCGCCGCATGCAGAAGCTGCAAATCTTCCCCTGATACGCTGAATCGTGAGCCAGCAATACGGTGGGAGATTCGCAGACGCGAGATGTCGTGCAGGGCGCACTGACGGTGTTGTCGGCAAGGGTGTATTGTTTGCCCAGGTCGTTGTCTAGGCAAATGATGTTGTGGATGGTTCGCGCGAGATTTTCAGGCTAACCACAGTCGCTCTAGCCTGCACCTGCATCATACTGTACCCAGCCTCCGGACCAAACAAAGACACTCTTTCCTTGGTCGATGAAAGCAGATCGACGTCTGCAACGCGCTTCACCTTCGCTCAATTGCTGTGTGGTCAACATCTCACTCGGTCTCTGAAGCTCCCTCGCATCGACATGGCTGCTACGCGTTGCTAGAAAACCTCGACGTGCCTGTACCGTCGCGTCGTGAGCTACACGCACACGTGCCCCTCCCACCACGCCCGTCTATTACACCTCGAAGCACCCTCAGCCGCTATCATACGTATGGCAGCAGTGGCTGTCCCTCCGTCGCCCCAGGTTCCTTCAGTCATGTCGAACCGGCGCGTCCCCCTCGCCAACCTGCAAAACGCTACCAACTCCCCGTTACGCGCGACTGCCATAGGAGGAAAGCGCCAACGCTCCCACGCCAGCGAGCAACGCGATGTCCCCTATGGCCAGCCACCACCCAAAAAACAGCTCATCGAGGTCGATGATGCTGAAGCTCGCCGTCACGGCCTTATTCGTCGGAGTGGGGCCCAGCCCACGGCTTTGACTCGCAAGCTGGAAGCAGCAAGAGATACCAAGGCCCCGTCAAAGCAGGCCGCACAGCGTGCATCTCACGACCTAGAAACGATTCGACAATGGCAGCGTCACTACCGCAAGCTGTTTCCCCAGTTTGCCTTCTACTTTGACAGCGTCTCAGAACCCCAGAAAGACAAACTTTTGAACAGGGCACGCGTCCTAGGTTCCGTACGTCTGGCACACCCTTCCCTACATCCGTCGTGCTAACAGTCACCAGCGAGAAGTCAAGTTCTTCTCTCGGGAAGTCACCCATGTCATCACGACGCGTTCCATTCCCGCCGACCTCGATGGCAGTTCATCCTCCCACAAAGGCACCGTCAACCCGGCCCAGCTGGAGAACAAGAAGTCCATCTTCGATGCCGCCCTCGAGAAGTCCGACCGTGGTGATATCCTGTACAAGGCTAAGAGCTTGGGTATGAAGATATGGTCCGTCGAGAAGTTGCAACGCATGGTGGATACCATGTTCAATAAGGAGACTGGGGAGGACGCGTCTACCCATTCGACACGTCAGGCGGTGGCTACGCAGCACAAGGGCCGTCCCGCCGATTTGCAAAGGCTGCTACAAAATGAGAAGTTGGACCGCGACTACGTCATGGCCTCGCAGGACATGATTCCGCTCCGTGGATACTACGTGTACGTGCACGATATGGACGAGGTTACCCGACCCGTCATGATCCGAGAATACCAGAAGGTTGAGAAAGAGAAGGGCAAATGGCCGCAGTTCCGTGCCTCGGGTAACGGCAAGTGCCCGTTCGTGGAGGATCCCCATTTCGGTCGCCGACAGCAGGAAGAGCAGGAAGCACGCCGAAGGCAGGCTGCTCAAGCGCCACGGACGCGTGCTGCTTCAGCTATGGAAGAGAAGAATGCTTTGGGAGAGAACAACAACCTGGCAAGGCGTCCCAGCGCTCCTGCCGCCATCGTCAAAGAAGAACAGGATGGAGATGCGAAACCGTTAGATCCTCCAAAGGCCCTTCCTCCCAAGCGATGCAACACGGCAGACGGCCCACCACCCATGTTTGGCAGTGCTCAGGCTAGCATCCGAGCCATGCCCCGTTTCATCGCTGGTGAGCCGGTCGCGTCTGGTCTACACCAATCGAACATCACGTCCGCTATCCGCTCGCAAATGATCTCCTCGACTGCTGCTGCCCCTCGTGCTGGAAACAGCAAGGAAGTCAACCAGCTGAAACGAAAGGTCCTAGAGAAGAACAGCGTACCGTCGGCGAATACGAATAGTGGCCATTCGTCCGTTACAAACGATGTCAGGGCTGCGCTCAGCTATGAGCATTCTCAACCCATGCGCGCGGCAAAGCGCAAGGCCCAGGAGAACATGGGTCACACACACGATGATGGAGACGAAGAAAGACAAGCTCGTAAAGCAGCAGCCCTCCGCAGGCGCAAGACTGCTGAGAAGGAGTTGAAGCCTGGTTACTGCGAGAACTGCAGGGAGAAGTTCAATGACTTTGACGAGGTACGCATTACGAGCATTCCTTTACAAACAACATACTGACAACATACAGCACGTCGTTTCCCGCAAGCACCGCAAGTTCGCAGTCACCACGGACAACTGGGTTGAGCTTGACCAGCTACTCGCCCAACTTGATCGTCGATGAGCCTTGCGGCTCATGCAGACTACACGGCCACACATTGCATCCCTTACGGCGTAATGCACGACCTCACTAATACCCACGACATAATTTCCTATCGCACCTGTTGTTCACTTCTCGCCCCCGGGCGCATGGCATTACTCTGCGAGCGAATACCCGTTTCCATAGCATTTTCGAGGCGCAGCTTCTACCTTTCCCCTTATTGGCGACATAGCTTGACTTGCTCCATTTCCTTACCCTGTATAGGCCCATGATCACTGATCCCTGGTGGCTTAACGATGCATGCATCCCCTTTGTATATAGCTATTGCGTCATGACCTTCGGGTCATCTTTGCTGGTTGTTGCGCTTTGCAAACCGGCTGGCTGGTGGTGTACACGCGTGTGTTTTCAGTAAACGAGGGTTGGTACTACTATGGAGGTTTGTAGAACATTGTCATACTGAGGAGGTTACTTGGCGACGAACGCGGACGACGCCATACTGGAGGCTATGTTATATATCATTATCGTATCAGATATGTAGAAAACACTAGATATCAATGCGAAAGATGATATGGTTGATCAACGGTCTTAAGCATTGAAGTGATGTTGGGGTAGTGGGGCGCTGATTGGCTAGGCCGACGTTTACACCTTCCATCGTGACCATCGCTCTTGCCTCGAACGAACACTGACCCACAAACATTCGCTTTTCCCAGATCAGTCCTCCTTATCTTCTTTGGCCTTTCACACTCAGTCCAAAATAGTTGCTGTAACCGCACTTCACTCTTCGCTTCGCATCAGTACACATCAACCCTCGCCATGTCCGAATCACCAAGAGAAAGGATGCCGGAGGAAGATGACACTACAGAAGCGCCTCTCACCATGGCAGCCTCAGTCGTGTTGACCAACCTACCCAAAGACGCTTCGAAAGCGTTGGAAGGAGCAGGAAACCTCGCTGTTCAGAAAGGTATCCCCATCCGTTTTCATCTACCCATCTTCCAACCCATCAACAACGAAAACACTCTACATCCCCCATCCACACCATCCCATCCCAGTCCACCTCCCCTCCCTCCCTCATTACCCACTAACCCCCCACCACAGTTACAATCCGTCTCCAACCCATAGGCTCAGCCCCCCACCTAACCCAACGCATCTTCAAGCTCTCCACCAACCAGACTTTCGCAACAATAGTACGTTTTCTGCGGAAGCGGCTGGGGGTTAAGGAGCACGAGAGCGTGTTTTGCTATGTGGGCAATGTGTTTAGTCCTGCGTTGGATGAGGGAGTCGGGAATCTGTGGAGCTGCTTTAGGCAGGGCGAGGAGTTGGTTGTGGGGTATGCGTTGGCTCCGGCTTTTGGGTAGGTGGATGGGGGAGAGAGGGAGGGGAGGGAGGGAGGTGTTTCGTGGGGGTCTGAAGAATGTTTAAGAGGATGTGTTACGATTCAATCGGTTGTGTCCGATGGCATCTATGTTTACAGTCATGATCATGGAAGCATACATCTATTTATCTCAACAAGCACGATGTTTGTTCAAATATGGCATGAAGAACATACCAACACTGGTCGAAGAGCAGACGGCCACAGCAACAGTGACGGAAACTCTGTCAACACTTTCGTTCAAGTACGAGAATGGAATCCGCTACTCCAAACAATGCACACTGTATAAAAGCAGTCTGCTCCCTCCCCTTCGTATAACCTAGAACCCATATCGAAAGCCAAGTTATACAAACCACCCAAGCCACATACATCACCCTTGAGAAAAGAAAGATACCTCAAAGCGCACATACACTCCATCAAAATCGAGTTTACCCCCCCTGAATAAAACAACCGACTCTGAACTTCTCAACTGTCCAAACACCTACACATCTCCAACGACATAAACCATGTGCGAATGGGACGAAACCACCTACGAAGGCTGCTATTGTGTCTATAAAGATCTTTACCGGCGATGTGCATACTGGAATGAGCGCGATGGAGTCTGCGGGAGCGGAGTGCCGGATACAGTGCATCGCGGGACGTTGAAGGGTGTGTGTGGGAGGTGTCCAGACCGTGCGGGGCGTGCTTAGGTGGGTTGCTGGGGGGAGAAGAAGGGTGTTTGCATATATTCGACGAATTTGACGGGTTACTAGGAGAATTAGGGTTGTGTGTATGATATGGGAAGAATGGTGAGTGGAAGAGAGGAATGTATATGTGTATGGACTGAATGTGTGATATATGGAAGAAGAGAAGTACGATGATTGTCTAGTTGAACCAGAAGCTTACGCTGAAACTCGGCGTGAGGCTACGTATATAATGCCACCAACCCACGGGTAGGTAGAGACATTCGCCTGGTGCTAGGATACCTTCGATGTACCTCGCGTCTTTGAATCCAGGAAACTCTTCGTCGAACTCCCGTCTCCTTTCACTCATAGCATCATCTTCGCCCAATTCATAGCCTTCCCTAGTCCCCCAACAAGACATCCCAGGATACAAAGCCATAGCTTCATCCAAATCAACCTGACTCGTATTACTCATATCCACACCACTCTCATCCGTACTCCTCGGATGCAGACGCTGCGTCTCCGCAGGTGCGTAGAGGCGCACGTATTTGTAACCTACGACTTGCGCGAGGATGTTGTGGTAGGGGTCTGTGTGGAGGGGTGATATAGTGCCTACAGGGCCGAACCAAGCATTGAGTAGAGGTTCTTCTAGTTTCGCTACGGGTTTGATGTGTGTGAGATGGGGAGATGGAGCGGGCTCGCAGTAGCAGTAATCGGGTATGCTGATGTCGGCGCGTAGGGAGGGAATCTGGGCGAAGAGGTCGTGTTGGGCTAGGTAGCCGGTGGGTGTGGGTTTCGTGCTGCTGTCTGCCTGGTCGAGTTCAAGACTCTGCGTCGTGTCTGTATGCGCTGCGGTTGAGACAGCTTCTCTGTGACCCTCGAGCATATACGTCTCCATGAAGTCACGGAAGGTGATGATGCGCTGGCCCCAGCCTTCTTCGGTATAACTCTTCCCAACCTCTACTGGTATGAGCCGTCTACCACCAAGCGTCTGCTCTAGCAGATATGCTGGGTCGTTCCACGGCCTTTCATCAAGGGCGGGCCAATGCTGTATCGCACCCTCGATGATGAGTGGTGTATGGGTGTTTGTGTCACCGAGTCTCTTCTGGAAAGCCTCTAGGCTGAGCTCTTTCGTTCGTGGAATCGCGCGTCGAAGGGAGGGTGGAGGATCGGGAAGCATCGTTGCGAAGCTTGCTGGTAGGCGCGAAGTTTGACCCTTAGATGATAGTCTTCTTCTCTTGCGCGGCCTTTCTGAAACTTCTGTATGGAGATGAGAGTCTGGTGGAGTTAGAACAGCCTTCAGCGCTGCAAACCATAGCTCTACGAGCTCCTCCCTCTCAGGTGCGCCCGTCAGTATGAGCGTCATATCCAGTATCCGCACCACTTCATCGACCCAGTCACTCTTTGAATCGACTTCTTCTTTGTCGCCCCCGGACTCCGAGAGGGTCTCGCGCAGGTGCTCATCACGCTCGTCGCCTACCAGCTTCAACACCTTCCACAAGCTCGCATCCGTATACAGCCTACGCCAGCACGTCTTCACCTCCCTATACGGCACATCGTGTAGCTTCTGATACGCAAGCTTGAGGGCAAGCTCGAAATCGTTGGGAAGGAGCGACAGCGCGGCGCGTCCGCATTCGCGAATAGGATCGGTCTTCTGCCTCGTAGTAAGTTCTTGACGGGTTAGTTGGGTGATCTCTCCAAGCGTCGGCGCGTCATTGCTCATATCTGACGGCACCACTTTCGCGATGGTGTTGGATGGCTACCGCAAAGGGTGCTAAAGTGGCACGGTGGTTGCTGTTGGTAATAGTGCGAGCTTTGACCGACGCCCTGCAGCTCCTTCCCGCGCCGTTGACAGCCAAGACATCGTGAATAATACCCGAACGCTATTCGTTCCATAGGGCTGGAGCGTTGGATGCTGAACCATGCGCTCGGTAATCGCTTTTTCGACTTCCTGTTAGCGTAAACCCTGTGCCTTCACACGTGTGCCACCCGGATGTAGGATCAAGGAGCCGAGAGTGCATATTGACTTCATTTATAGGTCGGCAATTCACTGCCGTGACGTACGCCTCAACAACGCCATGCGTTGGGTATATTGCTATTATACACAAGTCTTGCTGCCTGACTCTAAATCATAACCTCCGACATACATCTTAGATCTCTGATGGCCCATGGGTATCGCATCCGGAAATGTCGTAAGCCATCAGTCATCAACCCATCACGACCGCCACATGTGGACGGTTCGTGTACTGTACAAAAGAAAAAGAAAAAATAACATGGGAAGCATTAGGCAGGCTATGCATATGCAAAGAGGCCATAGGGGCCGGGGTATCACGCAGGGGGTATGTAAAGTAGTAAGGGAGTCGTCAACCAAGAAGGCCGCCAGCATCCTGTAAGGACGGCACATTGCGGCTATGTTGGGTAGGGTTGCGTCGATGAGACGTAGGAGGGGGTGCGGAAGAAAGCAAGCCTCCAGGATCTCGTAGAGACAGAGCATCGTAGCTTGCTTGTGTTGAGCGCGTTGACGTGCGTTGTATGGGCGCGTATCGCTCATTGCGAGGAGGACCGGCTGAGGAGCCCGAGTGTGGAGAGGGGGTTGACAGAGCTTCTTCTTGTTCGCGATCTTCGGAGAGCAAGCCGCCGAGGTCCTGCAACTGGTGGGTGGGCCGGACAGACGACATCTCGTAGTCCTCAGACTGCTGCGAAAGTCGAGAGTTGCGCCGTGCTTGAGGCAAAAATGCGCGTGCATTTGGTATGATTGTGTTCGAGGCTCTGGACCCCCGCCGTGGCTGGGTTGCGAAGTCGTGCGCGATCACTGAATCGGTGGGTGAGGGAGCTACAGTTTGATTCTCAAGCAGGCCTCCAACATCGAACCATGACACTCGTCTTGCACGAGGGCTAGGCATTGGATCCCGTATATCTTCGACTGTCACGCTGGATCGGTCGCTGCATTGAATCATGCCAGCTTCTTCGTCGGGGAATCTCCAGTTATTGTTGACAAAAGGGCCAGGTTGTCTAGAAGACGACAGAAGGTCAAGATCAGCCACCGGAGCTGGTCTAGGAACGCTTGTCTGCTTCTCGAGTAGTTCGGGTTTTGTCCGGTACCCTAGCGATCGTGCGAGGTCTTCGTCGCTACTGCATGTTTGGTCCGTGAAGCGTCGTGCTGACCCTCTGCGTTCCATGCTGTCTGTAGTTGATGGTGCTTTGAACTTGGCTTTCTTAACACCTCGGTCGCGAAGGAACGATCCTAGGATGATGGCGTTGGAAACTATGGTTGCAGCCAAGATCTCCGAAGAAGCGAATACAGTGCGGAACTGTTGTAGGCCTTGTCGTTGAATGACCAGAGGCATTCGCGTCCCAGTTACGACGATCAGGACGACTGACAAGGAGAAGAGCACAGTCAGGGAGATCTTTCGCTTTAATGGCATGCTCGAACGCACGATGATCGGAATCGGGAAGGCGATCAGAAATATATCGGTGACGATGTCGGTGATGCCCATGGTGAGCAGCTGCGCGTAACCCTGTCGGCATTGCGGTCCTGGATCCGGCACGACTTGCCAGTAGTGGGAGGTGGGGTGGCACTCTGCCAGTGTGGCAATGAGAACCATGAAGAAAGTAACGACAAGAAAAATGCGTATGCCACGCAGTCCCCAATCGTACCCTTTCTTCCAGAAACGTTCTGTCAGACGCTTCAGAAACTCGGAAACGGTGAACTTGGCCATCCAGATGCTGGCATGGGGTTAGTCGTAATCTAAGAAAGTTGATGACTGCACATACAACAACGCATAGAAGATCCTCGAGGCGAGGACCATCTGAGAGCCGATCTCGCGATGCCGGATGATGAGCGGGTCCGTCAAAGTCGAAACATTGACATTGTTGGTGCCCCAGATGAGGACCACGTGCACAAAGCCCATACGCGCAAACAGTGGGATGATGCTGAGCGCCATGATCTTGTCCTCGCGGAAGAGTCGTTCATTGCGGATGTAGCGGCCAGAGAGTCGGACGCCTATGATGACGGCAGAGAAAACGGTGCACCACCACGAATACAAGAGAGTCGGGTTGTTGGCCATGCGGGTTCGGCGCAGCGGGGGAGAGGCATTGTACAGGTCGCGAGATATTATCATGCTGCTGTTGAGTAGTCCCCACAGACTCTCGCCTCCGCAGAGGGTGAGCTGTTTGGTAGTCGCGTGCTCAGTGCCGAATTTGCGTGGCAGCGATAGCGGTGACGAGTTGGGGATGGCGATGTGTGCGCTTTGACCATGTCGCTCTTTCTGGCTGACGTTGCTGGCGTACCGAGGATCTGGGATGGCAGAGTGGGTATGCTGTCAAGCTAAGTTTGTAGCCTCAACGCGCGTTTGCAAGCGGTGCGAGGGCGCGGTGAAAGTGAAGTTGAAGAGCGAGACAAGTCACCGGCTGCGAGAGGCGTGATAAACGGAAGCTGCTGCGCGTGTGAGTGGGTCTTATCGCAACGGCAGACTGGACCTTGGCCAGGACTTCGGAGGTACGCCACATATTCGCTGGAGCCCGCCTCGATCGCCAAAGGCGCGCGGGCTGCCTGGTGCCATGGCCTGCCAACCCCAGCATTCCTGGTTCCAACTCCTGGTCCTCGCTGATAGGCGTTAGCTGACACTGCCGTGACACGTCCTGGCCACAACAAAGGGCAATGGGCTCGACATTGGCAATCACGGCTCGAGTCCAAAGCCGAGCATCGCGACGGGAGGACCTGTTGCTGGCTGTCGGATGCATCCCTGCTGAGGCCACCTGCATAATTCCAATGGTGCTGCGCGTCCGCTATGGCGCTTGTAGCTCTATCTGTCTCCAAACAAAGCGATTGGGGCCTGTCGGCGCAATGGCGGGAGGTCAAACACCCCTCAGACCTGAATGCAGCGGTTGCTGACCGCTCGGAGGCTCCTGGGGCATTGGCACCTCACACCCAAGCCTCAGGATAATCAGCTCCGGCAGGCCAACGGAGATGGCCACCAACTGATCGATGACACTGATTATCGCTGGATTAGGCGTGCAAACAGACCCGAATCCCGGGGTTGAGGCCGGTAGGCATGGCGTCCAACAACCTCACTAGTCGCTGCACAAGTGTGCGCATTGCCGCACAATTATCGTGACTGTTCGCCCGGCTATAGTGTTGGTCTTGGGGATGCGCCATTTCGCAAACCCCCACCTCCCGACTGTCGCGTGGTAGATGCCCTGTGCGTCTGCGCCTGCCTCGTGAGACCCTGACCCCCGCCATCCCGTTTCGCACCTGCCTTGCGAAGGTGCTCCCTGTTTCGATAACAATAGCGATTCATACAGTACTACAAAGGCTGAGTTATATCATGATGATGCCCAGACAGGAACGCAATTTTCGAGGACATGGTCCTTGCTGAATGCTGACGTTGAGAACTCCGCGAACGGCCATATTACCAACAGTGTCGCTGCTGCCCCGCGAACGCAGCGAAATGACCGATAACGACATCCCGTCCACAATCCTTCATCCGCCATAGTGATCTGTACATATCTGACGATCGTCATTGCACCCATGAATAGTGTACTGTTCTATTCCTATGTACAATGCGTACGTACGACAAGACACCCTAGAACACTACGACCTCGCCCTGCTACTACAAAGTTCAGACGACATTTAGTTCCCATCAAAGGCGCTGCGACCAGATTGTCACACGCGCTACTTCCGAAGAGATATACCACCCCGAGATTGCGAGGTTCGCAATCGCTGTCGTTGCTTTCCGAGGCTCATGCATAGCCATGATTTTCATGTGCGCATCGCCAAAGTCCTTATCCGTGGCTTCCATCGTGGACATGGCCGCAAGGCTTAGCCTCGCGTGATCGGTCCTCCTGGTTCCACATGTTCAGATACCCGATTAATCAACTCACTTCGGCCCATTGCCCAGCAGCAATAAAACGACACGAACCACTAGGGGGCTCATCGGTGTCCATGAGCTGGACTCCAATTCAGTTTTTCGACCCCTTTTACTGGCTTAAGAGGGAGACGTTGCACAGACAGAGAGCAGAGCCCACAGCATCGTTCAGCGCGATATTAGCTCGTCCACCAGCACTAACAGCGTGAGTAAAGTGGGGATACATGTTTCCCTATGACGTTGACGTGCATTGCGCACTACTGGAGAAGAAAATCGTGAAAAGAGTTTCGCCCAGTTTACGATGTTGGGTGCAGCAAGAGCAAACTCCATCTTGTTCTATGGCAAAGAAAGTCGGACATTGGATAAAAGGAAGATCGACACAGGGGAGTTTGTCCGGGACCTGGCATAGACAAATGTGGATCCATTATGATCAACAACATGCACAAGACAAACAGGAGTATCTGGTACGTGTACGATTGGGGAGACGTATCGTGAGACGTGCAAGACTGTCTTGAAATGCCAGATCGGGTTTGCGTCATGAGGGGAATCAAGACCACCTGGCCATCTTTCACATGTGAAACCGGTCGAGCTTGGGCCTGCCCCATGAAGAATCGTCCGCGGAGACAGCAAGTCGACACGCAGCAATGCGGTTTCAGGCATTGCTTGAATGATGCATATGTATCCCCATGACATCGTTTGCCGTGAAACCTGTTACCTTATGTGCAGAGGCGCGTCGTGAGTGGCAGTGGAAAACAAATCATGGCTAGATCAGGGTGGGGCCATGACGTCCGCTTTTGGTGAATACCCAACAATGCGCACACGACAGCGCCCGAACAAAACCACCGCAGCACCTCTACCTCCCGCACTCTCACACACCCCAGCTCCTTATTACACTCGCATACTTCTGCCTCTCAATCCACTTGTGATTCCCCTCTTCTCCACTGTATCTCCGAGCAATGTCAGGTGCTCCCCGCGTTGAGCTCCCCAACACGGATACCGATTTCGACCTCCAGCAAACCCCCAACGGCACCCCAGACTTCCTATCGGAAATGGACGGCTCTTCTGCACCGCAGACCAACGGCAACGCCAACAAAGACCTGCAAAACAGCGCAATCAAGGCAAAGAACGGAATTCTAGAGAGTAAGGTGAGTGGGACAAAACGCCTTTGACCCTTACCGAGACGCAAGCTAACGCGATACATGGCAGTCTTATCGGCCGCCCGCACAACACCTGATTTCTTGAACTCACACCCACAAAGCAGCTTCAAACGCCATGAACGCCGCAAACAACCACCCCAGCGTCCAGAACGCCAAGCAGACAGTTATGAACGGTAGGGTATGTGCACACGGTCGTCTCTACACGCTTTGGACAATAGCTAACGGTGATCTTGCAGCACACACGTCAGCCTTATGCGCACACGACCAATGCTAAACTCTACAGGTCCCGTTGCACAGAATGTCAAGGCCGAGGGCGCAAAGACGCGCAACGAGTTTGCTGATCTCGCCAACTCCAAGACGATTCCCGAGCACAAGGCAGCAACTGGCCAGAACCTTACTCGTAAGCTATACCCAACCCCCGAATCGACCACGTAGCTAACACACACCAGACTACCACAGCATGTTCTACCGCTTGTTGAGCTGGAAGAACCCCCGCGCTACCGGAATAGCGTTCGGTGCGACCGTCCTCTTCATCTTCGCCGCACGATACCTCAACCTGATCCGCTACATGTTCAAGATGTCCTACATGGTGCTCGGACTTACGGCAGCCGCTGAGGTTGTCGGAAAAATGGCTCTCGGACGTGGTCTTACTTCGCAGTTCAGGCCCCGCCAGTACTACACCATTCCCAAGGCTTCGCTTGAGCGTATGACCGACGACTTCGAGCAGCTCATCAACTTCTTCGTTATTGAGTCTCAGCGTATCATGTTCGCCGAGAACGTCTACGTCACTGTTGCTGTACGTATAACCCCTCTTCACACACTGAACAAGATGGCTGATTTCTCGCTCCCTTAGATGTTCTTCGCTTCCTTCATCTCCTACTTCCTCATCAAGTTTGTCCCCCTCTGGGGCTTGGCTCTGATCTCGACATTCATTACCTTCCTCGGTCCCCTCATCTACATCCAGAACAAGGAGGTCATTGATGCTCAGTTGGAGAAGGGCTACAACGTCGCCAACCAACAGGCCCAGCAGGTCAAGGGTCTTGCTAACCAGCACGCTGGAAACGCCATGAAGACTGTCCAAGGATACACCCAGCAGGCCACGGCCAAGGCCCAGGAGACCGTCAACCAGTACCGCGGGCGTTCCACTTCCCCAGAGGTCAAGAAGGAGGCTTTCCCTTCTGCCCCAACCCACGCTCCCGCTACTGAGGAGTCCTCTGACGAGGAGCTTGAGGATGAGAAGCCCGTCGCGCAGCCTGCTCTATAAGCTGTTCCGCCAACCAGTTCATCTGGAGTAGCCAGGCTCCTCCATGGTCCTACACTCAAACACGCCACAATCCATCTCTGACACGTACCCTTCTCACGGTGCTCACGTATAACGACTTACGCTCGGTTTCTGTGTGTAGTCCTCAAGCCTGAAATTGCAACCGGAGTCAGCGTTGTGTATCCCTTTTCTTTAAAAGCCTTTACTTGATCTCTAGTCTAGCGCGTTCATGTATTCTCTACACTCAGCGTTTGGAAATAGTCCTGTCTGTCTGTCATGGGTGGGGTTCCGGTACATAATCACGGTATGGGAGTTGTCTTTCTCATCATCTGGGTGATGGGAGGTATAATGAAATATTGTCTTCTTACAACTGTTCACTTGAACGCGTATTGTGAAACACTTATATTAGCGGGTGGAACGAGGCGCCCAAGATTGGCCCCAAATGTCAACAGGTTGCCTGAAGGTAACGGATTATGTGCTCGCCCATCGCTGTGCCACAGGTGCGGCGCTGAACATGTCTCATATACAGTAGCCAACATGCAGGATTGAAACTCTGTCAGTAGAGCACATGTGTCCTCCGCGATGAAAGAAACGGCCATCACATTCTCGTGGAGCACCGCATACGTCGGAACATAGATGCAGTGAATCCACTCCAGCACATCCGATTCTCCGCATCAACTTGGGACGAGACCAATTATAGATCGGCGGCTAACCGGCACGTGGTCCGTGCATAACAGGCAGCCGTCGTGTTGCGTCAATGGGGGCCAGCATAGCCTTGGCCTGAACTTCGCCTCCTTGTCTCTCACGCCGTGCCGCGCTGTGACAGCGCCAACTTCAATACACCTGTCAACCCTTTTACTTCCGTCTCCCTTTTCTATTTCTTCTGTTCTCACTTTCTCAACTTTCTCACTACTGCGACTTTGCAGGATATACGACTTTCTACAGCGACTTGAGAGTCTACGGAATACGCATCTCAGACAAGATGACGGTCCTCGTCGAACTCGCTCGTCGCGCTGTGTCGCACCCTCACACGGCGACGTTTGTCAAGCGCGCCTTGCACAATGGAGCTCCTGTGCGCAACGGAGAGTCTACCCAGCTGAAGCCAGAAGACGTCCCGATCTGGGGCGTCGTTGTCATCTACATTAGCATCTTCATTGCGAGTGTGGCTATCAGTCTTGTAAGTACTCCATGCCTCTTTGACATCTCGGTACATGTACTAACAAGACACCAACAGATCTCCTACATGCTCAATGAAGTCGTCACCACCCTCTGCATGGTCGAGTCCCCCATGGCCGCCATCACCGTCTCGCCAACGACCTACGAGGCCTCCGACAAAGAAGACGAGAAGGAGACGCTCCTCGAGACCGGCCCTACCATCACCCTCGTGAACCAGAAGCCCATCACCTCGTCCATCCGCGCCACTCTCCGCCACCTCGTAGCCAACGCCGGCCGCTTTGCACGCTTCCGCGGTTTCCGCGTCCACGTTCTGTACTCGTTCCTCGCCGGCATCGTAAGCACCTTCTTCAACGGCGCTCTCCCCATGGTTCCCGGCCAGCCCATCCTCGTCGCTGGTATCACCGGTGCCGTTCTCGCCAACGTACACGCAGTCTGGACACACAAGGTAGTCGGTATGCCGACCGAGCAGAGCCTCTGGCAGCGCATGCCCTCCAAGAGCCACTGGAAGACTCTCGCTGTCCCCGCCACCATCGCTTCCGTTATGCCATACATCAGCCTGTACCTCTCTTTCGGCGTAGCCATGCTCATGGGTCTCCACAAGCTCGAGCAGGAGAAGATTAGCTCCTGCGCTGCGTGGACTGGTCTTGCCGTTCGCATCCTCACCCTCTTCGTCTTTGTCATCGTCTGCACTCTTTTCCTTTGCCTCCCCGCCATGGTCACCCTGATCCGCATCGAAGCTTCCATCCTCCCTGAGGACCAGGACACCGTCGTCCCCTTCGACCGCACCTTCGGTGGCAAGGTTGTTAGCAAGATGATGGGTGGAACCGGTGTCGTCGGTTTCTTGGATGCGTGGAGGTCTTTCAACTGGGAGGCTCGCCGCCGTCTTATCAAGTTGTTCTTCAAGAACTTCTTCATCATCGTTGGCATGTTCATTGTTCTTGCCCACGTTCTGGCTGCTGAGGTCTTTGTTATCATGGGCCCGGCTGTCGGTAAGTTCATGATCATGTGGAGGGAGCAGGACAACGCCCTGCCCAATGGCTTGTTCGGTGCTTAGACTGACTAATCAGCTTGGACTGCTACGGCGGGTTTCTGAAGTCGCTTTTGGATCGGAGATTGATCTTTGCTTGGATTTGGATAGGATAGGACTGGATCAGGTGTTGTTGTTATTATTATCACGATAAGGGTTCGATAACCACATTAGCTATATACAAGTTACTCACACTCTCTTTGAATCATTATTTCGTAACTTGTCAGAATCCAGATCAGAATCCATCTAAGCCAGCACTTGATGTATCCCCAACTGCATGTCGGTCGAGACTCTGAGCACATATCACATTGACAAGCACACAGTCTGTTTTTCACTTTGACGTTTATTTCAATATATCAAAATACCATAATCATCATACATCCATCAGTGCATCCACCAGCCGACCCACCAGTGTCTAATCAAGCCCATGAAAGCGAAAACGCCACGCTATGCTACCCTACCAGCCAAATGATCAGATCCTAACAAAAGACGCCAACCATCGCCACAAACGCATCCGCCTGTTCTCTAAACATGGAAAGCAGCAAAACAGATGAATAACCTAAAAAGGACTCATAACTCGCAGAAACAGAAAAACGCAAGATAGAAAAGGGTATAATCGCCTAAACATGCCTGCCAACCCCATGCATGCATTGTGTCGTTCGTCAAGCTCGCTCTTGACAACGCTTTTCTCTCCCTTGGCGAGAAGCTGAAATGCAAACGCAATATACGCCAAAATGCGTAGGTAAATGCTTTTCCCTTTCTCACTGTTCATTCACTCCTCCTGTCCATGCCCAGTTTCGTGATCAAGGAGGAAATACGCGCGGAAGTTTTGCGCGGGGAAGAAGGGTCATCCGATGATGCGTATGAGCGCCCTAGCCCAATGGTTTTAGCACATGCGTCAAGAAAGCGTGATGCATACTGGTCGTCTTGTGTGCTTTCATATCACCGACGCACTCTTCTTGTGCTCGAACACTTTAACCGCTTTTTGTATATCGTCTTCACCCTTGACGACAGCCACACCCACATTGATGCTCCGTGTTTTCTCATCCACGCTTTCGACTTTGAGGATAGCATCTGCTTCCGCCTGTTTAATCCGCTCTTTCTCTGCTTCGAGCTCTAGGTTCGCTTTGTCTTGGCCTGTGACCACGCCTTTGAGGATAACTTCCAGGTCGGCGAGGCGGACGGGCTTGATGAGAAAGAGGTTGATGCCGCTGGAGTTGGCTTCTTGTTGGATGTCCGTGTCGGCGACGCCGGTGAGGGCGATGATGGTGACTTTGGGGAGGTTGGATCGGATTTCGTGGGCGCGGATCTGGCGGGTGGCTTCGAGGCCGTCCATGATGGGCATGTTGATGTCCATGAGGACGACGTCGATGCGCGATTCTTCGTCGCTGGCGGCTTTGTAGGCTTCGAGTGCTTCGAGGCCGTCGGCAGCGAGGACGTGTTGGTGGCCGAGCTTGTCGACGAAGGTACGTAGGAGGCGGAGGTTGATGGGGTTGTCGTCGACGCAGAGACAGCGCAGTGCGCGTGAGGGTTTTAGGTATTTGGATGTTCGGGGTGGGCTGCTGTTGATTGAGCGTATCTCGGGGGCACTACTAATGCTGGTGAGCTGTGGTCGGGATGGCTCTACGACATGCAGGTGATCGGTGCGACGGGGAGGTGCTTCCTCTTTTAGACTGAGCTCTGTTATTCGAGGGATCATCGATTTGACGTCCAGTTTTTGGGTCTCTTCGCGTCGTGCGTGTCGATCGAGACATGAAGCTAGGGCCTTCGACATCTTGTGGGGTCCGACAGGTTGGCCGATACATTCGAAGATTATCCCCGGCACCGTAATGGCTGTTGTAGATTGTGCTGCTGCGGCGCCCTGGCACACGACTATAACAGGGGTTGGAGACACTCGACCGGGAGACTGGCTGTACGTAGTCCGTAACGCTTTGGCGCAGGTTTCGGTAGCGATGATCAGGTCTGGTTCGGCCGCATTGTCGCCCTCCTCGCATCGTTCGATACCGAACCACTCAGCACAAAGGCTGTCGAGCGCCTTCAATGATAGCTTCGAGGCTGTCTTGTTCTTCAAGTCTCTAACATGATACTCCTCTTCCTCATTGAAACCGTCAAACCTCACTTTCAGACCCTTGGTGCGCTTAGTGACCTGTTGTAGCTGCAGATCTTTCTCTCCTTCTGGACCGGTTGCACAGAAGTTGGGAGACATTCGTGACTCTTTCAATGGACATGTGACTGTAAACTTGGTGCCGCGGTCTTTCTCACTACGCACTTCTACCTCGCCTCCCAGAGATTCCACAATCTGTTTGACGATCGAAAGACCTAGACCTGTGCCCTGGCTTAAAGGGTTTTCCTGCGCAAAGGAGTGGAAGAGCCTGTTGTTGATATAGTCCTCTGACATTCCAATACCAGAGTCGGTCACCGAGAACCGAAACTCGCAGGTCTCGTCCTCGTCTTCAGGCTTCCGCTTAACCTCAAGCTTCACCTTGATGTACCCACCCGGTGTATATTTCAGGCTGTTGCCGAACAGGTTCATAATGACTCGCCGCCATGCGCCAGGCTGAGTGCGAAAGACGTAGTTGTCGCTCTGATTGATATCGAGAATGATAGATATCGGCGGTTTGTTTACTTTAGAGGCGGTTAACTCGTATGTTTGAGCAGACGTCTTCGCGTAGGTGTAGCCTGCGAAGACACTCTCGACCACATCTTCTGTCAAAATGCTCATGTCGACGTCGTTGATTAGTGTCATGATATCATTGGTATGAGCTTGACCCGGACTGATCATATGCTTCGCGCTCTGTGTCCGCTTCTTCTGGCGCTTCGAAACTCCCCGGGTCAGATTGTTGATTTTGGCAAAGTCAAGAACCTATAAAGTTAGTGGCAGTATCTGATACAGGCTGTAACAACTTACGTGATTGATAGTTTCCAGTAGAGTTTTTCCACATGTCTCGATTGTTGCTACATGTGATACCTGCTGGCCGTCTAGAGGGGAATCCTTTAATAGATCTGTCATTCCCAGAATGCCGTGCTAGATACGGTCAGTGCATGCGCTTCGGCTGCTTCATCTTTGTATACATACCAGTGGTGACCGCAGCTCATGGCTGATCGACGAGATGAAATCGGCCTTTGCAGCATCAGCTAGTTTTGTGTCTAGACGAGCGACCTCAGCCATGACAAAGTTGCTGAACGCTGCCAGGTAGCTGAGCTCCTGTTCGGTCGTGAAGATTCTCTTCGGTTCCGAGCTCCAGATGACAGCCGTGGCAAACCAACGTTCGCGATGTGGGTCCCACAGTGGATAGAGTATCAAACTCCGAGCGGTCGGAAAAACCCTCCTCAAGTAAGCTTCGTCATCCAAGCTTCTGGTAGATTCTGTTTTGCGCGGTGTACTGAACGGAAACCCGTCGGCTGACTCGACTTCGTCCACGCCAGCTGTCGATGGCGAGGCGACCGAAGGAGTTGCAGGATCGTCGTCGAGGTGGAAAATCTGGCCATGTGGATAGAGTCGCAGGAGGTGTCTAAGAACACTTTCTGAGATGCATTCTCCGGTGTTGGGTAGCGGCTTCGTGTCGCGATCGGTTCTGCAAAGCGCCGCCCCTAATATATCGCAAGGTTTGTCCGGCTCAGGTAGCTGATCGGGATCGAAGTCGTCATCAACAAGTCCTCCAAAGGTACTGATTTTCGCGTCAAAGAATGCCACGCCTTCTGCTTCGGTTGAGTCTACGATCATGTTCGCCGCTCGTGTGAAGTGAGCCCTCAGTTCTGGGGCCACTCTGTCCTTTTGATCAGTCTTGGTGAAGCCTTTCGTGGAAGTGGACGACGTCGTAGTAGTCATCTCCGGACGCATAGTATCGACCGTCTCTCCGTTGACTAAACTCGGGGGCGCACCGGTTGCAGGTGGAGTGTCCTTCGGATTCCTCATGGCCGGATCTATGTTTCCATTGAGCACGACTGGATCTTGCGCAGCGTCGGAATTGGCAGAAGGACGCTGGCGCTGGGGTATGATCGCATCTGGTAGACCTGACGACTGGCCCGTCTCCTGATCCCAGGGATCGACCGTCCAATTCTCCAAGCCACTCTTCCCTTCAGCGAAAGATCCCAGACTCTTGACCATAATCTTGGCCCGGCGGTGATCTTCAGCTGCCCTGGTTCTTTCCAAATGTCGCATTACTGTGCCTGCCATACTTTTCAAGAAAGCGAGCTGGTGCGGTGACAGGCCGTCCCGCGGGTTCTCGTCCAGAACGCAGTATGTGCCGATGCTGTGGCCGCTTGGGCTGCGAATTGGTACTCCGGCATAGAAACGCGAGTATGGTGGGCCCTGGACAAAGGGAAAGTTGCAGAAGCGTTTGTCTTTGCTGAGATCGTTGACGACGAGGGAAGGAAGGTCGCTCGGATCGTCGAGAGGGAGCGTGCTGTATTTGGGAGCGAGGTTGACGGTGTAGTTACAGAGGCTCTGTTCTTTGGGGAAGATGGTGGTGCCGAAGCACAAACGGTCGTCTTCGAATTCGGGCTCGCCAGTCTGCAACGACAGAGTGCGCGTGGCTTCGGCGAGGAGGAAGCAGTCGGTCCTGTCGAAGAAGGATATGAGACATCTCCGCGCATTCAGACGCAGCGCTCCCAACTGCGCAAACGCCGTCAGGGCCTTGTCGTCCGACGCTCGCGGGGCGTAGTCTAGAGAGGGCGGCGGGGTAGTCGGGGGCGTCTGGGACTTGGGAGCCGGTCCCGGGGATGAGTGACGGCTCGCGGGGCCATCTGTCTGGGGAAGGTGAGAGCCTGGACGAGGGTAGTACCTAGATGGTGACATTGGTGAGTGTAGCTCTCCAGGTGGCGCATGCCAAAGGAGATAAGCCTACCGATAGAACGTCTTCTCCCGCTCCCTCGCTAGATCCGCATGGTCTATGCGACGCCGTCGTCTGGCCTGCGTGCGTGCAATCGCATGGTCGATTGAATCCGACATTGATGTATTTGAAGAGACGTGCGGAGAAAGGGTCTACCGCTATGTGTTTACCCACCTTCAAAAGCCACTACCTAGGCATTGGCGTCGGGCACTTCTAGTGGCAGCCAACCACAACTCCCGCTTGGGCACAACCGACGCAGGGAAAGCAAATGGCTACTAGCCGATACGCGTATGTCGTCGGCAATCGGGTGAGCAGCGAGCCTTGCAAATGGCGGACGTCATGCAAGATGCTGACCTGCGAGCCGTGGGAGACAGTTGCACGAGAAAAGATTATCCTCCTGGTACCTGAATGAAGTGCAACCATAGATTGGCTATCAGTGGGCTGGTGCCAGCCCTGGGCGCGCTTGCCTGATTCGAAGTAGTCTTCTAACGCCTTGGCGGACCCACCTGGGCACAGTCCGCCACTCACGACTGAAACCTGGTACTATACATCCACCTCTTGTGAATGTCGAGTCACCAGACTTGAGAATCAACGCCGTTAGTCAACTTCAGCGTTGGGTCTTAATCTCGAGGTCTTACTTTCTTCTCGCTTTCTGCTCTCACTCCATCAAGTCGACTTCAACCAACCTACACCCCACCACAACCGGAACGTTCAAGTTACTCAACATGGGAAGGCTTGTCACAGTCTCTACATCTAATTTGAATAATTGGGCTCTTGTGAGATCCTCTGTATACTGTGCGATGTACACTGCTTACACTTTTCCAGGATTGGGAGGGGAACCTGAATCGCATCAAGGAAGCGATCAAGGTCGCCCAAGAAAATGGATCACGCTATGTCACCACGCCGGAACTGTCAATTCCTGGATATGGGTGTCTCGACCACTTTCTTGAACAAGATACGGTCACACACAGTTGGCAAATGCTAAACTCCCTGCTTGTTGACCGCGAACTCGACGGCATCATATACGATGTTGGCATGCCAGTTAGGCATTCAGGCAATCTTTACAACGCGAGGATCGTTGTACTTGACGGCAAGATATTGTTGATTCGACCCAAGATGAGCCTCGCGATGGCTGGGAATTATCGAGAAGGCCGATACTTCATTCCCTGGTCTGGACCCCAACGCGTCGAGCACTACGAGCTACATGAGCTTCCCACTACTGCACGCTCTCTGCAGGATTCAGCTTTCGTCCCAATTGGGGATGCCATAGTGTCTGCCCTCGACTGCTCAATAGGCTACGAAACCTGCGAAGAGCTATTCACGCCTCGGGCGCCGCATATAGACTTGAGCTTAGCGGGCGTGGACATCATCATCAATTCTTCAGGTTCTCATCGTAGGTTCTCCATGTACAAAGCAAGGGAATCATGCTAACTTGTCATGTCAGATGAATTGCGTAAACTGGATACACGTCTCGACTTGATCAGGTAAGTTCTGACTGTACGAAGTTCATGTGAGACTTACACTGACATCATGTCTCTACCTTTACAGAACTGCGACATCCAAGGTATTTCCGATCTAGCTATACTAACTACTTGTGAGACTGACTACTGCAGTGCGGTGGCGCGTATCTTTATGCCAATCAACAGGGATGCGATGGTGATCGTCTGTACTACGATGGCTCCAGCATGGTCCTCGTGAACGGAACCGTGAGAGCACAGGCATCTCAATTTTCCTTGGAAGACGTTGCGGTTATCACAGCAACTATCGACTTAGGTATAGTAGTCGCTACAAATAGCTTTAAAGGAATATTACTAACTTCTTACTAGTATGTTTCTCTTATGCTAAGCTTTAGCTGCGCAGCTGGCAAAGCTGTTCGACGTCTTATTGTTCGTGCTAACAACTGATAGGAAGAAATTTGGTCATACAGGACAAATCCCTCGCGGGGCCTACAAGCTGCATCAGCTCCTCGATATGAGCGCTTCAGGGCGGATTTCCGCCTGTCGTCTGACGGAGACTTTGATCCCAACATCCGCCCAACTCCAGTACAGCCGCTCCGCTACCATCGACCCGAAGAGGAGATCGCCTTGGGACCTGCATGCTGGCTTTGGGACTACCTCCGTCGATCCGGTCAGGCTGGCTTCATGCTGCCCCTCAGCGGAGGGATCGATAGCTGCGCCACCGCAACTCTGGTATTTTCCATGTGCCGCCTCGTGTACAAAGCAGTGCAGGACGGGAACAAGCAAGTTCTCAAGGATGTCCGCCGCATCGTAGGCCCTTATCACGGCGAAGACTGGGTACCTACAAGCCCACAGCAAATATGCAACGGCATTCTTCATACCGCATACATGGGAATGTCTCAGCAATCAAGCACAGAGACCAGGAGCCGCGCTAAGAGGTTAGCGGAAGACATTGGCTGTCACCATGTCGAAGCGGAAATTGATGATGTGTACACTAACACGAAGAACGTGTTGACGAAGGCTACGGGCTTTACGCCACGATTCAGGGCTCATGGCGGCTCACACGCTGAGAACTTGGCCCTCCAAAATATCCAAGCGCGCACACGTCTAGTGCAAGCGTACCTTTTCGCCCAGATGCTCCCATTGACTAGGGGCAGGCCTAATGGGGGTAGCCTTCTGGTCCTTGCCTCAGGAAACGTCGATGAATGTCTGCGCGGATACCTCACCAAGTACGACTGCAGCAGTGCCGACCTCAACCCCATTGGAAGTATTTCGAAGAGCGACCTCAAGAGGTTCATTGGTTGGGCGGAAAAGGACTTCGACCTGCCCATTCTGAGTGAATTCATCGACGCAACCCCAACGGCCGAACTCGAACCACTCACAGAAGACTACGTCCAGAGCGACGAGGTCGATATGGGCATGACCTACGCAGAACTCGGTGTCTTTGGCAAATGCCGCAAAGAGCTTAAACTTGGTCCATACGGAACTTGGGTTCGCCTAGCACACGAATGGTCCGACAAGTATACTCCCGCCGAGGTCGCAGTCAAGGTCAAGCGGTTCTTCCACTACTATGCCATCAATCGCCACAAGATGACGACAATGACGCCTTCCTACCATGCGGAGGCATATTCGCCTGATGATAACCGGTTCGACTTGAGGCCTTTCCTGTACCCGCCTTTCTACCAGAACTGGAGCTTCAAGTGCATTGATGAGGAGGTGGCGAAGTGGGAAAAGAAGAAGCTGGAAAAGGAGAAGGTGGAGAAGGCTTGAAGTATGCGATGACGTTGGCTTTTCTTGAGGGAGGTTCATGAGAAGTCGTGGAGGCTACATGGAGTCTTCGAGTCTCGAGTACCAAGGATATCTGACTGCTAGATTACTGCATTCATGTAGCGACATGAAATGAGATCATGAGATAATTTCTGTAGTCAGCAAACAATTTCATGAAAATCAAATCTGACGTATATACTCTAGTCGTATTCGGCTATCCATATGCTCAAAATAGCATGATTGAACGGCATATCTACCATCATACCCATCCCATCGCTCTAATCAATCATAACGAAAGAAACAACCCATCTCATTTCATCTCAGCACAATATCCTGCTTACTCGGACTATGCTTCTTCCACTCATCCTCATGTATCCTCGCAACCGCCACCCTTTCCGCATACTCACCCACCCACTTAATGAGCATAACATTCAGCATCTTCCACGGCCCCATCTCAAAACACTCATCATGATCCACAACTCTCTCGTCCCATATAAAACGCTGTCCATTCCAGATCGGCGTGCCAGTCGGATGCATAGTATTCGACCCCGGCTTGCTATTATCAGGATTCGGTTCGCGCCACAGGTTCCGGGAAAGCAGCACGAATTCGAAAGGACCGGTAGAGGAAGGTTTCGAGAGCTCAGATTCGTAGTCCATGATGGCGCCGCAGGTTTTGCCGTCTGAATTGATCAACTGTGAGGATGGGGTTTCGTTGCCTTCATACGTGTTGGGTTCTGCGGTAAACGCATCCGCACTAATAGTCGCTGCCGTAAAGCGCAGGGTGTTGGACTCGTTGGTGTGGTCTGAGCCGCGCGGCGCGTGGAAATAAGGCGGGTATTTGATGCGCAGGGAGTTTTCTTTTTCCCGTCGGACTGTGTATTGCGCCGACTCAGGACCGACGTGGAAGTGTAAGATCTCGGATTGGAACCATTCGCCCTCGCTGCGTGGCAGTTTGTACACATCGGGGCAGGTTGTTGGGTCGAATGGGAAGTTTACGGGGCCGTCGTAGGCGGTCCAGCTCCAGGATGGTTCGTTGTTGTCTTTCCTGGTCAGGTGGCCGGCGGGACACCAGAGGAGTGAGAAGTCAAAGACTGCTTCTGGTAGCCCGTGCAGAAATTGGCCCCCGCATTTCTTCGTCAGCTTCTTGAAAGGTTTCGAGAGGTCTTGCGGTGAGTCGGTTTTGTTTGGCGATGTGGTGGTGCTGACTAGTTGGTTGTATCTCCGGAATCCGTGGAACCAGTTCTCGATTTCACTGAAGTCTGTTGGGTCTTGCGATTTGTTGCTTGCGACACTGGCGTTGGAGGAAGAACGGAACCTGGTGACAAACTCTATTATCGACCCGCGGCGGCTAGATGAGCTTGAGCGTGGTGATCGTGTGCCATCGCTGTTGCTGAATGTTAACGCTGGTTCTGGTGCAAGTAGGCCGTTTGATGTTGTAGGCCGCGACTCTTTTTGCGGTGATGTCGATCTTCGAGACATGGGACGGCGTATCCAGGAGGGCGATAATCGCTCAAAAGTAGAAGGTGGATCTGTTGACATGACGAGCAGCGACATTGAGCGGAGATGGAAATTTAGATGTAGGCTGAAGTAGTGAAGTGGTAGTTGTCGGCGGCGATGGTCCAAGCGGTGAGTGTTGTGCACTGTAAGACTCCTACTGGCAATGTGAAGCTTCAGACCTCGAGTGTGTCACAGAGGCTGCTTTGCCTCTTGTATCTGACTCTATCAGTTGCCGCTGCGATGACTGCGCCCCTTTACGGCATGTTGTGTTGTCTGTCAGGGAAAAGTGTGCGTGACGACTTGGTTGCGGACACTAGGAGGCTGTGCATGATCTGGATCACCGGCTCCACAAGGCCCCAATTATTTGCTTCGAGTGGACGCCAGCGGTTTCCAATGGAGTCGCATCTTTGCCGAGATCTGTGCCTGGGCATCAGTTGCTTGTTTCCCCAGATATCGACAAGATATGCATGCAGCGCCCAACCTCGCGCAGGTGGTGCAAGGTGCCTGTAGCGTCGCTAGACTGGGGACAGCGCTGACAGGGAACTCCTCCACACTGCACATTAACCTTGAACGACAGACGCGGCCTCACTAGTTACTACCAACGAACGCGTCAGTGTCGCGTGTCGCAAGAATGGCATACCACAGGGACAAGCTTCCCCTAGTGTTAGCTTGTCTTCGGACTGTGCGAGCGCCAATGAGGGTGGCGGCTTGGGCTGCGCCACACGTCGATGTGACAGTCGCAGAATGACGGCGGCCAAAGTGAAAGCCGATGGCGAGCAGAACTGGGATGGTCCAACGGAGGTGGAATTGTCATGCAGTGTGGGTCATGATGTGGCTGATGAGCGCCACCTGCGCCACAACTGAGGGGTCGCACCTTCCAGACTGCAGGGTCTCAGGCTGCTGCTGTGACGCGTCTACTCCGCGTAGCTTCATAATTTCAGCTGGCAAGGACATCCGCCAAAACCACAGACCCTAATCCGGACTTGCGACATCTGGAATACCGCCACCATGTCGGGCTACGAAGGTAGGCAGGAGCGACTGTGTGCGCAACATAACAGCTAACCCAGACAGTCGAACACAACATCTCCACCGAAGACGACAAGTCGCAGCAACCCTCGCGCCGACCAGACCTCTCGACCTTCTTCTCGCAGCTTGAACTCGTGGACACGTCGGATCCCAGCGCGCACACAAATGCCAATGCTTTACCGCAGCCCGAAAACATGGCGGCGGCCTTCCGCTTGCTTGCCAATGCTTTCGAGACCATGCGCGGACGACCGGCGGACGAGAGCAACGAACACGGGGATCTGTTAGCGAGTATGATCGAGATGCTCCGTGAGAATGCCGACGATCCGCCCACAGAACTGAAGGGAGTTCCAAACAGCTTCCTGGATGAATTGGAGCGGGTGCCAAAGAAAGCGCTGAAGCCTTCTGACACCTGTCCAATTTGCGTGAACCCATTCCTTGAAGGTACGTCGCACGTCTCAAAGACCCAATGGAGAGCTTGAGAGCTTGGCTGATGGTTATTGCATAGACAAGTACCCACTCGTAGTCCAGCTGCCCTGTCACGACGATCATCGCTTCGACCTGGACTGCATAGGACCTTGGCTCAAGCTGAACTCCACATGCCCTCTTGATCGCAAAGAACTGTTGAAGAAGAAACAACCGCCGCCACCGCCTGCGGATGACGACGAAGAAGACTACGATGATATGTACGCCTGAAAGGTCTCACTCTGCGTTACGTTGCGTCGGAGTTTGGGAATACCAGCAGATAGCGGTTGAACATAGATGATCTCGATCGTCACGCGCACACGCGGAACCTTCCCGGTATTGACAGTGATCAAATGCGGAGACATTCTGCGGGTAGGAGATTAAGCGGTAGTTTGGCGCCGGCCTTCGCTTCCAATTCATGGATCAAATGGAATCCAACATATCTCCACCTCCATAACCGTCCTCGTTTCTGACTGAACAGGTCACTCGGTGGCCTCCCTTACCAATTGTTGGCCCCGTTGTATGAGCATAGAAGGTAGCAACAGCTCCTCACTGCCATGTACGACCGCATCCACGAGTGCAAGCGCAAGCTCATCAAATCGGATGAAGGAGCCAGAAGAGCCAGCCATCATCATGGAAGCCTCACCAACAATACTACCTCTTTGTACAACCATGCCTGGCCGAGCTATGACCGTTCTCCAGTTTTCATTCATCTTGGCGAATTCAAGCATTTGAACTTCCCCACGGCCCTACGCAGAGTCAGCACATTTGGCAGCTTGCCCCGGATCGTTCTAACCGCGATTTGCGCACATGGTATCACAAAGGAACAATAATCGCCCACCTTGATCTTGCGCATCGAGCCTTTCATCCATAATAACTTCTCCTGATCGCGTTCCACCATACCGCCTGACAAGTGCAAATACCGAAAGGGCTTTGAGTCGACAGGCATGGTCGATGCAAACGCCTCAGCAAACGCCTTGGGATACTCTAGCTCTAACATGGGATCACCAGCCGTTGTTGTCATACACCTTGCACGTCAGCAGTTGTTGGGAGTATGACGCAGGTGCCTCGGTACCAGATGCATCCGTCTGCCCCGGATAGTTTCGCAAGCACATCGTCGGGGTATTTTGTAAAGTCCTCAAGCAACACTACCTCCAGCTTAGCGTGCGTTTCTATCCCGGGTGGGGGCCGCCGTGATATTGCGATGACCCTCGATACGAGCGGGTTTTGTAACGCCTGGTGCAGCACATGCGCGCCAATGCGACCGGTGACACCAGAAACTACGATCTTGAGCGACATGTTGGTAATAGGATATCCGTATCCGAAAGGCAAGTTTTCCAGACTTTGTCAACAATGCGCGTGGCTTTTCTAAGTGCGTTCGAACACGGCGGAGATAGGCCGCATAAGCACTGGTCGCGTTGTGCAATCATCCGTCGGAGCATCCTTGGAGCCGACATGTCGATAATCCAAAATTGCGAACTTCTCAACACCAAAGTACCTAGGAAATTGAGGACTGCGGATAAGAGCACAGTAAAAGCATCAAACACGAGTATATTCTACCGTACCCGTTCAGAGATGCGCTTATTAAGGTGGCCATATCCTCGGGCGAGCCTCCCTTGCCGTTACCAAGCGCCGGAGTTGTATGACTTACTAAAGTAGAGGAATTCTCGGCATCCGTTGCGGACGAAACCCGGCCGGCGGTCCGACAGCGTCAGCTCCACATCAGCATTGCCATCGCAACACCTTCACCCCACTATGAAAGTAACATGGCCGCCCCTATCAGGTATAGGCCTGTGACAGGAATACAAGATCTCCGTAAATCATACCATCTTCATCGTTTGTTGTCGCCAAGACTATGATGGAATCATTGAGTAACGCGAGTAACACTTCTAAGAAACGGCCTTCGAGAAGTCTACGCCGGGCATGCTGGGAGTGTAAGACTAGGATCCGTTTACACATTATCTGGACTACTTACTAAAGATGCTACAGGCAAGAAGCGCAAAGTTCACGGGAATGCGAGCCAAACTACCCTCAACTCTTCCGCCATCATGGACAATACCGGATCGGATCGGATAGATGACGGGAATCCATGCTCAAACCACATCCAAGAAAGGCTATGCAAACTGGAACAACTTTTTGAAAGATTTGTGTGTCGTAAAAATGCCACCGCAGGCGCCGCCACTACTGTGCCGCACAGCCCTGCCCTCACTGCCTCAGGCTCTACCGAGAAAGACATCAAACCGGATGTATCGGAACAGCGAAGCGATGCGTATAGTACTTCCTCACTGGCCGATGGGATCGTAAGTCGAGTCTATTCGTCCTACCGCCCACACTAACGTTGTCAGCTTGGGGCGCAAACATGGACTTCAGCGCCCTCTCTTCGTACTTTGGTCAACAAGTCAGATAGCAAGGGGCAGCCCTCAGACTACGACAACATTCACCGAACCCTAGCCGCCTTGTTGCCATCACAGCACGATGCAGATATCATTTTCGAATCGTCTAACGGGTGGATGATCTTAGAAGGCATCTACCGGGCGTCGAAAGAGATATATGTTAACAACGACTTGCAGTCGTACGCTCTGTGTATGCAGGCTGTGGCACAAGAGCGGCCTATCATCATCGCTCGCACATTACTGCATCTGGCTATCTGTATCAACTCGCTCCCACCCGATTTCGACCATTCGCGCCTCTCGAGCATCTGGAACATGGAGGTGACGATGCAAAACTATGTATCGACGGTGACATCGTTGGTAACCTCCTCGGACGAGCAGATGATGACGTTGCATGGACTTGAGGTGCTTTTGCTTCTAGCTCTCTACCATCTAAACAGTGCTTCGTTACGGCAGTCATGGCTTGTTGTGCGGCGCGGTCTAAGCCTGGCACATCTTATGGGATTCCAGCGCATCATTGCGCAGGACGACCTTAACCCCCCGATCCCAGCAATTTCGGACGCCAAGTCGATATGGCGCCACTTCGTTGACATTGACCGGTATCTAGGACTGCATCTCCGCCTACCGTTCGGCGCGGACGACTATCCACTTCCAGCAGACGCCAGCCCACATCTGGTTCATCGGTCGAAACTCAACTACCTGACAAGACAAGTGGCGGAGCTTGATCGCGATGTCTCGCCACAGGCATATTCGGCAGCGCTGGCATTGGACGAGCAGCTGGAATTTTCCATGAAGGAGATGCCCAAGGACTTCTGGGAAGTACCAAATATACCGTCGACAGCAAGGTCGCCAGAGTCTTTCGCCACACTGGAGCGACTGATGGTGCAAGTCTGGCACTTTGAGATGAAGCTATTCATCCACCTGCCTTACCTACTCAGGGCACATCTCGACAACCGATATGAGTACTCCAAGGTCACCGCGTTACAGGCCTGTCGCAACATCTTGATGAGATGGTTCGCGCTCCGCAACGCAAGCATCACGCAAGCCTGTTGTCGATTCGCCGAGCTTTCAGTCTTCATCGCCGCCGTCACACTCACCCTCGACATCGTCATCGAGCTAGGCACAAAAGACAAAGTCGAAGTAAAGAAGACCAAAGGAACAGACTTCGCGATGATATGTCGTCTCATCGGCGAAATGGAGAAACTGGCCAGCGCCAGCCCACGCGAAAGAATCGCAGCACGCAGCGCTATAGTACTCAAGAAGATACTCTCCTCACTGGACCCGAGCAAACAGCCTAGTGGCAAAGTCCGCCATACGATACCTTTCTTCGGAACAGTGGAATTGGAGTTTATGAAGTTGCCCATACGCCCGGTTTTCGATATTGATTCTGACGCGGGCAAGTTGATGAATGCTACGGCTACGGGACAGCATCTTCCAGTGTTTTCATTCATTGATAATTCGCTGTGGCCGCCGGCTGGTGAGGACGAGGATCAGTGGGATATAGTTCTGTTTGATGGGCTTGAGGATCGGGATACGCAGGGCAATTGGGTGTTCTGATTATGGTACTTGGAATATTTAGTCTGCAGAGGATTGTTCTCAGGACAGGGATACCACTCTGCTGCATACTCTTTGCTCTTTGCATGCTGCCCTGCGTATGCACTCAGTAGCGCAGAGGTCCCTGCGGCGTTTTGTCTTTGTTTTTGTTGGAATATGTTGTGGGCACGAGCGTACGGCCAATAAATTTTCGCTCAAGGGCCTACCTGGCGTACTTTGTTTGATATCCTCTTAGCGTAGCCTATGTAATATTTTTAGTTTGGTGTTGTTTCTCCTGCCATGATATGCTGAGGGTGGCGAATTGGCACAGAGCAGCGGGGTAAAGGGGTTTCAGTAGCAGTCGCACAGCAAGCGCGGATGATGTGATTATGGACGCGCACAGGCGAATGGAATTGGAGTGTCGTGTCTGCCAACAGGCAAAAGCAACGCGCACTAGTGTCGCCAGGTGATGCACCGTGTTGAGCTGGCAGAGGGCTGTCGCGGCAAGGCTGAGGGAGGGACTGCAATGTGCCGCTGGCTGATAGGCTGGTTGGCGCCGGCGTGAGGGTGAGGAGGGCCGAATGCATATCTATCAAAGTCTCAGCTTGGCACGTCAAGTTTCGCGTCTTTGAGGTGGTCGCCGGCAGCGTGAGCCGAGTAACAGTGAGGATGGTACTGCTAGTCGCACCTGGCTATCGGTGAGGCACAAAGATCGCCCGGCGACGGCAAACGGATCGCCTTCATCTTGGCCTAAGAACCCTGGCCTGCGACCGACGGCTGGCCAAGCCATCTCACACGACCATCTTCGCTTGCGCGACACGACTCAACGCGCTCCACCCGTGCATGTCGCTGCTCTCTCCTCCCCGGGCGTGATTGTGTAGACACCGTCACCGTCACCCACCACCCACGCAGCATGAGCACGATACTCCACGACGGCCACGGCGACTTCGGCGCCTGCACCACCCGCCATGGCGACAAAGCCGCGACGACGCACACCGAGACGATAGCAGTGAGCCACGCCGCCGCACCAGGCGCCGCCCTCAGCCTGTTCGAGTCCATCATCACCTCATACCCGCCCATCCTAGAGTCGCTCCTCGCCCAGATCTCCACCGTCACCCTCCTCGAACTCTACCACACGTCACGGCACTTGCGCCACTTCCTGCAGCAGTACCCCCTCGCATGGAAGACGCTCTCCTTCCGCCTGCCCCAGCCCGCCGTCGCAGTGGGCTCGCCCGGCAACGAGACGCCTGAAAACCGGGAACGCCAGTCCAAGGCCTACTCGCTGAACGCCCTCCTCATACAGACCATACTGCCAAACGGGTCACGATTGACCAGCCTGGACCTCTGCAACACGGCCGTGGCCGGCGTTTCGCTCATTGGCGACGTAGTTGGCCCGCGCAAGGACACCCTCCAGCACCTGTCGGTACGCGGCTGCAAGAACGTCTCCATCAAGTACCACATCGTGCCCTTCCTCGAACCCTACACACTCAAGGACGCACCCTGGATAAAGAAGGACCTCGCTCTGAAGAGCCTATACACCTACCGCTGTCGACACCACCGCCGGCGGCCCTATCTGCCCTCCTCCCTCATCCGGCGAGACTCCGATTCCGACCCCACCCACCAGCTCATCGAGATATGCCACCAGTTGGGGATATGGACAGATACAGCGTGGTGTCCGACTCCGGGCGGCAGGTGCAACCGGAGGAAGGACTACCATGCTGGAAGAGCAGGACCCCAGAACATGGAAGTCTGGGTACCCTTTGACCGGTTATGGCGATCGAGCAACCGCATTGGCCCGGTAGAAGGCACGACAAAGCTGGGCGAACACGATGGCAGATTGTGGGAGATTGCCGAGACAGGAGAAGATGGCGAGCCACTCGGCCCCGAAGACGGGAACTCCACCGGAGAAGGCAAACATGTCCCGGTGCACGAGCGGAGGAGCCACACTGCCTTTGTTGAAGAGGTCAAATGCGCCCAATGCAACGATCCCATCCTGGAGCGATGCGAGTCGTGCAGTGTCCGCATGCACTGCATGGGCTGCAGGAAGACGCTCTGTGCGAGCTGCGCCTTCAACAGGCCGATACCGAGGAAACGGGTCAAGACACGGCACTTCGCAAACCTGGCTTTTGGCAACAGCAGCACATTGGGCGGCACACTTGGTCACGCGTCAGGGTCTTCTGGACCACTGGAAGACCGGAGTCAAGAGGAGAAGGCCGACCAGAACCGCTTCTGGTGGGCCCCAGGCGCGAGCCGATCACCGAACCTGATGAACGAGGGTGCACAGGATGATGACGACTCTGATTCCGAAGACGGGAACAACGGTATGCCTGTACCACCTGCGAACCGCGAGCCTCCAAAACTGAACATGCATTGGTGCTGTCTTGAGCCCATCTTCTCTGGTGGTGGCGGCATTGCTGTTCTGGGTACTGGACTGGGTGGCCGAGGAGCGGATAAGATACGCGCAGCGCCTTTACCTCGCACAAAGGAGTATGAGGATCCGGACTTCAGCAACACACTTCGACCCGTGGACTACGTCCGGGAGTTGAAGAACAACGGCCTGTACGAATATGTGCTTGGGGAAGACGTTGATATCCTGTCGTACTTGAAGCAGGACTCGCTTGACCTGCAACAACAAACATGTCCGAGAGGGCTATG
This sequence comes from Alternaria novae-zelandiae, assembly GCF_023758075.1. Lineage (NCBI taxonomy): Eukaryota > Fungi > Ascomycota > Dothideomycetes > Pleosporales > Pleosporaceae > Alternaria > Alternaria novae-zelandiae. The sequence continues at coordinate 654,247 of NW_026056974.1, read as the reverse complement.
TAACGACTGCTATCGAAGCTTCAGGTGGAAAGTGTCATGTCGGGCTTGCAAGAACCCCATATGCAAGGAGCATGACTTCAGGGCGCTCAAGGTCCGCAAGTGTGGCTACCGGGACCTACATACGGAGCGGGACCATGTAAGGTCACACAACGAGCCGCCACAACGCCTCGTCATACCCGAGTTCAACCCAAATAGGGCCAGTACACCGGATCCTGAACGCACACCCACAGCATCGTCATCGCATCTAGACTTTTACTCCACAGGTGACAACGAGTCTGAGTCCTCCGAAACACCCATGTCTCAGTCGCAGATCATGGTTGCTCCCCAACACTCGTCAATCGATATGTCGACCACCACATCCTTCAATTCCATTTCAAATCCCGAGCCTTTCCAACTTGCCACCTCGCTGTCGTTTGTTCCCATTAGCTCAGGGCGTCCGCGTTCCTTCAGCGTGTCTGGCGTCCGCGGTCGACCCACAAGTGCTTGGCCGCCGAATTCGCAACGCGTTCCCATCAATCACCCTGTCACAAATCCTCTTCCCCTACCGTGCAATCCGCGGCATCCCGTTCAGTGGAGTGGTTGTGGTGCATACTTTTGCCAGTATCCGAGACCCGCAGGAGATGTCCGGCCACAGTGTCCAGCTATCCTTAAGGAATGCTCGGAGTGTGCAGTTCTTGTTTGCGATGTAAGTTGACTATCCATTTATGAGAATCACAGATTACTAACATGTCTCTAGCAATGCGCATCATCGAATCCAACTTGCACATGCACATTCTGCACTGTCAACTACCACTGCCCGACATGCACACACAAACCCAATGTTCGTGCCAAATGCCGGCTTGAGGCGGAGATCAAACAAAAGAAAGAAGAGCAACTTCGTGCCATCGCCAAGCAGAGGAAAGACAAGGAAGAGCGCGGGCAAGCAGATGAGCTGGCTGGACAGATGTTCGAGTTCTTCACAACAGTCTATGATGAGAGCACTGTCAACCCGACCATGGATGGCCCCTCATCATATGCACACGAGCTACCCATCCCGAGCCCGGACTCTATCACTGTGACAACGGAATTCGGTGTCATGGAGGAACCCGCAAACCTGACCACCATCAGTGCGTCGGGGCCTTCGCCGTACCACGCTGCCTACGATCATTCCGACGACGAAGAGAATAACGTCGAGATGACTGAAGACGTGAACGAGGAGGTGGAGGCACTTCAACAAGGACTGGCACAAATGCACCTCACCCCCGTGCCCGGCATGAGTGCCCACATACTGCATCTACCGGTAGACGTCGAGGCTGAACACGTTCAGCACGACAGCGAACAAGAACAGACTGAGGAAGTCAATGATACCGGTGCAGAAGCGGATGTCGATACCGACGAGCTCGACGCAGGTGCCGAAAGCACCTTTGTCGATGAGAGTGGCGACGACACTCTGGGCGGCGGTATTCTCACGCCTACGACTACCCTCACAGCATGAGACGCCACTCAACAACTTCGACAGTCCATCTCAAAACGCGAACGCACCGCATCGCTCATACAGCTCACTTCAACATCATCCACAACGGAGAGAAGAAATACCAAATTGCACTTTAACGGAGTAAACAAAGGCTAAGGAAACAAACTTTGTCTCTACGGAGCAAGAAAACGAATGGAGGATCTAAAGCAGGTGATACCCAACGGGAAGGAAAACATGGTTCGAAAATAGGGAAGTTTAGTTACGTCTTTACTAGGGCTTTTGCTGGTGGGGAAATGGGAGGGCATTTTATACTGGTATATTGGAATTGGGATTGGAACTGGAGTGAACTGGAGTAGGAGTAAGTTAGGTTGGTATGGTAAGGGAGGGATATCTTATGGTTCCGCATCTCGGCGTTTTTTATACTAGAGTATTGGGGTGGTTCAATAAGAGTTTTGAACGTGGGTTTCCTGCTAGAATTGGTACTTGAGCTACGCAATGTGTTTCGAGAGCAAAAAAGGTGATATTGACTTCGTCATGACAGTATCCTGTATGAAGCTTTCCAATATGTCAAAACGCAGGACATCACAACCAAAACCGCACAACTTGGTATACATAATCATCATATCATTTATTGATCAACAATCACATCCCTACTCCTTCTTACTCAACAACACCTCCTTAACCACCTCAATAACCTGCTTAAACGCATCCTTAGGCGCAGCAACAACACCCTTATTCTCCCTAAGCGTCCTACCCAGACCAAAGTTAAGCGGCTTGCCATAAGCATCACTAACCTCACCACCCGCCTCCTGCACCAACACTACACCAGCCGCGTGATCCCAAATCTTCTCCTGGTACGTCTTGCTCACAGGTAGTCTGAGGTAAAGATCCCCCGCTCCACGCGCAATGGAACAGTATTTGGCTTGCGAATCCATGCGTACGGAGGGCTTGGTAATGCCTAGCTTGGATGCGATGGCTGCGTTGTCGCCTTGGGAGGAGTGGCCTGCTTCTACGGATTCGCAGAAGGTGGCTTGGGTGACGTCGGAGAGGGGTTTCATTTGGATGGGGTTGGCTTGGGTGAGGGCGCCGGAGCTGAGGGGGCGGCTTGTAGCGCCCTGGCCTTTTACGGCGCCGAAGAGCACGCCTTTGCCTTCTTTGTCGTCGGCGTCTTGTCCGGTGGTTGTGGTGAGCGGGGCTTGGTCGTCGACGGGGAGGTTGGGGCACCCGATTACGCCGACGGTGGGGACGCCGTCTACGAGGAGACCAAGACAGACTGCGTATTGTCCACCGCGGAGGAAACCTTTTGTGCCGTCGATGGGGTCGAGAGCCCAGATCCGGCCTTTGTTTCCGCCCTCGCTGTTTCCTTGGTCGAGTGCTGCGAGCATGGCGTCTGCGCTCTTGATGGGTCCGCCGATCTTTTCCTCTGCGCTGCTGTCGGAGAGCTTCGCGGCTTGTACGAGGTCCCAGACGAGGTCGCGGAGCGAGTCGTTGTTGCGGAGGTCATTGGCATCCTCCTCGCCGACGACTTCGTCTTCGGGGAAGGCGTGCTTTATCGATGCGATGATGAGGGCTTGTGCGCCGAAGTCGCCGATTGTGACGGGCGAGGAGTCGCTCTTGGAGAGTGTGCCTTTGGAGTGGCTCGAGTAGACGGACTTTGTGAGGATGGAAGCGCGTTGGACGGCGAGGAGAGCAATCTCCAGTTCCTTTTCGTAGGCCATGGTGTGTATGCTTCGGTTTGCGTTCGTGTGTAAGGGTACGTGCTGTGAGGTATGAAGTGCGGCGGACGGGTAGAAGTGGTGTTTCAATTGAGAAAGACGAGCAAGACTGCGAGAGAACAGCGATGGATTGATAAGTGAGATAGCCAGGATGACGAGTGCGAGCAGGAAGAATCTTGATGGCGCAATTTGGGTGGGCATTGAACGCTAACACTAACAATCTTCAGCCCCTCCTTGTCGCTTTGGTGGGGGGCTGCACCGAGGTGGGTGGACGCGACGCAGCCCGCTGGCGCTGGCCTTGGCGCTGCGGGCGGAGGTTACTGCATGGGGAATCGGGTCGCCGCCATGGCAACAACACTCTCATCAACGGCTTTCAACTGCTGTTAGTGCACAGACATTCGAGATTGCGGTCTCTTCTGGTGAAGTGGAGCTTTTATCATATCTTTTCGACTGCGACTGATCGATGCTGAGTGAATAGACGGACCTGGCATTCGACTCAACTGGACGTAAACAAAGATCGACACACGACTCTACGACGCGCGCATCCCAATAATCACACCCGAACGATCCGCCTTTCCACCCGAATCATCGCGAACTCTTTCACTCCGGCACCATGACTTCAATAGAGCAGCAGCCTGCGCTTGCGACCACGAAGCGCAAGTTTCACAAGCTCCTCGATAACCTCACCGCAAGCAACTCGACGACTTCTCTCGCGAGCACCCTCCAAGAATCAAATGCATCGACCGCGTCGCTCTCCGCGCTTTCGGAACCAGACAGCCCTGAACATCCGAACAAGCGTCCGCGCAGCGCGAACCTGAGCATGGAGCGCCAGAGAGGCATATCGGAGGGACAGGAGCGCATACGGCAGCTCAAGGAACAGCTTATGACGCCGCGGAGGGAAAAGACAATCAAGGTCGTGGGTAAGACTGTAGTCACACCGAAAGCCTCGACACCGCGCAAAGCACCAAACTTCCAGCCATACAGTCAAGAGCATTTCCTCGAGCGACTGAAGACGTTTGCAGACGTAAGGAAGTGGACGACCAAGCCAGATGCGATCAACGAGGTCGAGTGGGCGAAGCGGGGCTGGAGTTGCGATATCTGGAACACAGTGGCCTGCAAGGGTGGATGCGAGAACCGTGTTGCGGTCAAGCTGAGGCCGAAGCGGAAAGATGCGAACGGGAAGGATCTGGAGATGAGCGAGGACCTGGCGTTCGATATCGACAACGCTCTGATTGAGCGATACAAAGATCTCATTGTGGAGGGACATTCAGATGACTGCCTGTGGAGGAAGCGAGGGTGTCAAGGTATGAGGATACGCACAGTAGGAGCGGTAACACAACTAACAATCGAAACAGAAGATATCTACCACATCCCCATCGCATCACGCACCAAGAGCTCAGCAGAACTCCTCGATCGATACCGCTTCCTCAAAGCCATAGCCACCGACCTCCCCCTCCTCGAACACATCACCTACCCCGACCCACCCATCCAGCAAATCCTCGCCCGCATCCCCTCCTCGTTCTTCACATCCACCGGCACCCAACCCCCGCTCTCCCCCAGCGACACCGTAGCCTTCGTCTTCGCCCTCTTCGGCTGGACCGGCGTCTCCGAATCGCGCATCTCCCTCGCAGTATGCAACCACTGTTTCCAGCGCCTGGGTCTGTGGCTCTCCTCCGCCACGCGCCTCACAGAGATGAGCAAGAAACTAGACGTACCCATCGAGAGCCTCCGGCTAAACCTCCTGGAGTCCCACCGCGAACATTGCCCCTGGAAGAACGCCGACGTCCAAGCCAACGAAAAAGACAGCCCCATAGCCAACATGCCCGCCTGGCAAACCCTCCAATTCATGCTCCTCGGTCGGCACAAAGACATCGCCGCTCCCTCTGGCTCTGGCATGCAGACCCCGTCTAAACAAACACCACGCAAATCGCACCAGCAACACGCCCGGAACAACGATAGCGTGGACATTGGCAGTGAGCTCGAGTACCCGCGCGGCAGTTTCGATAGCGTCGAGCGACCCAAAGATGTGGATGAGGATGAAGACGGCGGTCTGAGGGAGAAGTGGAGTAAACTCAAGGCGAAACTGAAGCGGAGTGCGAGTAAGAAGAGCTTGAAGAGTATGAAGAGTGGGAAGAGTGTTAAGAGCGGGAAGAGTGTGGCGACGAAAGCGGGGGATAAGGAGAAGGAGAAGTCTTAGGTGGGCTTCTTGAGGAGGGGGTATCGGTTTGTGTGAGAGTCTGTGTGTGGTTTGTTCTTGTTTCGATTTTTTTGAGCGCGGGTTTATGATGGGGAAGGGAAGGGGAGTTTAGAGCATATTTTTGTAGTTTTATTGGTATACCCCTTGTAATACACGTTGTTGGAGCTCATGATCAAAGAGGCGATGAAGATGTTGAATGATTGCATCATGACATTCATACATAGATATGCGTGATAGAGTAAGAAGCTAAGCTCCAGATGGTAACTAAAGAAGATAAAACGCCAACCCAAATGCAAACTAGATGATGAACCCAAGACAAAATGCCCGAATAAGGACTTTTACGTTGTGAAGAGGTGACGACGCCTAAGCATCGCCCTCCATCTTCACATCGTCGTCTTCGACTTCAACCTCCATAGCGCCCTCTTCCTCCTAGTCGACCATGGCATCGGTAAATTGCAAATCGTCACTAACATCCCCCTCATCCTTCACCTTGGCATCGTCCTCGCCTGCCTCTTCAGCATCACGAGCTTGCTGCTCCGCCTTGGCCTTGTCGGCAACGTGGTTGATGATCTCGGTGTCCTTCTCGTTGAACAACCTAAGCAGCATGGCCTTGCGGTCATCCTTGTCGACCATGAGATTGGCACTGCCAGGATGTCTCCAGAGAGGGAGTACCATGCGGAATGGAATGCCCTTCTCGTCGTCTTTCTCGACGCGAATGAAGCAGCAGCCGACGTCCATCTGCTGAAGCTGCGAGCCGACTTCGCCGAGGCCGGTGTCGCCCTCTTTGGGTAGCTTGGGGAACATCTCGCGGATGAGCTGGTGAAGGGTTTCCTTCTTCTCTAGCTTGACTATGCGCTTTCTTGCCCATGGCTCGAGGATACGGATACCCTCGTTTTGTAACCTCCATGGCGCTTGCGTGCGGTCCTGGTCCTTGATCTTGTGCGCGACGAACATGACGACACCGCAATGTATGAACTTCATGCCGCGGTCTTTGTTGAGTGTAAGGATGGTCCTGGCTAGATCGGAAGTGTAGTAGATCTTGTTGAGGGAGAGACCCTCCTTGTTCTTGACCATGAAACGGTCGCGCGGGAAGCGATCGTCGATGCCAAAGAAGTTCATGATGGAGGCGATGGTTGCATCGTCAGAGGGGAGGTATTCAAAGTACTCCTTGGCTTGCGACTGGTTCTCAGGCTTCAAGCGGGCAGCTGAGCCGTTGGTGGCAGGCTTTGCGTCTGGTGTTTGAGCTGCCTCGGCGACTGTGTCTTCGGTCTTGGCTTTCTTGGGAGCTTCAGTGTCTTCATCCTCTTCTAGCTTGCGCTTCAGGGGAGCCGCCTCAGAGGTCTCATCTGCAGACTCTGTCTTGGTAGCGTCGGCTTCAATCACGTTCTCAGCAGGAGTGGGGATCGATGAGTCGGTGGTCGTGTCGGCATTGGCATGCGACCTCTGGGCCTTGGCCAAGTTCTCTGGGTTCTGTACCTGCGCAATCTTGATGTCATCCACCTTCTCAAGGATGGCGATGAAGAAACCGCCAGTATCTTGCAAGTGTGGGTAAACACGAATGCAGTTTTCAAGAGGGATGCGCTCTTCCTCGGACTTCGGTACAGGGGGGAAGCATCCGGGAGTGACCTTGGTGGAGAATTGACGTTCGGGCTCTTCGGCCTCGTACTTTGCTCTCGCTTTCTGGTAGGCTTCCCAGTTGGTGAACATGTGAGCGGTCTTCTCTCCTCCGGCAGTGACTGACGATGTGTCGAGCACCTTCCACACGTTGAGACCGGGCTTTCGCTTGAGGTTTGGCAGGTGGTCTGAGCAGTCCACGAGTCGGACCTTGGAGTTTCCACCGCAAGCCTCGATGGCTGCTGCGACGACAGCCTCGTTCTCCACGGGGTTCAAACTGCAAGTTGAGTACACCATGCGGCCACCCTTCTTCAGCATCTGAAGACCTCGGAACAGAATGCGTAGCTGGAGTCCGTGAAGACCAAGACCATCCTTAGGCGTCCACTTCTGCCATACGTTCGGGTTCTTGCGGGCTGTTCCGTCACCGGAGCAAGGCACATCAGCCAAGATCCTGTCGTACTTCAGGTATTGTTTCCTCTGGCCATCGCTGGGTAGTTCGATCGAAGGGAAAATGGAGGCGTCGTGTTGGGTAACGATAAGGTTGGGGAAGTTGAGGCGCTTCACCTGGTGGACCAACATGCCGGCGCGCTTGTAGTCGGAGTCGTTCGCGATAAGGAGACCTGTTGAGCGCCCGTCGTCGCTGTAGTCACCGTCTTGACTAAGGTCGACCGACTCGCCGTTCGCTACCCGCTGTACGCGTTCTTCCTCATCGCCGTGAATCATCTCAGCCAATTGTGCCGACTTGCTTCCCGGTGCTGCGCACATGTCGAGGACTACCATGCCTGGCTTGACGTCGAGAAAGTGTGGCGGTATCATACTGACAACTTCCTGTCTGCTGATGTTTCCGGACGCAGCTTCGGCGACAAGGAACTTCTGGAAGTCGGCAAAGGGCGCATGTCGTCGAATGACCTTCTTGTGCGTCTTCATGTGCCAAACGAGCTCATCGGGGAAGGCCTGGACTGCCTCGGGAGGCGAAACGGGCTTGCCTTCGAACTGCTTGGATGCGATCGCCGGGATGTAGCGCTGCTTGAAGATTTCGCGCACTGCGAGGGCATCGGACTTGGTGCCAGTGAAGCGGAAACTGTTTGGCAGGTCGGTCTGGAGAGCCTTCCACATCTCCTCGAACTCTGCTTCTTCCAAGAATCCTCCCATGCGATAGTAGCTCTCGAAGAGCTCATTCTTGCGCTCAATGGTGGACCATGGCTCTGAGCGAGTATCACGTCCTCCACCACCGCCGCCGCCGCCGCGACCTTTACCCTTGCCGCGAAATGGTTTGCGACCACCGCCCTATGGAAGTCAGTGGGCGTTGTCTATGTGTGGCGCATGCTGTATCTACTCACGCGACCGCCGCCTCGTGCCATTGCTGCGAGTAGGTATAGGTAAAAAGCTGAATTTGCAAACTGCCGCAGCTGTCGCAAGTTGGTAGCTCTCAGGAAAATGTCGATAGCTTCGAGAGGCGGGCCAATAGAGCGGGGCATTAGCGCTGCACTCGATCTTGGCGGCCACACTAGCGCCCGCACATGAATTTCGAACTGGGCTACCGAACTTTCTTCCTCCAGCTTCCGACAACAACAAGGATACTAACCACCAGCAAAATGGCCCGCTCATCGTGAGTATACCGCGCTCAATTCACCGCAACTCAGCTAACAAACCCAGCGTCCCCACCCAGAATGACATCGCTGTCCCCGAGTCGGTGCTCAAGAAGCAGAAGGCCCACCAGAAGACCAGCGACTCCCAGGCCGCTGACTTGAAGAAGAAGCGTGAGGTATAACAGTCTCCCAGAACCTGCGCAAGCAGATAGGAGTTCCACAGTTGGCTAAGATTTCTTAGGCCAGCAAGCAAAAGCGCGAGGTCATCAAGGAGCGCGCCGCCAAGTACACCCAGGAGTACGCAAAGGCCCAGCGCGATGTCATCGAGGCCAAGCGTGCCGCGAAGCGTGACAACTCTCTCTTCGTCCCCGCCGAGTCCCGCCTCGCCTTCGTTGTCCGTATCAAGGGGTATGTTGCAGTTTTCCATATCTGCAAAATCTTTCACTAACCCGTGCAGTATCAACAAGATCGACCCCAAGAAGCGCAAGACCCTCCAGCTCCTCCGTCTTCTCCAGATCAACAACGGTGTCTTCGTCAAGCTCACCAAGGCCACCAGCGAGATGCTGAAGATCGTCGAGCCTTTCGTCGCCTACGGATACCCCAACTTGAAGACTGTCCGCGAGCTTGTCTACAAGCGCGGTTACGGAAAGGTCAACAAGCAGCGTCTGCCGATCACCGACAACGAGCTCATCGAGGCCAACCTCGGCAAGTTCGGTATCACCTGCATTGAGGACATCATCCACGAGATCTACACCGTCGGCCCCAACTTCAAGGCCGTCTCCAACTTCCTCTGGCCCTTCAAGCTCTCTTCCCCCACTGGCGGTTTCCGCACCCGCAAGTTCAAGCACTTCATCGAGGGTGGTGACCTTGGTAACCGCGAGGAGTTCATCAACCAGCTCGTCAGGCAGATGAACTAGGCTGTTGTGCTTTTTGTTCAATGGGTGGAGTAAACGGTTAGCTTCAAAACGATACCATGAAGATCACGACTACTGGTCGCCCACTCCTCGACGGAGGATGGAGGGCAGGCCGAGCCACATGCTCTGGTTAGCTTAGACAAGTCTTCTGCACATCAGCTGAAGGAAGAATTCAAAAAGTTCATTCCAAAGAAGTCCAATCCATCTTTGTTTGATTGTATTGTGTCGATGTTGATGTTTGTCACTAACAACTTCTGACTCGATGACTCAATAGCTCATATCGAACCCATCATCTTTTTCTGCCTCGTTCAAATCTTCCTGACTCCGGCTCTTTAAATGCCAGAGCTCCCGTAAACGACTCAGACTTAAACGTTCGACCCGCCATTCTGGTGCACTTCGTTGCTGTATCTCAGCTTTTTGTCGTGAGAGGACTCGTGCCAGTGAGAAGGGGGAGGGTCCGTAATGGACGATCATGTAGAGACACATGTTTGTTTTGGGAAACGCGTTGGGCTGGGGAGGACGGCGAAGCGGGTTTTGTAGCGTTTTGCGCTGGGGTGAATGTGGTGCTTGTATGTGATGGGGTTGGATTTGGATTTGGGTTTGGATTTGGTAGTGACGTGATAGTCAAAGAGACAGTAATGACAAAACGGTGTAAACGAGAATCATGGATCAACGTAAATTTCAAATAGAGTGAAGTCGTGCATGTGGTAGTAAGCAGTGGAGTGATGCCCATGCAGCCATAGAAGTCTACGTGGTAAAACGGATATGACTCAAACACGCCCTTACGAGTTATGACCTTACACTTCCTAAATCCAGCTCAACATACATCAAACCTTGGGATGTTTCCCAGATGCGATGATGGGACGGTATCTGGGCATGGTGTGGCATGACTGCGAACGGAGACGGCATGTAAGGGATGCGGAAGAAACATCAAGGGATGCGAAAGGAAGGGAGCAGAAAAGAACAAAGACCCGACTAAAAGGTTTCTTTGAAACGGGTAGGCGGGTTGTTTTGGAAAGCTGCAAGCATCTTTGTGGAGAGGGTGTGGTTCCGATTGAGCGCCGTTGTGGTGGGTGGAAGGAGTAGTATGTGTGTGTGGAAGAACGGGAGTGGAGAAGAGCAGCAGGAATGAAGTCGCAGGGGCGTGGATGATCATGGGAGAGAAGAGAACGTTGTAGTAATGTGTATGGAGTCTCAAGTATTCCTAGGGTAGAAGTATGATACCCGCACCTTTCGGTGTGGTGAGAGTCTTTCGGTTCTCTGGTGGGCGCGCATGTCAACATTGAAAACGCTCAGATCACCACGAACGTTTTGACATTAACATGAACATGAACACAGTGGCTGACAACCCGAAATGTTTTATGGATTGAAAACATCTATCATACAGCCATCCATAACCTCGTCGCCATTCTTCTCATAACGGCGTCATGGCGCCTGTCGGAGACCGCCGCCTTCCGGCTTATCCAGCCTTGCCCCCACGTCCGCGACTGTGCCGCAGAAGTACAGAAGGGCGGGTAAGAACAATACCCGGTATCATTTTACTCGATACCATCAAGTACAGTAAGCCGACGGGCAATATTATTCCCGGCTCTTACATCGAGGCTGAGAGGAGCCGGTTCTCGGAACACCAACACCAAACTCTACATCCCAGTCCCGCCTGTGCCTCCCGGACCAAAGAAAAACCCGTCAAAGAGATCCAAGCCGTTGCCCTGTTAGTCATTGTCAGCACGTGTACTTCTATCCGTAGCAAATAGTAGCGACAGTGAGGGGGGGAACTTACATCACTCCAATCATGTGTCCCGTCACCAAAACCCATTCCAAAGCCTATGCCTACATCTTGCAGCCCACCACTTCCTGCATCAGCACCATTACCGCTTGCGCCCTGCACGGGGAAACTGTCTAGGAAATCTAGATCAGAGAACCCCAGATCAGGGTAGCTGGACGTGATGTTCTGTGAGAAATTGTTGTAGGGGACCTGATTGCTGATTTGGTAGGGCGATGGCATCGATGGATTAGTAGGCGGAGACGTAGAAAAGGTATTTTGCTGGTTCGGACTAGTCATGTTTGAACTTTGAGCAAAGAAGTTGTTTTGTTGCTGCTGTTGTTGGTGGTGGGGTGTGCGCAGTTGGGGAGAGATCTTTAGATCCGCTGTGAAGGGCTGCATTTGAGTCTCGGATTTCATGGGTGGGGGAGGGGGTCTCATGGCGTTGACTTGGTTGCTTACGCGACTGAATGACCGTTTGTCGGTTTCGTCGTCAGAGAAGAGGTCTTTGAGGTTCATGTCGAAGCGTGGCATGGGTCGACGCTGCTGCTGTTGTTGCTGTTGGCCAAAGAAGTTGGCTGTGTTTCTTGGTGCGTAACCTTGCATGTCGGTGTCTGACCTAACGTCTGCATCGGTTGCAGATGTGTATGCAGTATTCGGTGAGGTTTGTGTAGGGTACTGCTGTGCTTGCGGAAGTGACCGCAGAGCTTGCGGCCCGAAGCCGGTGGTGGACATGCACATCTGAATGGTGGCTTTGCTCATCCGATCGAATGCATCGCGGCATGCTTCTGCGGGCGGGCATTTGTCGATTAGGTCACCCAGCACGGATGTCGCGGCAAGGACGGTGAAGTCGACGTCGTCAAGAGACTGCATTGGTTAGACATGAATGTTACACCAACAAAATGTATCCACAGTAGTACGGAAGTTCGGACCGACTTACCAATAAACTGCGTACATGAACGCTGTGCCACACTGCGTAGAGGAAGGATATACCTGCAAATGTCAGCACTGTGGGTACCGGTGAAAATGATGAAGCTTACCAGCCATGAAGAGATGATGTGTCGCCAAAAAGGTGTAATTGACAAGATGGACGCGGTGCAACTGTCGATACAACTTCAAAACCTTCTGACCGGCTTCGGCTACCTTGAGGAAAACGAGATCTTCGTCTTCGCGCTCCTCAAGATTGCTCATGGAAGGACTGCCCATATCTGAGCCGGTATTGCCCAGTTCTTCCTGCAGACCAGAGGGCACGACAAGGCTCTGTCGGTACAGCATAATCAATGCTTGCCAGTAGTTGAGCTCGAGGAATAGTGGCGAGAACTGCACGCCAGCATCGAGTTGCGTCGGTGCCGAGTCTTTCCATTCCAGTAACCGTCTGTCGATATCTACGCGCCACGCGCGGAACGACTCAAAATTGATCAGGAATGGCGACGGCAGCTTGGTATGCATGAACTCATTGCTCTGATTGGCACCACTCGCTCTTGCCTGCTGTGCCTGCCGATGTTGTAGGACTTGCAGAATTTCAGACTGCAGTAGTCTCAACCGGAAGTAATGGTGGGCCACAATCTTGTATGTCGGCTTCTCTTGATGCACTGGCGGGTCCAGGAATCCTTCCTTGGTAATATAGCGATCATCGAGGAGCGAGGGGAATTCGGTAGTCACAATCTGGTCCGTGATACCCTATGCAGCTGTTAGTCACGCATCGAATTTTGAGAGCACGAGACCATGGTGAACAGTCGGTGTCGAACATCCCGATCCTCGACATGTCCCCTGGTGAAGACTGCCGCACATGCATGCGGGATCGTGACATAACCGACATAATCGGTAGTACCATACGAAAATGAAGACCCAGGAAAGTACTTACGAAAGGTCTGCCAACACACGTGCTGACCAGTCTGTCCAACGAGTAGACGCACCACCACAAGCGTCTCCGTAGGTCTCTGACCCACTGTCTGCGGCCCCTCTCCTTTGCATCTATTTTCGAAGGGTTCCCGCCGCTGGCAGCCGTCGTGTTCCCGTTACCCTCAGTTTTGAAGGCCGCGGTTCCAGCAGACTGGTCTTCCGCACCCGCCCCGTCGATACCCACGCCATCCTCGTAATGCAACCCTAGGTCCACCCCAAGACGGACAGCAACGCCCACAATGTACCACAGCCCAGGGGCAACAGGTCTCAGCAGCGCAAAGCCCGCGAGCAGTAGCACAGCTTGCAGCTCCTCCAGGCCACCGCCGAAGCCGTCGGGACGGTCCGCTGCGGGAGAGGAACCCAGGAAATTCTCTAGGTGCACAATGGCGGATGCGTGGTACTCCTCGGGCTGGTGCTGGTGGCCTGCAAGTCGCCGCTTCTTGCTGCTCGGTGGTGATGACCGTGATTTTGTTGGCGAGCGCCCGTGATCCGACGTCGGCGAGCCCTCAGAGTCGGAACTGCCTAGGATGATGCCAGCGCCTATGGCAAACACGATATTGAGCATGTACGACTCTCGTGATGTGCGGTGCCGTTCACCGGAAGCGTACACACGCTCAAACATTTCCATAAACTCGCCCCGATGCAGGATGGGGATTTGTGGGTTTGCGTGCTCAAAGTACAGCTCAACAAGCCGCGACCCGAGCTCTCGGTCTGGGAAGGGCGCCTGCCGTATGGTAGGTTTGGTTTGCAGGCCAAAGAAGGAGTCGCGCATCGAGGTGCCGCTGTCCACGACATTGCTCGTTACTTTGGCGCCCCGATTGCTGCCGCGCTCAGAGGAGGAGCCTGATACCGAGCTCTTGACGGCAGCAAACACGACGCGGGCAAAGGATATGCCGGATGTTGAGCCCAAATATCGCGGGTCACTGGCGCCCTGCACCGAGACCATTCCGATGTTGGACACGAGCTTGGTCAGCTTCTCGCGATCGTACTTGTCGCTCTCCTCCTTGGCCTGAGCCGCCGAGGGTTTGGTATTGCCATTGCGCGGCGGCGGCGCGGCGGATATGGGTCGTGGTGTGGCGGCGCCATTGGAGGCAAAGGCCGGGTTGAAGTCGTCGGGATCTTGGAAGGGGATCGAGTTGTCGCGCAGGAGCGACTCGAGGTAGGCGATTCTGGTCTCGCAGTAGAATACATAGCTGTAGCGCTCGTCAGTCGTAGCCGAGGCGACTGCCCATAGCTCCCCTCGTAAGTGCGTACCTGCGCGGAATCTCACGCTTGGTGATGGGGTCGTAGCCGACGCACTTGACGCCGGCCTTGTCGCAGGAGGCGCACGAGGGCAGGCGCTGGTCGCAGCGGTTCTTGCGCAGCCGGCAGCGGTTGCAGGCGCTCACATTGCGGAAGGAGCTCGACGACGACGAGGCAGGCGCGGCGGGCGAGGCAGGCTTCACCGTCGACGGGGACGAGTCTGCGGGCGAGGGCCGGTCGCCGTCATGAGACGCCTCGTCCAAGGAGCGCTTGAGGCCGCTCATCAGGGCGCATGGCAAGAAAGTCCGCAGGGTTCGGGCTAGTGAAGCTCGCGCACGTCTGGCGTCTATTCTCCGAGCTCTCGCTGAACGGGCGGGCAGCTTTCTTGCTCCCCCGCACTCTGGATCAGGACGTCAGCAACAGCGACCACTGCGGGCGGCGTGGATAGGGCTGCGGATTGCGATGGCACGGGAAAGATGTCTGCCATTCTCCCAGCGGGACGCGGTAGTCGTCGCTTGAGAGTGGATGGCTAGCTGGTCGGCTACGGGCCTTATCTCTCCAGCGGAAGATAGGCGTGGGCGGAGTGTGGGTGCGGCTGCACGTCATGCTCGCCATGTGGGTAGACGTCTACTTTGCCATGTGCTATGGGGTGCGTCCAGCATCAATCTGTTCAAGATGCCATCGTCCTCCTCTCACAATTATGTCATCGCCCAGTTACACATCCGTCCACAGGTCGACATGGCTGTGGTGCTGATTGCAAGGCTGAGCAAGCCCTCGTAGCATTACTAAACTGCCTCGGCCTCGGTAAGCCGACGTCGCGATCCTTCAACACCAAGGGACCACAAAAGGAAGCCGTTACTTTCGTCACCGCGCGCATACATCTGCCGTCCATGACCTCGTGATACCGTTTCATGGTCGAAGCAGCCATGCAAGGCGTCCGGTATCCGCATGTTGGCGGTCACTGACTCGCGATCCCCGTTGCTCCACCACGTGCATGAAGCACACCGATCCAAGCACGTGTAGAAGGCAAAAGGAAGCATCCGTAACGTGCAAGGGACCACTTCGACAATGCAAATTCCCCACTACACCTGTTTTGCGCCCTCCGCTTAACCTTCAAGACAGACGCATTGAACTCACCGCTGGAGGCCTGTCACGACTCAGATCCAGCTAATGCACTCTTCACGACGTACATGGCAAAACAAAGGTCTGCGGTTTGAGAAATCATCCAAGTCATGAATTGGTGCTCGAGCACGCTAATCTAACATACAGTGTAGCAAAGAAAACTAATAACTACTGGGGTATTCTGTTCTTGAGACAAACGCCGGCTCGGGGATGACCATTGCTGGTCTCCAATACAATCGAGCTTTCCTTTCTAATAATATTGACCCAAAAAATGCCGCCCTGATAAATGATGTCGCTAAATTGCACCCATAATGATGCGCCGCGCGGGAGATGTAACCCTCATCTCTGCCGCGATAAAAAATGTCTCTATAATCCGAAATTATGATGTGAAAGGAAGGGTCGCTACCAGCGCGTCGACGCCCTGCAGAGGGCTTGCGCCGCATCATGCATGTCGAGGGGCGTCGTTACTGTTTTAGTCGTGATTGCGTGAATCTATTTGGAGAGGACGATCTCGATGTCGTCCGGAGTAAGAGTGATGACGGACTCCGCATCAGAGTCAGAGTCGATGAAGGACTCCTCGTCCTGTGCAGCGAAGCTGGATCGCTTCGTCTCTGTGAGGGCAAAACCGGGGAGCCATCCGAGGAGAGCGACGGCGGCGATAGCCCACCACGCAAGACCAGACATGTGGAGCGTGGTACCAAGGCTGTCAACAGCACCCGAGATGGTGGGACCGAAGCCGCGAGAGATACTGGCAGAAGACATGGCAACGCCGTTCAGCGTGCCGAGAACCTTCTTGGAAGGGGATGAGTTTGCGAGGATGATAGCCAGGGACGGGTAGGAGAGCGATTGGAAGGTGACCTTGGCCATGAGCAGAACCGCAAGTCCAGGGATGCGCAAGTTTTCGGGAAGGATAGCCAGGTAAGGAGCAAGGAGGTACAGGATCGGATAGCAAGCTAGAGTGATCCAGAAAGTGCGAAGGCTGCCGAGCCTCTTGCTGACCCAAGGGAAAAGGATGACCTGTGCGAACATCTGGAGGAAACCTTGCACTGCGAGGAACGCGCCAGTCGTTTGAGTGGACCATCCGAAACCACCCTCAAAGCGGAAGGGAAGATGTTGGCTTCCCTCGGTTGGCACATGCTTGGACATGAGAATAGGTAGAAGCTGCTCGAGAGAGATGGTGTGGAAAGCAAGAACACCATAGCACACTACATTCAGGCACACTTGCTTGGTGAATGCTTGTCGGAAAGTCGGCGCTGGCTCGAACTGCTTGTCCAACTCAAATTCCGGGACCTCTGAAATGGAAGTTCGTGTGCTGCAGAGAGTAGGCGAAGTGTCGGTGCTGCGGTAGGCCTGGACGTCGTGGTCGTGGTCGCTCAACATCGAGCGCATCTCGTCAAGCGAAGCATCCTTGTCGTCAAATCTCGCATCTGCGTCGCGCTTCCACAGCTTCTGGAGAAGCCATTGCCCCGCTTCACGGCCTCGATCCTGGTCGTATTTGCGATCCTCGTGGGTCTCTTCCAAGAACAAAATACCGACAGTCAGGCCGAGAACGACAAAGCCGGTGCAGACCAAGTTTGGAAGAAGGAACGGGTACGTTTCGAAGATGGTGTCCTGGAAAAACGGCATTACGTTAGCGGGACGAGCGAGCAAGCCGCCAAGCGCTCCGCCAATGATGGTGCTACAAAAAGCGGTCAGCGTGTGGACGAGTCGGGCTGCTAGGAAATATCTTACCCAAGGCACCAGACAAACGGCATGATGGAATAAGCGCGCGCTATGCAAAGTCAGTCGTGCGCGGCGTATAATTAGAGTTATGGCAAAACTCACGCTGATGTCGCTCGTCCGTAACAAGCTCTGCAACAGTGGTCTGGAGAACGCCGATGTTCCTGCATATTCGGTTAGCGAGGCTCAGACGCTAGATCGAACTATGACCTCACCCGTTAAGCAAACCCCCGAGAGCCCGCGCAATCAACGCCATTGGTAGGCTCTGGGAAAAGCCGAAGAGCAACATGCTCAGCCCCGTACCAAAAAGACCTCCAAGTAGGACCTTCTTCCGTCCTACCCGATCACTGAGTCGGCCCCAGAAAATGCCACTGATGCATTCCATGAATGCGAACGAGGAGGTGACCATGCCCGTGTACATGGAAATTTGGGCGGTGGAATGTCCGGTCATGAATGATTCGACCATGAAGTATGCGTAGGGAAATATCGACATGAATGCGATTGGTTCGCATATCCGGCACAACGCTACCATCGTTAGCGACTGTCGTGTGTTGCTACATCATGGCATGCTGCTCACCAAGTACGGCCATCTGTCGGGTTGGGAAAGGTGTTATATCGCTGCCCGCGGCAGCTGCCACGCCATACCGAGCCATGTTGATAGTATCGAAGTCGAATGTAAGGTGGTGTGCAGGTGTAGAGGTCGAGGTCGTCGAAGAAGAATGTCAAATACTATGACAGCAGGTGGTGAATGTCAAAGTGAAGTGGGAGTCGGCTGTGACAAATAAGACATGTGCGAGTTTGCGACAGATTAGTACCTCCAGGGCTCAGAGGTCAGAGTCAGTTTGCAAAGGACGCGAGCGTCACAAGGTATATAAGGAGCAGCAAGATTTAAGTGGCGTCCTCAAAACGGATAGACCGCTGGGATGAGCAAGGATTGTGGCGGCGGGGAAGAAACGGAGAACAAGCGGTGATGGCAGTGGGTATGGATACGTAGTGTGGGCGGATAGGGACAGCGGAGGGACCAGCGAATGTAAAATGAGTAGCGGATCCGTGATGCCATCGTTGCTACGAAACAGCCCACCGTCTGTCGATAAGCGACCGGAAAATGCAGTGCTGGCAGCCGAGCTGTACCTAGCTCTGTTTTTTGTGACTCCATGTCACCGGACGGGCTCTGTGAGTCTGTGTGAGCATGCGAGAGCGAATGCAGCCCCCTGAAAGTGGGCCAGGGCTGGGCTGGGGAAGCTTTCTGCTCATCGAACAAACCGGTCCGGGTTGGACGGAATCCACGACATTGGACGAGCTAGAAGGAACCGAGTAAGGCGGACCAGGGAGAGTTGCAAGAGCGTTGGACGTGGCTCGTAAGAGGAACAGGATCAACAGAGCAACCCGACTCCCCGGGACCCAAATCCTCGGCGCTAGAGATGCCCGCATGCCTCTACCGACATTCACAGGCACTAGCGCCCTGAGTCGCGCCACAGCAGGGGAGACCCTGTCGCTCTGTGAACGACATGGCAACATGCCGGCGACTTGCGGCTTGCTTTCCTTCCCTAAACGGACACAGCGGCCCAGAGGCCGATGCCCCGCCAGCAAATAGGACGTCGTGCCGCCAATGGTGTAGAACACAAGGCGATGCTAATTTTCGCAGCGCCCAGTTCAGGGGCACCAGGACACCAAGCCGCGGTCAGACTTTTGACGTGAGGCGAGTCAGAAGATTCGCCGCAGAATTTCGAGAAGCAGCTTGGGCCATGCAGCTGGGGCCCTCGTTGTCATTGATGATGAGCGTCTGTCATGGCATCATACCTTGCTGCTTGATTGCTCCGACAAACCCCCAAAAAATAGCGGTGTACTCCATGCCTATTCGGCAGATGCACACCAACCGGTCACGCGGCAATGCGCATTAGACAACGTCGCTTTGTTGCAATGCCTGGCGATCCGGATGGTCGTCAGCGCCACAAGGCACGAGTCGCGGCGCTTGAATGGCCGAGGAGGACGACGCAGCGCGTTTCGTATCCCTCAGATCGCAACCTGGCACTAGGCGTGCGGCGATTTCATTTGCTGCCCCAGGTATCATCTCTCTGCCCCCCTGTCCGGTCAGCGTGGTTTCGAAGCTTCCCACGCCTGCGCATTGGGCCCAACCGGGTCGCAGGACGTGGCTTGCTGCTTGCATCTGTCATTGCTGGTCACACATCGTGATTGCATTCTCATCAGTCATCAAGGCATCATAACCCTAGGACCCCCATCAGCTGACGAGGCTCTGCGCCCTTCTGCGGCGACGTAGCATCTGTACTGCTGCCCATTTCAGACCGCTTGATTAGGTTTTGCCAGCACTCCCATTTCCGGTGGGCCCCGGACATGCTTCCGTCATGTGCTGTAAGTGAGCTGTCGCGGTATACCAGCGATCTCTGCTTGCTGGTGCAAAGGTGTCCAGGGCACAACGGCTGTTTCGACGCAACCTGGCCTAAGCGGTCATGGCGGTGTGGATATGTAAGGCTGGCCTGCAGATTTCCACGCGAGGGACAGGGTTCGCAAGAAGATGGAAGCGTCTGAGACAGCCACCGCCTTTTTTAGCGCCTTTAGGTTTACGCCCCCTGGCCCTCTTATTGCTCTACTGGAATCCTCCGAGAATGACACCATGCTTCTTTGCCCTTAGGCAATAGCATAACTCATAGCGTCGTGCCGCGACGAAGATGACAGCAGATGCAGGCGGCGTGGGTTAGAGAGATTTCGGAGGATTGGGGTGTTCACGCGCTTGTCGGCACGAGTGTACAAAAACGAAAAGCCAGCCTTGAAACCGGCAGCGTGGGTCGATCGGAATGATGCTGCCCGATCATTCTGCATCAGGTAGATGCTCGATGCGGCGGCGTCGACTCTGCGTGCGAGGCTTTGTCTGCCTTCTTTTGCCCTCGGTTGCGACGACGTGTAATACCATCGCCTTAGGCTACCAATAGTGGGCTGACTGGAGCCAGCGCATTTCGACCCGAGCCTTGTACGACGTGGTCATCAATCATCACCAGTGCGGCACAGCGTCTCGAAATAAGCGTAGGAGGGCGAAAGCTGATTATCCTGATGCTGGTGTATAGGCTGGCTCGGCAAGCGCAAAGCGGGATGGCTAACCTCATGTCCCGACACAGGCGTTTCGAGACGATGTAGGTGTGTGTGAGCCAGTTCTGCTCTGACTCGCCAGTCCCAACGGCGCATGCGGTCATGCACCCTCCATGGTATTCTGACGTGAGTCCGGTGGTGTGCGTTCAGCCGGACCGTTGCGAGTGTGTCGGCACAGATACTCGGTCTCAGCATGCAGACAGAGCCTTGTCCCAGGGCCGCAGATGACGTCCCGAGCATGTCTGACATAGATGGACGACGGGGATGGAGCGGCAGCCCGGCATCGGGCGGGTGAGGAAGATGCATGCAGTGTTACCGCGAATATATGTAGAGGTGGTGTAGGGATGGTGTTCGACAGGGCGTTGCATCCACGAATAATCAGCTCGACCTCATCAAACACCACTCGCAAACTGCCACGTTGATGGGCAGCCCAGATCCCCCACGATGCTACCATGCGCGCATCTCCTTTCGCGACCCGGTGAGATACAGAAGGGTGTTGGTGGTGTTGCACGCTCAACGAATGGCAGGCGGGGAAGCGCGTTAGACTCAAGCAGGTGAGAACGCAGATCGGCTAGCACTAGCGTCGAACGCGCTTCGGCTCTCTATCGCAGGCGCCGTGCTTGCAGATGCCGAACGACCTACAACCATCATCGTTGCTCTCGAGATGCCGTTGTCCGTCTCTGCGTCGGCTCTCCCGTCGTTTCGGAAGCAGCATCTTCTCGTCGAGTTGTGAGTCGAGGCACACGGCTAGCAGCGGCGCTTCCTAACTCTGACAGCACCCGTCTGCGCTATGCACAGCTGGATGGCGTTTTCTTGAGCATCACGCCCGGCGACCCAACACTGTGGGTAGGTGTAATATTCGTGCGAAAAGGTAGGCTGTTCTATAGGGCTACGCCACCGCGTTGCGTTCCTTGCGACGTTATTCACGTTTGACAGGACCATATGCACCTGCAGTCTTACGCTTCCAAATCTCCTTCCCACCCAGCTATCCTACTATACCCCCCCTCGTGACCTTTTCTACCGATGTCTTTCACCCGCTGCTCACGCCACTTACCACGTATACTTACACGACTGGCTCCGCCGACACGGATACCGTCAGTGCCACGGATGAGGAACGGCTGCCACCAGGAGGCTTCAGTCTCCGGCACGGCTTCCCGCACTGGTTCGGCAGAGCTCGAAGATCTGTACCGAGTTCTCGCGATGTCAGTGGATCTTCAAATGCTTTTCCCGCGCGATCCGACTCCAATGTCGCATTTGGCGTCCTCGGGGCTTCACAGTCTACTGCGGAGTACTCCATTGTGCGCATGCTTGAGTACATCCGCTCAACTTTTAGTGAGGAGTCAATACTGGACTCACTTCCGCTAGAGGCTGCTGCGAATCCAGGTGCGTATCATGCATGGCGGGCGCACCGCGCACCGATCTTGCAATCGCAACAGTCAGACCGAGCAACTCCAAGTCCCGACCCTTCCACGACGGACAAGTCAGAAGGTTCATCTGCATTGGGACGTAATCGCCGACCCGGAGAGTGGAACTGGGAGGGGGTCTGGGAGGAACGTGTAAGAAAAGCAGTCAAGGCTAGTATATCGGAACCAGTCCTGTTCGGCGCTGGCGCTGGAGAAGACATTGTAGGTCACAGCCATATCTGACTAAGCCACTGCTTACTCATATGATAGATTCGCTTTCGCGAGGCGGACGAGGAGATGCACGAGAAGATGAAGAGACATATAGAAGTGGCTGCCGCACAACTGGGCGAGGCGTAATGGGAGGACTGTTTGGATTACAGTCCGCATCAAATATCTGGTACAAGCTATGCGTTCCCGTTCAGAAGCTAAGCATGAACTTGAACGCGTCTTGGTGCGAGTTCTTGATGAGATTGTCTTTTTTCAGAAGTAGGAAGGGGCATCGTAGGTTTGTTGACGTGCCCACCTCGCACCTTCCCGGCTTGTAGCAGTGCCTCCCACCTTTAAACCTCACCTCACCGTTGGACTTCCAACGTCTGTTCGCACATCCACTCTACATCTCAACTTGGGCATTGCCTACTCTTCTTATCTATCTCCCAGATTCCGTTTGCCATCTGACGTCACTGTTGATAGCAAGGCCACGCGTTCTCAAGAAAGTCGAGGTGAATGAGAGCGCGCCGCGGTGACTGGGCTTTTATTTGTGCCTAATTGGGACGCGTCCATAATGATCACAACAACAACAGCTGGCAGCGTCTTTCTGGACCGCGCGCCTCTCTGCCCATCTCCCCTCCACATCCAGAAGAAATCGCGGAAAGCTACTTTTCGAAGGCGAATATTTCGTAAGTCAACTCCTACCTATAGCGACGATCAGTACGTGTTCGGTCCGCTAGACGATATCATCGACGAGATCAAGAGCGATATTTGGGAGTCACCGCCCGACTACAGCTTCAACTCATCCGTCTTTGACTGGGCGCAACCGCTCAGAGCACCTTTGTCGTGGACCGTAACACCTCTGCCTGTTAGTCGCGCTCCGAGCGACCAACCTCTGACGATACGCAAGAACAGAAACAGTCGGTCCTCAGCCTCAGGATCCAGCTTTGGAGATCAGATGGCGTTCTCGCGCAAGAACAGCCATGTCGAGCCCGAAAACGGCGACCCAGTACGTTCTATGCCTACCACTGCAGTGTCTCCTTGGCCGTTGATCGATGTGGCGTCGAGCAAGCCTGCGCACCCTCTCTTTGTCGCCGATAGCGCTGAACACATGAACGCGCAACAGGCTCTTGAGAAGGTGATTAGCAACACTGAAGGTAGCGCCGAACCTCTGAAGCGGCGCATGTCGTCAAAGCTTCGATCGTTCACCAGTGGTCTACCTCTCTTACGTCGTCACAACACTGGAGAGACTAGCGCTGGTATTAGCGATATACCGGGTGCAACGTCGCCAACAGCAGCTACAGCGCTCGCGGCTCACGAAGAGACTGAAGAAGGCTCAGAGGTGCAGCATCCGGACGATGAAGCTGTCGGGGCTTACCTGCTACGAAACGCCCGCAAGTACGTGAACATCTGCGAAGCTATGCAACAGTCACTGATATGATCCAGCGGTAACGAGTTCACCTCCATCATAGGATGTATCTCAAAGCGCATTCCTTCCCCGACTGACTTTGACCATGAGGCTTCGGAGGCACAGGTGTCAGACTTGACCTCCCATTTGCCAACAACCCTGCGCCCAGCGGTTAGACTGTTCCCTGAGGTCAAGCTTCTCACCGAGGATTACCAAGACATCGGCGTTGCTATCGAGATCGAGGGTGTCCTGCACAACCGAAAGCCTCTGCCCGACACCGGTATTGATGTGATCTTCGTGGTAGACAACGGGTAAGTGCCTGCATGGCGGGATCCACGATGCCAGCTGACATTCTGTACAGTTACTATGTGACTCCAGCCTGTCTCGAGAGGTCGCTAGATGCGGTCAATGGAGCCTTGGTAAGCCACCATCGCTGATGTCGCTCAGAAGCAATCTACTAATCTTTTTAGTATCATCTTGGCGGCGAGGATCGCGTGGCGCTTTACACTACTCACTGCACCCACCGTGATGTCACCGGAAACAGGCCAGAAGTGCTTTATGCACTTCGACCTGTCTGTACGGAAGTCGATGAGATCTTTCAGGATTTGACGTCTAGGATCGCGCACTCTGGTTCGCAAGTCTGGCATCCGCCTCGTCCGAACCCCTCCATGACTGATGTCATCCTTGGCATCGCGAGATCCATGCAGGGCGAGCACCTCAAGGCCGGCCGAACTCATGTCATCGTGCTGTCTCCTGCAGCCCATGTCTTGCACGATGTATCGAAGTCCTTTCCGGATATCTACATTCACCGCATCAATCCTGCGCTGCTTCCATATCGCCGCGAACCAGAGCTCCAGGATACCATCTGTCTTAAAGACTGCTGCAAGAACGTTTTCGCCAGCAACTGGTCCAAGTACCAATCCACGTCCGGTCGCATCAAGCGTATCTTGAAGAATGCTCGGTCTGAGAAGCCTGTTGGCGAACTGTTTGACTTTACGGTCGAACTCCGGACTAAGGCAGGTTGTGAGATTCTCTTTGTCTGTGGGGACAAGGAGATTCGCCGATTGTTTCCAGGACAAGTGCACACCCTCTTCGTCTGGGTCCGCATCAACAAAGCTGAGACTCAGGGCGTTAACCTCAACTCTGACAACCCCATTCTCAACTCATGCCTTGACGCCAACGGACTGAGACAGGAGCTGCAGAACTGTGTCCGTGCAGGTGCCACCAAGGTAAACCCTCTTGAAGTGCAGCTACTGCATCGCAGCTCACTTCACCCGACGCGATCTTGGATGTACACGGAGGCTCAGCTCATCCTCACTCGCGAGCTTGGCGGGCTGGCACCTCTCCTGGATACATCCATGGAGTTTTTCAAGCGTCAGCTTTTCTGCAACCTTTCTCGAGTGTCAGCGGACGAAGCTAAAGTTGTGGCTGAAGCGACTCTTAACACCCTCCCCAAGGATCATGAACAAGCAAAGATGCTGCTGGAGAGCATGTCGCAGGAGATCGAGCTTCACTTGGCGATCCGCAAGTATGAGAAGGAATTCCGACAGAGGCTCCCGCTGTGCCCCGGTCCCACCGACGTCGAAGCATCTCACAAGTGGCTTCACGAGTTGTGGGCTCGTAGGAGGAACAAGCGCAGCGGCTCAGACGTGGCCTGATGCCTGCTCGCGAGCATATCGGTGATTCATCAAACTATGGTGGTGAAGGTCGGTGGTGGCTGTCAGCGCCTTTGTTTTTGGCTCGAAGCTGATGGCCAGAGGGTGGAGGAGGATACTGGCGATGCATGTGTTGGAGCAGCGAATCTCGCTTTCGACTCTGGTCCATTGAAGGCCAGTACGATCTGGAACGATCTGTAGGATACACCTTTGCCTATCACGTTCTGGATCATCTTCCACGAGGCGCGGAGGAAGCCGCAACCTGCCCTGGAAAGCCCAGGCCACACCATCCCAGAATGGTTCGCCGGGGGAATTTCTTGGGCCCCGGATCTTCTACGGTCCCAATATTACGATGTACAAACACTATTAGATTATACCCCAGTGCGAACCATGAGCATCAAACGAGAGATCATCCTGCATACGAGATTGCAAATCTCCTCGTGCTGCTAATCCCCGAATGACGTTTGCGTTTTTGCTTTTTCGTTTCATCTCGTATGCAGGTCGTCGTTTCTTTCTAGAAGGAGAAGCCCCCGGTCGAACTCGGCTGAACACCCTCTTACCCACGGCAGGGCTCGGATGTAGGCAAAGAAGGCTGAGAAAAAGCAAGGCGATGGTGCACCGGAGTTTGCTCCGTCCACAGCCCAGCCTGCATCCTGCGGCTCGATCGCGAGAGGGTTCGAAGGCCATTTCGCGGTTCACCGCTACCGCCGCTTAAACTGCACGATGCTAGCCTTGCATGTACATACGAAGCTGAGATACGAAAAACAAAAGATACATACATGCACGATGCACCAGTGCACGCGATCCCTGAAGCCAGCCCAAATTTTTTCATCATTCCGTTCCCACAAAACGCAACACCATCGTTGCGTGCATGCAGCAGCTCACAGACGCGCGCGAAGGCACAGACTGCAGACGTAGACAGGGTAAAAGCAGGTGCGCGCATTTACCACCCAAGGCCTAGTTTTGTCCCATGCTCCTCTTGCTTCCGATAATCGCGTGCCGCTCCCAGGAACAAGCACAATTACCCTGACTTTGGCGCCAGCGTATTAGGTCGCTGCTATCAGCCCGGGAAGTTGCCCCGGCGCCCGGCAGCCAGTTACGCGTGGTAGTCGGGCGTGTGCCGGTGTATGTAGGGATAAGGTTTGGGGCTAGCGAAACGTGACGGGCAGACTTGAACCTGACCTGACCTTGTTAGATAGGATGGATGCCCAAAGGCTGTTTTGGGAGAATGGGAATGGGAATTGGGGGGTTTGGCGAAGTTTGAATACGAATGGGATCGTACGATGGGTGTGGTGCTGCTGGGGGGAAGATGGGCGATGGGTATCCTGGGTAGCGTGGTGCGCGTGGGTTTAGTGCGTGGGTGGGTTGCATTGGTTTTGAGATGGTGAGATGGTACATACCGGTGATGTATGTAGGTGTTTGCAAGGAAGCTGTGTATGCAGATGGTTGGGGGTGAGAAGATTGCATGAGGCTCTCACCGCAAGAAAGTGATGTACGATGCATTGACCGAGAAGAGTAAGAGCATCGTATTGGTGTTCTGTTGTGCAGAGATAACGTGAGCGGTCTCGTTATACTGACATTGTCATTTACCTTATGCATTCGCTATTCGAGAAGTGGTTGCGCGAAATCGTCAATCACGAATGCTGCCATTACGGGGAATAGGTACGGGTCTCCATGTTTGTTAGGTAGAATTAGAAACTAGCTATACAGATCCTATATACAAAAAAGTGTTTCTGTAGCGCAGTGAGCAAGTAACAGCACAAAGTGGGATATTCTAATGTGTATAACGCTTCAAACAAGATGCCCCAGTAAAACTGCTGGAAGAGTGAGACATGAGAGATGCGTAGTGGAACGCTTCGTTCGACATTGGGCGGAGTCGTTATGATAGACCGTTGTACTGAGACTTAGGAGATATAACTGTCGCGTGGAGTGTATCGACAGGCGACACACCAAAACTCCAAAGAGACATGCTGCATGCAAAGCCGTGGCCAAAGCCAAAGGAAAAACCTCAAAACTTCGTCCCCACATCCTCAGGACCCCATCTCGAGACTCGCCCTACCCTCCGCGAGATGGAATCGCGATATCCAATCCCAAGCCCAATGCCTTTCTTCTTCTTCGGACTCGCAGTCTCGTCTCTCATATCGCTCATGCTGTGCACCTTGGCTAACAAACTCATCCTCGGCCCTTCGAAGCTCTTGTTCGAATTGACCATGAAGTTCGTCTTCACCGTCAAGGGCGAAGACGAAGGAGAAGAGTAATGGTTGTGAGGCGGAACCAAGAGTTGACCGGGGCCAGCCAAGGGTGTCTTGCGGCGGAGTTGAATCAAAGAGCGTTTCTTGAGGGGAGGCGGAGGGGTGAGATTGGGTCGCGGTGGAAGAGCGAAGTGGTGGAAAGGTGGTGTTGGCGGGCGTGAGGACATGAGACTGGATGAGCCGTTGGATGTGCGCTTTATCTCTTCCCAACCTTTGTTCCGAGGTGCGGAGGTGGTTGTTGGGGTTGGAGATGATGGCCGGAGGGAGTAGGTGGATTGGGTTATTGTTTTGTCGCTATCTGCTCGTTCGGAATGTGGTGGTGATGGTGATGGGATGTTAGTTGAAGGGAGTGAAGTGTATGCGTATCGGTCGTCTTTGAGTGTGGGGAAGAGGATGCTACCAGTTGACCGAGGTGGTACAACTGCTAATGAATTTGCGGCTGCTATGCTTGGTAGTGACATTTCGTCGTCCGACAGTATCGTAGACAACATCGGTCGCAATGGCGTTCTGCTTACGGGTGCTGGCGCGTATACATGTACCATCACTGAATCCGGTGTTTCCGATCTTACATCGACTGGCAGAAGCAGGTCATGTTCGATCGGATCTGGAAGAGGGTCGTCCGTGTGTCCCTCCCTAATAGATGCTAGGATCTTACTCGCTCGACGCCAGGAAGGAGATATCGGTGGGACGTTTCTCGATTCGGAATCTGGCGAAGGACAGGCACGAAGGCTCCTTAGAGACCTTTGGCTTTTGACACTGCTTCGTCTTGACGATACCGAATGACTACGCTTCAGGCTGCAGCTATTCATGATTGGGCTTATAGTCGGCGATGGAATGACATGGTCGCGGAAGAGTGGTGTCAGAGACGCCGGTACGGGAGGAAGAGGTCTTTGCGGGCCCGCAGCATACTTTGTCACCTCCGCAACAAGATCAGACCCAGGATCACTCGGCGAGGTAATCGCATCGCTACCTCTCCAGTCTCTAAAGGGGTCTCTAAAGGGGTCTTCGGGATCTCGGAATGGGTCTTCTCTCCAGGGGTTGCCAGGGTCGCTGTAATTCTGCGCACTGATGTTGAGCCAACCGCGAGGATCGTACTCGCGAGAGTTCTTCGGCACGCGAGGTGGTGTTCTGCTTCCAGTCGAAGGCAAGCCACTCGCTCCACCAGACATGAAGATGAGTGCATCATCGGATGCACTGCCACTGCCACCGTTCTCGCCGAGTGAAGGATCGTACAAGTACCCCAGTTTGGGGTAGATACCCGATGAGCCACCACTTCCACGCTTTGCCGTATGAATAGCATGATAGCGGCGAGCGACGAAGATCGCGGCGACTATAGCAAGTAGAATACCAGCTG
The DNA here is from genome assembly GCF_023758075.1 of Alternaria novae-zelandiae. NCBI lineage: Eukaryota > Fungi > Ascomycota > Dothideomycetes > Pleosporales > Pleosporaceae > Alternaria > Alternaria novae-zelandiae. The sequence goes on along the minus strand of NW_026056974.1, from coordinate 625,637 downwards.
TGCTTCCTATAGCAACCCCGGCAGTCTCTTCCGGGGTTAGTGGCTTTGAAGGTGGAGCTGCAGCGGCCTCTGTCTCGGTAGCACTGCTCGTGGGCGCGTTGGTCAAAGTTCGAGTCCTGAGGGTTGTGTCGTAGGTGTTTGTAGACGTCGAACTTGTGCGCGAGCTGACAACCGAGCTCTCAGTCCCCGTCTTCGTCTTTGTCACGAAGCCGCTGAGCGACGTAGGAGTAGAAAGAATAGCGGTAGTGGTGGTGGATAAGAGAGGACTTAGTGTAAACACATCGCGCAAGCTACCTGATCTGGTTAATTGGGAACTGGTGAAAATACTAGCTGTGGATAACGGTGCGCTGGGCGTGGGAGTTCCACGAGTGGCGCTTGAAGTTGAGCCGTTCGTCCACCCAGTAGGTGCCGTTTGAAGCGGAGGTTCAAGCGGAAAAGGTAAAAGTCCCAAGTCAACGGAAGCCGATGAGGAAATGCCTGAAGCGGGGGTTGATTGCGCAGTTGTTGGATCGCTCCCCCAAAGTGGTGCATCTGAGATCTCCGCCGCCTGACTGGATGTCGCAGTACTCAAGATCTGACTAGTCTTCGACACGATGAAGGTTTGTGTGAAAGAGCCGGATAAGCCAAAAGATGACGAAATCGTAGCAGTGCTTGCGAGGCTGCTTGCTGCGGAGTATGTGGTTGCGAAAGCCAACGAGGAGGAGACGGTGCCGTTCCCTGGTGCCGGCGGAGATATGTACCCAGTTGTTTGCGCTGACGTAGTAGCAATCGTGCTTGTTGGCCGTGTCATGTTACCGTTAATTGGATTAATGGGTATGGGTTGCGGTCGAGTCATGGTTGAAGAAGCAGTCTTATCGGGATTGGTAGATGCAGAAGTCGTGACGCTGCCGCTCGAACTCGAGCTGTCGATCCGAGAGCGGCTAGATTGAACAGGTGCGGTTACATTCGATGTAGGAGTCTCGTTCTTTGTCGCGCCGGGCTGAGCAGAGCTTGATGGCATGCCCGCGATCACTGAGCTCATCGGAGCTGCCAAGGACGCTGTTGGTGAGCGACTGCTCACCGGGGGGAATGAGGCACTGGACAGAGTGGCAGTTGATGAAAGACCAGTCACACTGCTCTCGAGATGGGCTGAGGCGGAAACAGTCGCCGTCGACGTGTTGGATGGTGCATTGCCCTGAGCCGATGGCAGGTTGGCGTATCCTGTTGACGCAGACGATCGTGTTGGTTGCGATGCGACACTGGTTGCTGTGGCCGAGTCTGTGACGGAGGACGAAAGAGCTGCGAGGCTGCTGCCTCCAATGACCGCCGGAGCCGAGCTTGAAGCCACCCGGCTAGTAAGACTAGATGCAGAATGTTCGAGTAGACCTGTAGCCTTCGTGGGCTCACTGGTCACTTCGCCCTCTGAAGAGATCGAAGCAAGAGGTTTGCTTGAAGTGACCGCAGTAGCATCGACGGTGGAAGTCGAAGATAGAGGCTGCGAGGTCTGCGAAGGAAGTATCGCCACGCTCGATGCACGAGTAGACATATTAGACGCCGGATTTTCCTGTCTAGATGACGTTAGACTAGAGGGCTTGATTCCTGACAGTGATGCCGTTGTCACAGTCTGTAGTGTCTTTGACACAGTGACCGTTGCGCTTGGAGTGTTCTGCTGTGCATCGTTGGGACGAGTAGACAGATCATCCTGAGGAGAGATGCTTGCAGAGTATGTACTGGCAGACATAAGAATGCCTGACGCTCGTGATGAGTCCGCGATCACCCATGTTGCAGACGGTGTGGATGCACTCGCGGTCGACTTGACTTGAGAAGTGACGGCTAGGCCCTGAACTGTGGATGATGCGCGTGTAGAATAAGAAGCCTCTGAAGGAACCGAAGATGATTGAGCAGGTATCGATGTTTGTATCTGATCGATCAAAGAGATCGATGATGGTGCAGATAGCTGCTGCGTTCCTGTGATGATAAGGGATATCGCCGCCGACTCGCCCGCAAGAGAAGATATTGCAGGCGCGCTGCTACTTGCGCTACCATATGAGCTTATTGTTCCATCTGAGTCTTGTTTCGTTGGATTTGGCTGGCGAGAGGAGCTGGTAGTCTGTATAGTGGCTGTTGACGGCGCAATGATCTCGGACTTCGACGTCGTAATAGAGTCCACTGTCGTAGAAGTGTAGAGCGTCGATGTAGCTGATGTGCTTAGGCTTGTTGGGATTATCTCTGATGTGCTCGTATCATTGCGAAAATGCAAATCGCGCCGTGGAATTATAGGAGATCTCTCGTTCGTGAGATGAGTATTAGAGAGGCTTGCAGCTGTATAACATGAGTTAATGCAACCATCTACCAGCGCTCCACTTACTCTTTGAACCTGATTCAACATTACTCGCAACTACCAAAGATGCAGTGCAACACGCGAACAGAACACGCTCGAACCAACCCATTGCATGCTCACGAGATCTGAAACGAATGACTAGAGGAAAGCAAAGCAGAGTAACAACAACGAGGCGGAGGCAGCACGGCAGATACCCGGAGATGATGAAACAGACAACAAAGAGGCAACATATAACTATTGAATTCCGCGCCTCGTGCCCAAGGCCGTGGTCCTTCGTACGGTTGCACTTTGTTCGGACCGAGTTGGGTTAGGCGCGAAATGTACCTTGCATGGGTGCTATAGGAACTGGGGCTGAGTCCACACACCTTGCCTACAACCCCGAGAATACTCACTGCATCAGCTATGATTAGCTCAGGATTCCGGCTGTGGCGCTCGATCGTTCGCATATTGTGCATCAGCCGCCCGATCGTTTATAACAGTTGTCAGAAGTGGGCATTTTGGTTGCATTACCCATGATGTGCTGCGCAAAATACCTTCTATTGACTTCGCTAAATTGACAGAAGAAGCGCTGCTGACTGCCGACCCCGAATATTGACGTGGCGCAGCCCTCTCCAACCTCTGCCACCTCAACGGCGTCTGTGCCGCTGATTCGGCTTCGCGGAAAAATTCCAACGAACCTCTCGAGATTGCGGCGGGGCGTTGCTGGTTGGAACATGCAGTTCTCACTGACGCTGCTGGCCCCAGGCGGTTGGAACGGGTACGCTCCGTACCGCCCGTAGGAACTGCCGCTCTTCCCTGTCATCACCGTGTCGAAGGAATCGTTCATGCGCCGGTGGAGCCATCACCGGTGACGACCTTGGCTTGGCTATCGCGAATAAGCTCCCCGATCCAAAGAGGCAGTGCTCGGATGATGGGAGTAATCGCTGGGCCAAGAATCAGTTGCCCACTCTTGACTGAGACTATCTGGTTGACCATGGCCTCGGCTACATCTTCTGGCTCCAGGATGTTTGCGCGCACGCTTTTCAGCCCCGCCGCAAGTGCCTCATGTGAGGTGATTGCTGACTTGGTCCAGTTGGGATGGACCATGGAGGTCTGGATCGTTGGACACTTGTAGCGATGCTTAATCTCTTGTGTTAGGCCTTCATGGAAAGCTAGAAGCGCCGCCTTGGTGGCACTGTAATCCACGGCACCTGCGAGAGCAACGAAGGAAGCAAGACTTGCGACGCCCATGATGTGGCCTTTCTTCTTAGCGAGCATGTCTGGGAGGAACTCTTGAACGGTACTCCAGTGACTCAGAAGATTGATGTCGAACATTCTGTTGAGATTGGCTTGGGGGATGTCTTTGACGGTCCACGCGTTACCGATGCCAGCATTGTTGATTAGTATTGATGGTGAGCCCAAGTCGGAACGTATGGCTTCCGCCGCCTGATGGATGTTGTCTCGCGATGTAATGTCACATTTGTAGTATCGTACGAGGGCAAGCTCATCTAAGATCATTAGCTTGAAACACGGCGATCCTGTGCCGCAACGTACCTTTGGTAAAGATTTCTGACAGGGGGCTAACGTCGAGAACCGCGACTTTGATGCCATGAGAGGTGAGTTTCTTGACCACACAGCCTCCGATGCCCGCCGAACCACCCGTGACTACAGCGACTTCATTCTTCCAATTCCAAATAGACTTGTCGGTCCTCCAGATCCATCGCCTTTCGGCAAAGCGATTGAGCACCGAGTTGAAGTCTACAAGGGCCCATATCGGCAACGCCCACTTGAGGTAGTAATGGAGGGTTACAAGCTGACTGCTGGAGAGGCCGAGTTTCCCACCAAGTCTGAAGTACTCGGGTTTGGCGACTCTGAGCAGCACGGCTGCCAGTGTGAGCAAGGCACATCGGATCATGATGGGGCTGGTAGATGGGGCGGAAGCGTTTATTGAAAATGGGGGCTGATGGGGTCGAGGTAGGTACTATGCAGGTACTGATACGAAGTTTGGGGGCTTCCAAGAAAGGGCGAAAGATAGGCAAACGATTGAACGCCAGTCCAAGGCAGCAGTAAATGCCCAAGAAGTCATATGTACTCTTGAGGTTTGCTGGGTACCGAGGCATGTAGGACTAGCCTGGACAAGCGTTGTAGATCATGTATCGGAACTGGGGCCGCCATTCGCTAGTCCCGCGACGCGATATTGACGATTGAAATATACAGGATTGAACATATCTTCCTAACGACGCCACTTTCGCAACCAACGCATGTCGTTCGCTCGTCCGTACAGTCTCAGCGGTACGCTTACGCCGTTTCTGTATCCCGCCTTCCTCCACGTGCCACTTGCCTCGGCAGCGCGCAGATGTCCACTACGCAAACGATTCCCGCTACAGCTCAGATGCAACTCCACGTCTGCTGAGCCGTCCGATGCGAACCCGAATGCGCAATCTTCGCGATTAGATCCCACGGCGGACGACTACTCCCTCACGCCTTTTGCCGACCGATGCATTCTCACCGTTGAAGCCGGTGGCGGCGGTCACGGCTGCGTCTCGTTCTTGCGCGAAAAATACATTGAAGAGGGGCCTGCAAATGGCGGCGACGGGGGCAGTGGAGGCAACGTCTACATCCAAGCAGTCCGCGGCGAGACGTCGTTACATAAGCTTGCGAGACGGCGACAGATCAAGGCGGGCAGAGGGCGCAATGGACAGGGCAAGGTCAAAGGTGGCGAGCGGGGGACCGACGTCTTGATCACGGTGCCTGTGGGGACTATCGTGCGCGAGCTACAAAGACATGATCCGGTGGCGATAATGGAGGAGGAGCACTGGAAGATGGAGCAGGATGAAGAAGCGGAGGAGCTGGAGGAGGGACAACCCAGCTACAGGAGAGATCGATGGCTGGTTTACCCCGGCACTATACCCTCAGAGCTGAGCAGGATCAAGTTCCCCAAGCTTCCTCCACCGCGGAGATCCCATCTTGCAGCCCTCGAGCCTGAAGCGCCCATGTGGCTGGACTTGGACAAGCACATGGAAACGCCTATGCTGATCGCAGCCGGAGCGATGGGCGGCTTGGGCAACCCGCACTTTATGACGCCGTTCAACAACAGGCCGAAGATGGCCACGCGTGGAGACGAAGGCCTCAAGATATCACTTCAACTGGAATTGAAGATTCTCGCAGATCTGGGACTGGTTGGGCTGCCCAACGCTGGAAAGAGTACGCTTCTTCGCGCCCTGAGCAACAGCCGTGCGCGAGTCGGCAACTGGGCCTTTACGACCCTCCAGCCGAATGTCGGCACCGTTGTCCTCGACGACCACAAGGGGCGACCGCTTGTCAGGTCACGCAGACCAAATGGAGAGCTGCGAGAGAACTTTACCATTGCCGATGTGCCGGGTCTGATCGAAGATGCGCATCTAGACAAAGGGCTCGGACTAGGCTTCCTGCGACACATTGAGCGCGCCGCAGTCCTCGCCTTCGTCATCGACCTCTCCGCCGGTGATGCCGTCGCAGCGCTCAAGCTGCTCTGGCGCGAAGTATCCGAGTACGAGACACTACGCGGAAAGGAACTCAACGCCGAGACAGAGCGCAGGATGGTCACCTACACCCCCGCTGGCAAAGCACCACCGAGCGACGCATCCGACCTCCTCGACTCGCCGCATCTGGATCCTTCGCCGAAGCCTCTTCCCTTCCTGAGCACAACCCCGATCTCGTCGAAGCCGTGGTTCGTTGTTGCGACAAAGGCCGATTTGCCGGATACGCAGGCCAACTTTGAGGCTCTTCGTGCGTATCTGGAGGAGGTGAGCAAGGGCGCGCAACCCCATCCTAGCAACCGCAAGCATGCGTGGCGGCGCAACGTGCAGACTGTGCCGATTAGTGCGATACAGGGTGAAGGTGTGCAGGTCATTCCGCAGTTGGTGATGGACTTGTTGGAGGAGTAGATGTGTGTAGCAATGATACCCTTGTCTCCTCTCATTTGAACTATGCTGTGTGTGCGCATCATCCTGGACACAGGGCCTGTGAACTTGCGCGGTATTGTTTCGAATTGACCATTTGCCCTGCGCATACATACTGATATGCTAGAACGATCTCGTCCTCTGGGTCGCGTTGCACAGAAAGGCTGGCTTCAAAGTATACACCATGTCATGAGGCTGTTTTTGCAGAGCACTATATAACTGCAGGACATGTGTTAGCGCTCACAGTCATCCCTGGCATGCGCATTGCTTCCAACTTAGATGTGTAGTTGGGTCGAAATTTGGAAGGCGCGACCGTGACGACCATACTGAAGCGCTACTTCCTAATGCGCAGTTTCGCGAAGCGCAAGTGGGGTGGAGGGGTAAACATCACAGTCAATACCACTTGCCTGGCTTTCTCACACACTTGCATTCTCTCTCCGTGATACTGTCGCATCACTGCGCGCCTCGAAACTGACTTTCATCTCATATGAAGATACCAGGTTGCTTTCCGTGCATGTCGTGCACTGATAGCCTTCAGGTGTCATTCCCTAAGTACTTCGAAATCATGGAGACAGCTGATAACCAAGTTCAACAGCTAGTAAAGGACATCGCGAACAGCACCATCGAATCCTACGATATTGAAGATCGCTGGAAGCATTTGCGACAGGTCCGACTATAACGCGCTGGATTCATGTGCTGCTGATCTTGCCAACGAGACAACTACGCAGCTGACAAGTGCATCCGCATAGGAACAAGTCGTTGCCGCCAGGCGTATACATCAATCTGCATACCTTGTGTTGACAGAAGAAAGAGATGGTGAATATATCCTGGGTGTCGCTTGGGCTGTTGTGACATAGCGACAACGAATGGTCGCAATAGCAGTCACAATTATCGTAGCGGGCGAAGCCCGCCTATGATAGCCATTGTGCAGCTTCAGGACACGCACAGGTCACCCGATGACTTTCCAAAGCTTTGATGGTACGAGCGTGGTCCACTTCCAAGTTTTGGTGTTCCTGACCGCCACCGGCCCAGATCCAGCTTTTCACACGCCCCAGCGAGTCCCCTTAACTGCTGCACGATATATACCAATTTATTTGTCTAACCTTCGCCTTCGGGCATTTGGTCAATTTGAAACGATACAGAGAAGATTAGCATGGCCCCTGCACTAAGGATGACACGCTCAATCAAAGAGAAGCTACCATTTTTTTGCCCTTTGATCTGACTCCTCCGCCAAATCGGGGCCCGGAGACCCGGGTTCGAGTCGAGCCCAGCTCTTCTTTTTGCGCTCTTTTTGCTGCGCAAGGGTCTAGCGACCTTTCTTTCCGCACAATAACGATCAAAACACCATTTCCTCTGCACTTCACATTTTGCTATCTTCGCCAACACAGATATCGCATTGCAAATCCCTCCAAGATATCCTATCTACTCCGGCGCCAGATCCAGAGCAAAAAAACGGTAGCTTCTCTTTGATTGAGCGTGTCATCCTTAGTGCAGGGGCCATGCTAATCTTCTCTGTAGGGGGCGCCGCTGCGCGGCAGGCTGGCAGAGGCGGCGGGCTCGCTGACGCTCGCCAGCCGCCTCGCCCTGTACTCTGACTGTGTCGACTCAGCGTTGTCGCAGACCACGCCCTGGCAGCTACCATCCTAGTATTACCGCCTTTTGGGTTGTCGCGGCGCTGATGTAGGCGTCTGGATGAATCTTTTTGCGACAAGATGTGCGAATAGAACATTGGGGACCGGGCACTCAGTGCAGGCTCGCGGGTATAGCGCCTTCGTTCCAACCACTTTTGCGCCCCTCTTCAGTGATATAGCGAAGTCACACTATCATGTTATCAGTGTCGAGTTGAAAGCCCTCTTTTTCGGAAGCACCCATAAAGGAACACAATCCATGAAAAGGTTAACTGCCTCACACATCATGTTTCTCTCGAGAGACGACGCAGCGCTCAACGGGCTCGCACAGGATTGCTCCCATCCCCGTACCAGCGGCAATCAACATCGCAACACCTCTTTCGAGGTCTCGTTAATGCAGATTACCGAACCTGGCGTCAAAGCACGCTTAGAGTCAAACCAGGGATGCTTTCTGTGCTGTTGTTCGCAAGCCCTGGCAACTACATACATCGTAATCCTTCCTTTTAGGTATATACGGCGTCGATGTAGTCGCCCGGCGTAGAATTTGTTTGCGACGATACCTACCTAGATTCAGTCCCATACTCCTTCTATCTTAGTTCTGGTAGGGACTAGATTGCTCCTATCTCTTGTCGGCGGCATCTCAAAGACACTGGCCCAGTTCCGTACATATCAGGCAAACGCCTCGCAAGTCCCGCTCACGCTATAGTCCTGGGTTTGGGGTTCCAGCTACTTCTCTCCAGCATCCAGTGATTGGCGAGTGTAGCCACATCGTGGCCGGCCGCTACGCTTGTTGGCGGAATGTCAGTGACGAGGCCGCAGTTCTTCAGTATCCAAGCCGTCAAGCCAGTCGACGAGCCGGCTGAGTCGTGGGATAGATTTCTAGGTATTTCCATCCACCATCAGCCAGGGCCATCCTTCCAGCTCGTCGCCGCCCCGAACCCCGCTGATTCTGATGCCGAGACGATCAGCGGGGTCGTCGTATGCGAGACGGGCACCTCAACCGTGAGCGACAGTGTGTGGGTGACTTCCACCCATGACGCTCCAGATCCGGAATTCGTGATTGGCTTTGCCGCATACATAGCTTTAGGAAATTTTGATCTAACAGGTTTCGAGAGGCCCGGGAGCACTTCATAGACTTCCAAGGATTCTCCCAGCGCCCGAGGAATCCGTGAGAACCTCCAGGCTTAGCCGATATATACCTGGGTAAGCTCGTATCGCCTTTTGAGAAACTGGTTTTGTCGCATACATCGCATGCCAAAGTTTTGTTCTAACAGGTAATGGAGGACCCAGTAGGACTTCAGAGTGTTGTGGAAATTTCTCTAGCGCCTTGAAAATGCGTGAGGATCTCCAGGCTTGGCCCTTGTGTACCCGGATAGACTCGTATCGCCTCGAATGGAATCGGTGTTGCCGCATACACAGCAGCCAGAAATTTTGTTCTAGTAGGTATTGGTGGGTCCTGGGACACTTCATATAGGTCTGAGAAATTCTTCCCGGAACGGCTTCTCGTACACAGCTGTCGACATTACGCGAACGGATTGGGCGCACGCCTTCGCAGTAACCGAGCGCCAAAGGCTAGAGCACAAGGCTGATTTGAAGGGAGTGCAGCTTCTGCCGCATGTAGAAGAACTGGGGATACAGATGATGGGCGTCAGCCGGTGGGTCTTGTTCGCCCAGGCCGCCTAGCACACAGCCGACTTCTCTGGATAGGTGTAAGATATAGTCGACGATGCAGCCTAGCCGTAACGTACTGCGTTCCTCAATCTGTCTTCATAACCTTTTGATACAATGGTGCTCTTGCAGTTGGCGTAAGGGCCAGGTATTGTGACTTTTGACCGCGGTCAACGCCCATGACCTTTAAGACCGCACGGAGCTTGTCACGAGGCCTAGAAGCTTTGGTCCGCCCCAAGCCCTCTTCTATCACATGAATTTTATTGAGTCCAGGCAGCTTGGTACCGCTATGTCATGCGAACCAAACAGCACAATAGCCCATCTTCACGGCAATTAACTCAACTAGACAGATGCACATACGAATCGACAGTGTCTACATCATCACGAACAAGAGCCAAGGGTCATAATAGGAGAGAAGTGTCATGGATTCATGAAGTGTATCTACTCATCGGTCTTGCTAAAGGCCGCAGTAAGGTAGAGCAGCCGTCTTATAGACAGCAGAGTCAAAACCAGGACGCAGCAGCAAAGCGAGAGGGCTATATACTGTCTTCTAAGCCCAGTCAAGATCGACATACTGCCTCAACTTCTGCTCGTCGCCGTGGTGCTTCCAGGAACGAACGTAGTTGACTTGGCACCCCCTCCCAGTCTCGGCATGCAGGCCTAGGGCTGTGATCTCGTGATACCTCTCAAAACCAGGATGTTTCTGGACCTGTGGTCTACCTTGTATAGGACCGAGCATCGAGTGAGTGGAGCGGCGCGGCATAACAGGGTACGGGATCTTGTGCGTGTTATAATAGCGGTTCTCTTTGAAGGCGTTGTTCTGGATGTTCGGCATAGCGATCATGTATGCACTACGTCGCCTCGCCGAAGACGAACGTAGTCGGCTACATGTCATGTGTATTGGATAGAGTATACTAGTCATCTCGAGGAAGCATACCGGCAAGAAGAAATCGAATATGCGCGCTGCGGTCTACATTGGTACAAAGGCAAGAGTTAGCAATGTCTCAAAGGTAATGTAGACTTCTGGAGGATATGCTTCCGTTATTCGCTGCAGGAGAAATGCGACAGTCTAATCATCCGACAACATCTCCATAGTGTGGCGAACTCGTGTTCGAAAGCCTACGTACACATACATACATCGCAAAACTATCGCACAACAAAACCAGACTCCATTTTCGCGGGCCTACCGCCCATCGTGGGTATCATACCTGAACTGAACGGACGCATGAAAGCAAACCCTGGGTATACACCCGATCTCACTACCATTTCCACACTCCATTTGCCTACTTCTCCACCTTCGCGACCTTCTTCTCTCTCTTCACCTTCTTCTCTTTCTTCACTTTCTTCAAGTTCGGATCAAGCCCGCATTCCAGAAGAGAAGTCAGAATGGGTCCCTTGCACTGTTCCCTCGCTACGCCAACCTTGCGCTCCAGCTCAGCGCGCAGCAGCGTCATGGAATTATCCTGCGGCTCAGGAGTGCAGAGTTGCTTGTACGACGCCTTGATCTCTGCTATGTGAAAAGCGATAGCTTGTCTGCCAATCTCCAACAACGCTATCCTCTTGGCTTTCCAAGCGGTTTCAAACATGTCGACCATTTGGTCGTAGGGACTGTTCTTTCCGCATATGCGCGTTTCCAGTGTCTGCATCTGCACCTCTTTCATGGTCAACTTGCCTGTCGGTTTTGCCTTTAATGTGGCAGTGTAGACCTGTTTCATTTTTTGGGGAAAGAAGTCACCGTTGCCGTCTTCAGTAAGACGTCCTCGGAACAGCCGAAGGAATATCATGAGGTCTTTGCCGACCACATCATACATGTTGTAGAGTTGCGGTTTCTTGTCGTCAAGGTTCGCTACGAAATTCTTGCTGTCGAGCTGTTCGGCGGCAACGCGAAGGGCTTCCAGGAAGTCGTCCACGACTCCTTCTAGCTGGTATGCAAGGCTACCCAGCCTGGAGGGTGCTTCTGCGATTAGCTCCTTGAACAGCGGGTCGAGCGTCTTCTGGACAGCACGCAGAAGCGTAATGTTCCAACTGCAATTCGGCTGTCCCTTTGTCCGGTGGTTGCCTAGCTTGTTCAAGTAGCACCGTACGGCGTTGCCATGCAACCTTCGCCAAACATTGTTGATTTTATGGTGACCTTCGTTCTTCCAATCGCCGACTCCGTTTCTCATGCTCTCAATCCTCGGAAGGATGAGTTCATTTTCGAAAACATCGAGGAAGACTTCGAGCGGCTTCAACAATTTGGATGCGAATTCTTCAAAGTTGAACCTGGGCCCTGTCTGCACCGGCCCGGAAGTCGTGCTGCAAGCGAGCTCGATATAGCTGAAGAGCTCGGGTAGTGTTCGCCTGTAAAAGCGAAGAAGATCTTTCTGCAGCCGTTCATTGGCGATAGCGGCGAGTTCCCTGCATAGACTGGGGATTTGGGTGGACTCAACGGACAGCGGCAGATGCTCGTCGGTGTACTGGTGGTAGCCCTCGACATGCTCCATGTAGTCTTTTGCCGAAGTCGTCATAACTGTCAAATTTTCGTTCTGCTTTGCGAATCTTTGCCTCAGCCTGTCGCTGATGCGACGACCTCGTTCTCGGGCACATATTTCGTTCTCTTCGAGAGTCATGAAAGCGATCTCGCGGGCGCAGTGGTCTCTTTGCGCATAGTCTGTTGGCGCGTAGCTGTCCTTCTTTCTCCGAGTTTCTGCTTTACGTTCGGCTAGCCAGTCGAGATCAGCTATCTCATGTTGGTTGAAATCTGCATCTTTGCGATCCGATGGGTTCAGATTGGACTCTCCCATTGTCAAGGCGATGATGATGCGTTGATCGGGTCTCCTTGTAGTACGGTCATTAATTAAGTGGTCAAGAAACGCGCTATCGCCAGCTCTCGTGATTTCTTCAGCGACTATGACTACTTTGCAGTCCTGAAGATATCGGTTCGCTTTTGTTTCACGGTCCTATCAACACACGGTTAGCTTGAGCGATGTCAACCTGGGAAGGGCACAAGCTTGCCTTGTTGATGTCCTGTAGTCCGGGGCAGTCGCCGATTGAGTAGCGAATCCGAAAGTCACCAAACACCTCAATCCTCTCTACGAGCGCAGAGGGGTTGAAACCAAGTTTGGTGTCGTCCATCTTGGCTTGATCGTCGCTGAATTGCGCGAGCTCTCTCCGCAGCTCCGTCACGTTGGTAGCGTAGATACCCTGTGCGGACATGTTGGCGATCTTCTGGCGCCGGTCCTCAGCCCACTTGACGCATTGGCCAAACGCATCCTTTTGCTTCGCTACTGATGAGAATTTGTGCGAATTGACATCATATCCTAGGAATGTCCAAGTAGATTCGTTCGATGCGAATTCTGGAATGTCGCTGAACAGATTCTGAAGCGCCCGTAGACTGTCTTGGCCTTGATCGTCAAGCTCTATGGGCCCTTCCACGCATCTTTTTAGGTTCGCGACAAGATTGGCAAGATGCTGTTGTACGGAATCTCGACAGTCGATCTTGCCGGAAAGCTCCAGTCTCACCTCGTAGGGTGTTTGTATGTGCGCTCGACGTGGTGAATATACAATTGGAATGCGAGTTGTTGCCACGCCGCTTGCCCCCTAGAAAAGTTAGATGACGTGATGCTTTGGGGAGGTCGTGCTTACAGATCTTGCAATCCCATCGATGCCCAAGATAGCATCTATCAATTTCGACTTCCCCTGTCCAGTCTTGCCGACGACTGCCACACGCTCGGGTTCGCTTTGGTACTCGTCCATCACCTCGTTGAGTTTGGGTCTGAGACTTGCGGCTAGTTGCGGGTCCTTGTCTGGCTTAACAGCTAGGATGAAGTCTTGTGGAATCTCCAGGCAAGCCCTCTCGGCTTTCATAAATTCATCATCGTAGGCGAGTAGATCGGGCAACGTTTCCGTTGCTGGATCGTGACGAACAAAGTCCTTCGTATTACCCTTAAGATATTCTTGATATCCTGCTATTCTCCGTTCTACCCGCCGTTTTGCGGATGGGCGTACTGCCTTTGACTTGGCTGGCTGTGCTTGCTCGGGAGCTGTAGTGGTCAGTGTCTGCACAGTGGCCGGTCCTGGATAGGACCTTAAGATGTGATACTCACCTGGTCTTTTCTTCGGGTTCACCATGTTGGCCCGAGAGGTGCTTGGTTGGAGAACGGACGCCACCATCTCAGATGGTTCAAGGCGTTACGATCGCGACTGTGGAGGTCTACTATTACTGCAACGAGGAGTTAGCAATGTGTGTGGGAGGACAGATGTCGCACGCTCTGCATGTGCTATATAGGTAAATCTCTGTGTAAGAGAAAGCTTTGGCTGCAGCGGCACATGATGCGATGAGCAAACGCTGTCTGAGACAATACATGTTTATTGCCGTTGATGTTTGACTTGTTGGTCCCATTGCAGAGATCGAGCAATGCTTCCATCGTGCATGAACCAGTCTTGTCGTCTCAAATGTCTTGCCGGTCGATTTGTCCCAGACGTTGTCGTGACACCAATGCTGGAATGCTCCATGGTCTGTATGGCACGCTCGTTCGCGCGCACAGCCTTGCGCACGGCTAATGACAGGTGACAGAACTTTAAAACTTCCCGCACGGTTCGGCATGGCAGAGAAGAAAGGGAACATGAGGATACATACCGGAAGCGAGTGATTTTAAAAGCAGCAGATTCCTTTGCTGTGCCGCTCGCGATGCTAGGGAAGGAATGATATGTGCGCGCCGATGGTCCGGAGGGGTTGAAAGCGATTTGTCGCTGATAAGACGCGTCGCGCATGCACCCAGGCGGCGTAGTACTTGGCGTGCGTGCAAAGACGGTCGCGATGAAGTGAGGGACGCGCCCAGTGTGTTATAGAATCTGACGTGCGAATGCCGCGAAAAAGAAAGCAACGGTGTGGAGGGGAAACCTGGAAGAGGTGGTCGCAAGGTTCTGCGCGTCGAGATACACGGTCGCACTTTCTAGCTGCAAGCAACACCAGGTACTAGCAGGAGACGAAACGGTACGAAGGCAGGTGCGCTTCTCTACCTTAGGGTTAAGGGGTTTCAAATACTCCACCCTCGGTATCCTCTAATGAAAATGACATCAATTTCTTCGCCGTTAGACGATGGCAACACAGCGCGAACCCCCAGCGCGTTCTCCCGGCCGTGCGCTAAACCCTGGTCTCAAACTCAATGCGATCAACATGCCGCGTGCAGATGGCAGTGAAGACACCCGTTCAGCGGTCGTCCAGGTGAACATCCCAATGGCCCGATTCTAGAGGAAGTGAGATTGGATCACCTAGGCAACATCCCACGCCATGTTGCAATGGGTGAGTTCGAGATTGCCGGCCAATACTTGTATCCTGTCCGCTAGTGAAGCCCCGAAAGTTTCTTCAATGTCGAATGTGACAGCTTCTTATCGAACTCGAACCGTTTACCTAGCGACCGTTGAGTGCATTCTCTCGTGAAGACGCTTGGAGTGAGTGAAAGCGTCGCGACCAGCAGCATGCATCGACGTTGCTGCCGCTGCTGCAAAGAGCTCGGGCCAAGGAACGCGAGCGGAGCTTCGGTCGGCCCGGGCATAGCGCGCTTTGTGGTATCAGTTCCAGAAACTTCTGCCTCGAGCTCCCCTCTACATAATTCGCATGAACACCTCGACTCCTTCAACATTCTGCACCTGCGCCTTGATTTGTCGCTTGTAGAGATCCATTCCAGCTTGAGCGCTACAATTTGTAAGTATTCACCACCCTTTACCAATCCTTGAATGATGAGACACAAGCTGGCACCAGTCTGAGAAGACTTGTACTCTTTATATGCGGATCAGCTGCTTAGACTTACGAGTCGCCCTCTGACAATATCCCACTACACGTGTTTTTCTACATAGTATGAGAGGCCGAAGCTAACAACTTCTTAACAGAGATTGAATCGAGATCGAGCGCGCCGCCGAACATCACCATGGTCCTCCACAATCCGAACAACTGGCATTGGGTCAACAAGGATGTGTCGGGATGGACGCGCGAGTATCTTGACAAGGAGCTCACGCAAATATCGGCTGAGCAGGATGGCGTCACAGCCAAGATCGACAAGGTCGTTAGCATGGATGGAGACGTAGACGTGAGCCAACGCAAAGGCAAAGTGATCACCATCTTCGACGTGAAGCTGAAGCTCGAATACTCAGGTACGTCCTTTCTCAGCTGCCTTTCTTGGTCGCGCTGACTCAGTCGGCAGGCAAGAACAAAGAGGGCGAAGAGGCTAGCGGCACCATTACCGTCCCGGAAGTCGCTCACGACACGGAGGAAGACGAGTATGTCGTATGTTCCCTTCGCTGGCACCGTCCTTTATCTCTTCGCACCCGCCAGTGTACACAGTCACTAATGTCTTGTCACAGTTTGAGGTAGACGTCTACTCCGACGAAGCGAGCAAACAACCCGTAAAGGACCTAGTACGATCCAAGATCCTACCGCAACTGCGAACAAGTTTCACAGGGCTTGCGCCAGCGGTCATGGCGGAACACGGAAAGGATATCCAACACGCGCCAGGTGCGAACCCCGGTAGCGGCTTCTCGGCCCCAAAGGTATACTCGAGCTCAAGCGTGAACAAATCCACCTCCCAGACTGAGGCATCTGGCTCTCAAAAGAGCAGCTCTGGTGCTGTTGTCAATGTGACCACTATCACCGACAGCACAGAGTTCCGCACCGACGCGGCGAACCTGTACCAGACCTTCACGGACCCTCAGCGCATCGCTGCGTTTACACGGGCACCCCCGAGGAACTTCACAGGTGCGAAGCCTGGCGGTACCTTTGAGCTCTTTGGCGGAAACGTCAGTGGAGAGTTCACCGAGCTCCAAGAACCCACACACATCGTCCAGAAATGGCGACTTGCGCAATGGCCTGCGGGACACTACTCGACACTGTCGATATGGTTTGATCAAAACGATGTTGATGCCGTGACGGTTATGAGGGTCGAGTGGAAGGGTGTACCAGTTGGTCAGGAGGAGCCCACTAAGACCAACTGGGACCAGTACTACGTGCGCAGTATCAAGACGACCTTCGGCTTCGGTACAGTATTGTAGATGAGCGTCCACATCGAATTGCATCCCAGCATGACATGGAGTAAGAGGCGTTGGAGGACTTGACGATTGCATACGAAGTGACGGATACGAATACACAACGATTGTAATGGCATGAGCCCAATGAGATATGTTCTGATCAACGACTCCGACCCATCGCGTGATGTCTCCTTTCCTTGACATGGAATTACCAGCCGTCTTATACAATGATTACACCGAAATGACTTCTGACGCGGCGCCGAAGACATGAAGCTGACCGGTGATGTTCGGTTAATCGGTGCTACCTACCTGCCCATATAGGATTAGATAGTCTGCCACTATCGCCATGACCGCTATCAAGCCATGCAAGCTTGCACAAGCTCTTGCCAATGCGCGCTTGGACGGAATAGCGGGGTAGCTTTTCGTAGCGTCTCACTCAATTAACAAGGTAACAGGCTCCGGTCAGATTCATGGTCTCTGTCCGCCCGTATGGGCCGTATCGCATTTTGTATGTGTAGGTCGCCTGGAACCAATCCATTGAACGCGTATAGCTCTAGAGATGGCTGATCCAGAAGATATACTCTGAATAGGCCTTTGCCCATCGCGCGTCGCGAAAAGCAAACCGCAAGTACGGAGCTACACCATGACGTCGCTGGTACGAGCAACAGGCTACGCGGATAGCCACGACCCCGGCCTCCGGGACCGAGATGAGCAACTTCTTAGCCTACATGGGAAGGTGAGAGTTGGCTATCGCGACGACTGCGGGCCTTTCTAGTCGGACCTGCATAAGCTTCCAGAATAAAAAGTGAAAGTGCTCGTCATACTGCTCTTTCTCTGTTTACCTTCGCTCTTTCCCACTCACTCAAACGTCGAGTCGGACAGGAATAGTTCGTCGCCTCACCAAGAAGACTTGCAACGAAACCGACGATGAAGAGCGCGACAGGAAAGCTTCTCGCCGCGCCTTTGTTGGCTGCGGGTGCTCTTGCGCAATTCGTACCTGCGCCAAAGGATCTTATTACTAAAGAGGGCTATGCGAATGTCAGTGTACGGTACAAGGAGGTACCTGCTGGCATCTGCGAGCTTGACCCGAGTGTAAAGAGCTACAGCGGTTACGCAGATGTGGCGGAGGACCAGCATATCTTTTGGTGGTTCTTCGAGGCGCGCAATCAGGACCCGACTGATGCGCCGTTGACAGTGGTAAGTTGAGATGACTTTCGGATACAACTCCAAATCCCACGAGCTCCTTCCTAGCATCATGGAATCATACTGACATTGTAACAGTGGATCAATGGAGGCCCAGGCTCCAGCTCCATGATCGGTCTTTTCCAGGAATTGGGACCATGTGGTATTGGCCCAGACATGAAGCCGTTCAACAACCCGTACTCGTGGACGAATGCAAGCAACATGCTGTTCATCGATCAACCAACAGACGTCGGATTCTCGTACTCTATTCCT
Source organism: Alternaria novae-zelandiae (assembly GCF_023758075.1). Classification (NCBI taxonomy): domain Eukaryota; kingdom Fungi; phylum Ascomycota; class Dothideomycetes; order Pleosporales; family Pleosporaceae; genus Alternaria; species Alternaria novae-zelandiae. The sequence continues at coordinate 607,644 of NW_026056974.1, read as the reverse complement.
ATCCCCGGCTACAGCGACGGCAGCACGATCGTTCAGCTGCCGAACGCGACCTGCCCAGACTACGCTGAGAACTATGGAACTTGCGGAACATACTCCAAGCCGGACCACACCCTGACCGCCAACAGCACCGAGAGCGCGGCGCCAAACATGTGGAAGACACTACAAGGATTCATGGGCGCATTCCCCCAGTACTCGCGCAACGGCTTTAGCTTCACCACCGAGAGCTACGGCGGTCACTATGCACCCGTCTTCAACGCCTACTTCCTCGACCAGAACGCGAAGAACATCAGCGGCGCACACAAGATCGAGCTCGAGAACGTGCTGATTGGTAACGGGTGGTTCGATCCACTTGTCCAGTACCAGGCCTACTACAACTACTCCGTCTTCCCTGGCAACACCTACGACTACGACCCGTACAACGACACAGTCAAGGCTGAGTGGTACAACAACCTCTACGGCCCTGGGAACTGCGTAGACCGTACCAAGCAGTGCTACGAAACGGGAATCAACTCGGTCTGTGCCACCGCAGATGACTTTTGCTACTCCAAAGTCGAAAACCTCTACGACATCTACAGCGGACGTGATGAGTACGACATGAGGTTCTTGACGCCTGACCCGTTCCCCTATGACTACTTCAGGGATTATCTGAACCTGCCGGAGGTGCAGCAAGCGGTTGGCGCGTTCCAGAACTTCTCATCGAGTGCCAGCACGGTCTCTGCGGCATTTGGCAACACGGGTGATGACGACCGTCCATCTGGCACCATTGCTGCTTGCCAGAAATTGCTCGATGCTGGCGTTCAGGTTATGCTCTACTACGGCGACGCCGACTACAACTGCAACTGGCTCGGTGGTCAGGTCGTTGCAGACATGATCAACGCGACTGGCTACTCCGAGGCTGGATTTACCAACATCACCACCAGCGACGGCATCGTGCACGGCCAAGTCAAGCAGGCAGGGCTCTTCTCTTTCCTCCGCATCTACGAGTCCGGCCACGAGGTACCTTTCTACCAACCTCTTGCGTCGCTTGAGATCTTCGAGCGCGCGCTCAAGCAGGTCGACATCGCGACTGGTAAGGAGAAGTTTGACGCGGATTACTTGACTGTGGGCACACCGACAAGTGACTACAGAGAGGGCAATGCCACGATCCAGTTCGAGGTGACGCCGGCCAATGCGACATACAACACGGCGCTCAACGGACCGGACCCAGAGCCTACCTGGGCGGCTGGCGAGGAAGTAGCGAAGCGGTCGGAACTGAGGAAGCGGAATGTTGGGAGGTTTGGCAGGCCGAAGATGTCGAGGGGCGGCAAGAGGGCTGCTTAGTGAGATGTTGGGAGGGTAGAATCGGCTCTAATGCATCTTCACATGAACGTTGAATAAAAAAGCACATGTCATGCCATGGTCTTATCACTCGTCTAGGCCTATAGTGGGGTTTGTAGTATCGACGAGCTCCAACGTCATCAGCGTCCGATTGTCAATCATCGACTCTGCAGTGAAGCGACCTCATGCATCGTTTTGCTTGATCAGCGCATAGCATCTGTGTGGGACCGAGCGCTCGCGGGTTCAGAAAGTCTACGCGAAGCCGTTGCAAGAGCGTTCCAGTTGTCGGTGTGGGGAGGTGGTGGTGCGGGAAGACCCCTGCTAGCGGGCGTGTCGCATGAACCTTGGTGTTGGGAGAGGAGGTCGCATCAGCATTCACGGCCAGCCACGACGGAGCAGTACCACGACAGCGACGCGCCCCTCCCTCTGGCTACACGAGACGGCCACGACACTCGGCACTTGGCTGCCCTGCTCTACCACCGCAACGCCGCAATTGACGCCGTCGCGCCTCACCCGCTAGCGTTCCGCGGCTGTACCACGCCGGAACCCTTCACCAACTTTTGCAACCAGCGGCCCATCGCCCCAACGACGCCGCGGCACGCTTCTCACCACCCGGTCATGGTGCGCTTCGGTGCATGGCCTCGCTGAGAGGCACGACGACCGCCCGAACCAGCGCCGCCCGGCATCGACTCTGCGTGCTAGACGCAGCGCGACAGCGGCCGCGCGGCGACACGAAACACAACCATGGCGCCGTCCGGGACGTCGATGTTCTCCAAGCTCAGGCCCGGCCATGCGAAGCGCAATGCCTCGAGTCTGGCCTCGCCCGAGCCCGTCCCCAGCCCCAGTCCCGCCGCACCTCCACTGCCCTCGCCGTCGCAGACCACCGAGCACTTCTCCTCGCCGCGCTTCAACGACAATGCCAGCTACACCTCGGGCTCGCCCATATCGCCCTATCCGCCCCAACTGCCGCCCATTGCACGCGTCGCCTCCAAGCTGGACAAGGCGGCCTCGCCTGGTAGCTCCCAGTATACCGCCAGTCAGCACTCGGGGAGCACTGGGGGGAGCAGCAGTAAGATGGCGCAGGATCGCAGCTTGCTCTCCCCGCCCCAGCGGACACAGGACCACTTCTCCCCCGCCTATGAGAACAAGCCCCTCTCTGCGCGCTCACATAGTGGAGGCTCTCCCTTGCCACAGAGGACAGAACCCGCCCCGTCGTCTGAGACGCCTCCCCAGTCATCCTCCCACCTGGCGCCCTCTGTCATCTCTCCCGGCTATTCCAACTTCTCCAAGTCGCAGACGTCGCTGCTGAGTGGCATCAGCGACAAGCTCACGGGCAGTTCCAAGGGCACTTCGACCCCGACGGCAGCTCCCAGCAAGTCAAGATCGAGGCTGACCTTGCGCAACCCAATGTCACTCCTTATGCGACGCAGGTCTGGACAGACCTTGGATCCTCTCGCCGACGAATCGCTCGTGACTCAACGCTCGCCTTCGAACGTTCCCCCCATGCCCGACAACTACGACCCCAGCATCCGCGGAAAGATCGTACACGATTTCAATGCGCCGAGACTGAATAGAGGCTACTCGTACAACACTGCGGCAGAAGGAGCGGAAGGACAGCAGGAGATTGGTCGTGTCAGCCCGCCGAAGATAGACAAGGAGCATACGCCAGTGTTCCGTGAGCACTTTGACGACGACACCAGCTACGAACAGTCGCAAGCTGCTATACGCGCAGAGCAACTGGTGAACAAGGACTTCCTCGCAAGAAACTCCGTACAGTTTCCCCCACCTGAACGCTCAGCTCCTCCCCCGCCGCAACCCAAGAACTCGCCGCCGCCGCCTCCTCCACCGCAATCGTCCCCATTGCCTCCCCCACAAACATCTCCACTACCTCGACCGTCATTCCAAGGATTCGACAGCGGCTCCTCAGTCCTGTCGCCCGTACAAGAGTCGGAGAACCCGCTGGACGTGTCTACAGATGTTACCCCGCGGAAAAGAAAGTCGACAAAGTCGCCACCACCGCCCGCACGCTCAAGAGCCACCTCCATCTCCGACCCGTCGTTTCAGCCAGCCGGGCTACCTGCGCATTTCAGCAGTCGAGCGTCCAGGTTCAGTTTTCAGATATCAGGTCAAACAGATTCTGCGCAAGAGAAGCTGCTCGAGGAGCGACACAAGGCAAAGGAGGCGGAGAAGAAGCAGGCGCGCATTTCTACCAATTCGGTCGAAGACGAGTACGACGACTACGGCATGGACGATTATGACGATATGGACGGCGGGTTTGACGAGGAAATACCGATGCTTGGTGAAGAGGATGAGTTTGGGGGTGGGCTGGGAGACCAAACCCTTGACTCTGGCATGAACACCTTCGACTTCTCATCTCTGTCGCTACAGCAGAATAAGGGTCATACCGCTAGTCCGATGAACCAGATGCAGACACCCGTCGACATGAACGGAAACCCCATCGGATTTGCCATGTCGCAGGAGATGCTCCAGCAATATCAGATGTTGATGATGGGCGGTCAGCTGAATGGTCAGAATGCAATGAACCCTCAAGCGCAAGGGTTAGGCTTGACAACTTCTCAAAACGAGCCTCATGAATCATTTCCGGATGAATCACCCGAGACATCAGATAACGCCGTTCCTTCGGATGCCAAACAACAGAGTTTTGGGAATATCGATTTGGGCGACGACTTTGACTTTGACGACGGGCTTATCGGCGACCAAGACGACATTGAGCCCACAGAGTTCGACGAAAACGTCTTCGATGACCCCAACGGACCATTGTATGAGAGGAAGGTCAAGTTTGCCGAGGACGAGCAAGCGCCTGCCGCTCATCAACCGCGTGCCTACGATGTCTTGAGTTCGGAAACAGGCTATGAGGCGGACGACGATACTGTGTCGAAGCATCTGGAGAAGTCTTCGCCCACGCTCGCACACAAGACTTCCATTGCACAACAGCGGCCTGTACCCAGTTTCGACAACCTTAGCGCATATCACAGTGCTCTTGCTGATGCAGCAACGCGCGCTGAGGCTGCTGGTCGGTTTACGAGGAAAGCCAGCGTGGATGTTGGTCAACCCAGCTTCGATGCTGACGACCAGTCCTCGCTCAGCAACTCCCGGCCCAGTCTTGTCCCTGACGATGGTCGCTTCAGTGTAGACACCATCAGCTTCCCACAAGATGATGATGTGTACGGCATGAGCTCTGGCTTTGTGAACGACGACTATGACTACAGTGATTTCGACTCCGCAATGGAAGACGACCCCATCATCGCCGAGGCAAACGCTGAAGCCCTGGCGTACGATGATGAGGGATTCTACGGACAAGAGTTTGGGTTCTATGCGTCTGCAGTCGGGGAGTCACCAAGTGCTTGGGGTGGCTTCTTTGGACCATCTGGAATGGGTCTCGGTCGTACAGTCAGCGGTCGCAACGCCGTAAGAGAGCCGAATTTGACACCCATCACCGAGCGCAGCGAATACAGCACCCGCAATTCGTTCATCAGTCTCAACCACTTCCGCGACGGGAACCAGCCGATGTCTAGCCCTGGCCTAGCACAACTCGCTCGTATGAGCCCGTATGGCTTCCCCGGAAACGAAGAGGAAGACATGAGTCTAGACACTCTGCTGAAGCTACGGAAAGGTGCCTTTGGCGGAAGTGTTGCCAGCCTTCCTGTCAGTGCGGCTAACAGCCCACGAAACTCTTCTCCTATGGGCATGCAGTTCGTACCACGAGCATCAAGCCCCGTCGGCAACCGCATGAAGGAGCACCCTTCTAGCTCGCTCGAGAGCTCCTACTCTTCCAAGAACGTTTCGTCCGACTACCACAACGACGACAACGAAGACGAGGAAGACGACGACGGCCTCATGGACGCCGTCAACGGCGTATACGAGTCCGGTCGCTCCAGCTCAGACTCCTACTCCGGCAACGACCGCCCCGAAAGCCCCACGCTCACATCCAGCGACTACAACAGCCTCTCCAGCCCAACCGGCTACGGCGTAGGAAACGAAGCACCCCTCCTCCCTCCCATCTCAGAACTCTACGCCCAACACAACATGACCCTAGCCATGTCCCCCGGCGGCCTCTCCGCAACCTCTCCCTCCAACATCTCCCTCCCCGTCTCCCCCTTTCCCATGCCGCTCTCCTCGCCCTTCCTCCCCCAACACGTAAACCGTCCGCCAAACCCACCTTCAATCGATACTTCGCTGTCTTCGCCTTCTGCGCCCACGGTGTCTACGACTGGTCAGACGCGCAGACAGAGTATGGGGCTTAGTCCTATTAGTAACTCTAGTCCTATTACGCCGAATGGTGGTGGTGGTGGGAGTGGATGGAATAGAGGACATAGTCGTAAGGGGAGTGCGGCTGATAGCGTGACTTATGTGCGGGAACATGATGAGGCGGGGGAGGGCAGGTGGGTGTTGGAGAGGAGGAGGACGGCGGAGAGTGGAGAATTGGAGTTGATTGGGAGGGAGATCGTTGAGGGGGGACGGATTTGAGTGGGTGTGTGTGTATAGATTGCCTTTCGGAGCGTTTTTGGAGACGAGGCGTTGCATTCTTGGCGTTTGTCTTTTCGAATGGCATGGAGAGTTTGGGTGGGTTGGAGGTATATAGGACATGCGTACGCGCATGCATCGTTTTTGAGCAGGCGAGAGATAGGCTGGTCCTTTTGATGAAGATTAAGAGATGGAGATGAGGACTTTGGAGATCAGATTAGATACCAAGATTAGTATAATCATGAATGTTTTTCACGCGCATGAATGTTCTTCACGCGCACTTGGAGGCAGTTCACATATCGGGGGTCGCACGTGAGCGATGGGAAGAATTGGGGATGAGGGGCGGAGATGGGATGGAGGTGGGGTATATAAACGTCTTTTGTGCGGGTAGAACTCTTGCTTCTTTATCCCACACTCTCGCAGTGCTTTACCAAACTAAGCGAAGCACGCAGCCATGGCTGTGTTCTTCTTTTCCAAAAACTCTATACCATCCAATTGATGGAGTTCTTTCCCGGCTCTTTCTCAACTTCCACAAAAGCGCTGCGAGAAAAGCACATGTCAGAGTCCACCGCTGCTTTCGAAACATCAAAAAGGAAACCATTTTGCTCTATGGCTGCTTCCTTCCTCCAAAATCGCAATGGATGCGTACGATGGAGTTTTCTCCTGCTCTTTCCTGTTCGACCTACCACAACCAAAAACCAAATCAAACAGTTTCATGGGAAAAACTCTGCTCCTTTCGAAACATCCAAATGAGTCGAGGCACTCCTTTATGGCTGCGTCCTTTCTTCCAAAACTACTCTGGTGTTGATCTATGGCATCTCCTCCGGTCTTCGCCTTCTTCTACTCGAAAACGACTGCGGTCTTGTCTATGAGATAGCTCCACCGGCATTGTTCGATATCAAAAAGAACAGACATGGGCTGCATGGCTGTTTCTCTTTCCTCCAAAACCTAGGGTCCACACCTTGATGGAGCTGCCTCTGGTCTTTCTCTTCCCACCTATCAAAAAAGCAAATAGAAAGTCTACTATATATGGAAAAGAACCACTGCTACTTTCAAAGATCAAAACCAATCCTGGAAGTGCTTATGACTGTATCTGCTTCTCCAAAAACTACCGAATCACAATACTATGGATTCTCCTCCTGTGTTGGCCGCCTCAAAATGAAGACCGAAGGACTCGATGGACGAGACGAGAGTTGTTGCGGCGCATGTATTGACGTATAAAGGCGTCTTTCTTATTGCTAAGAGCTTTACTTCTCATACCATATTCCGCATCTGCAAAAGCCAAAACAGCGTCAACCAAATTGCATGGTCTTGTGCTCTGCTTCTTCTCTCTTTCAAAACAGCCGATACCGTAACATGTGGCGGGCTGTCCTTCTCAAAACCCTCGATATGTAGCAACGATGTTGCGCAAAAATTGTCTATCGCGGTATCATGATTGTTCGAGGGTTGGGAGCGTATAAAATTTGCTTTCTTCTTCCTGAGACTTGATATCCTACACCACACTTTGCGTGTCCGAAACCTAAAACTTCCCGCGACTGGGACATGACTTTGCCCTCTGCCTTTCCAAAACCTCCATGGATACCCAAAGATGTGGCGGTCTCTGCTCCTCCAAAAACCCGCATTCGACGGTACATATCGAAGAACAACACCTTCGCGCTTATGTCCAGCTCGTTTGAGAGTGAGGAGTGCATAAAAGCTTCTCTCTTTCTCCTGGGATCTGATCTCCTACACCACACTTCCTCATATCAAAAACCAAAATATGAGTAGAATGAATCTATGACTCTGCTGTCTGCTCTTTCTTCTTTCCAAAAAGCCCTTGATCAGACGATATGTGGCGGTCTC